>NC_068432.1:37323847-37683014 GCF_023373465.1 Oncorhynchus keta
CGTGAGCTGGGTGGGAATTCTATGTTGTGTGTCTGGTTTGTCTATTTCTATGTTTGGCCTGATATGGTTCTCAATCAGAGGCGTTGTTGGTGTTAGTCATTGTCTCTGATTGGGAACCATATTTAGGTAGCCTGTTTTGTGTTGGGTTTTGTGGGTGATTGTTCCTGTCTCTGTGTTTGCACCAGATAGGACTGTTTAGGTTTTCACTTTTCTTGTATAGTCTGTTCATGTATAGTCGTCTTTATTAAAAACATGAATAACCACCACGCTGCATTTTGGTCCGATTCTCCTTCACAACAAGAGAACCGTTACAGATATGTTTGACTAAAACATAATTTCAAACCTTGCTCACATTTGTATATGATCACATGTCTCTATTTTGCATGGGAATACTTTGGAACATATTTCTTAAATTAAAATGACTTGGTTGATTTCCTGTGTTTTTACAGTCTTTTATGTCCAACAATAAAAAATTATAAGTCAAAAGAATTGTGCTCAGAAAACTTGGGGAGACAAATAAAACCACCTGCGGGCCATATTCCCCACCAGTTGGGGAACCCTGCACTAGGCCTTCCAGTGCATTGAAGCCAGTGCAAGATTGTGAGGTCCAACTCAAATCATTCAAATTAGTTTGATGAAGTTCAGGAAAATGGTTTTAGAATTATGGTTCGCATGCACTATGTTAATGGTGTCATTGACCATATATCTTTACTTCACCAGTGAAGAAGTCTACTATTTACCATATACTGTATTAACATCTCTTTGGAAATGTGGAAACATCTTCATAGCAATTCTCTCAGCCCCTGGTAGGTGGCAGTATGGACTTACCAACATTCTGGTCACACACAATATTGGCTAAATTATAGACAGAAGTTCAATTTTGTGTGAGTTATTGCTTTGTGAAGTCATCAAACTCAACTGCAGTAAAAGTAAGTCATACTAATCAATACCCTGTCTCTAGGCTTTGCATCTGGACTTTATAGGGACATAGAGGAAGTTTGGGGGAAATGAAAAATGTGTTGATGAAGTTGGCAATAAAGTCAGGTAGTCTAGTGGTTAGACCATTGGACTAGTAACCGAAAGGTTGCAAGATTGAATCCCGAGCTGACAAGGTAAAAATCTGTCGTTCTGCCCCTGAACAAGGCAGTTAATCCACTGTTCCTAGGCCGTCATTGAAAATAAGAATTTGTTCTTAACTGACTTGCCTAGTTAAATAAAATTATAGGTACAAATAAAAACTATGCTTGTAGAAAGATGATCTCTTGACTCTGAAAAAGTTATAAAGCTGTCCAAGGGTTTGTTGTAATTCATCACCCAATAATTTATGACGTTTTCTAATCAGTCAGTGTTGCTACTGATGTGGTGTCAATATTTGATTTGGTGTTGTCTTCAGCCAAACATGCATCTATGAAGCACAGGCCCATTATTTTCCCAAACCTCCAGGGATATCTGGGCAACCGCATTTGATTGTTGAGTAATTTACTGATGTCCACAACATTCCCTGCCTCTGTTCATTATGCCTCAACCGTGCCATCAAATGTTGTGCCTAATAGACTGGCCCAGAATCAGAACTGATTAATGTATTCACTGTACAAGACGCATGCTGCTAAATTGCTGCAAGATGGATGGCCAACTTCTTACCCATAGATCACACATAGTGTGGTGGTGCTCGCTCATGAACCCAGGTCAGGGAGATTGAGTTCCACTGCCAAATTGCAATCAGAATTTGTAGAATCCTAGAGCCTGCTCTGGTACATTTACACACAGGTAGGTATGTGGTCCTTCTGTAGCTCAGTTGGTAGAGCATGGCGCTTGCAACGCCAGGGTAGTGGGTTCGATTCCCGGGACCACCCATACGTAGAATGTATGCACACATGACTGTAAGTCGCTTTGGATAAAAGCGTCTGCTAAATGGCATATATATAATGTGGGTTTGAAATTATCTATCCACAGAGAATGGCAAATCTCATCATATACGGGCAAATAGCTTTCTCAGGGCAGAGACTCACTCATCACAGGTAGTGTCAGCACGCTGTGCTGCTAAACCAGGAAACCTACCATTGCCCTCTGGATCCTTAAATCTGCACACAGCATCCACATCAAGTTCTGATGAGCCTAAATCGAAACGTGCCACAACTGGTTTTCAAAACAAGTTACATTTTATTATTAATGACAAAGAGAGCTTCAAACACACGGTTTCTACGAAGGAAGTTTCTCTGAGCAGGGATAACCAGAGAATGCCTCTGATTGTCTCGGCAGTAACTGCTCAACATACAGAGCTTACCCCGATCCTAAGCCGACCCCACACACACTCTGTTAGACACATGCTGTTAACAGAGGTGCTACCGCCTTGAACTAAAACCCTGGACCCCTTTGACCTTAACCACCCGCCGAGGTGCCACTCTAACCCTAACCACACCAGCCCAATGTGCTTTGTTTGAACCCAGGGTGGCACATATAAAGCAATTAGCGCACCCAACTCCCTACGAAATGGCTTATATAATATCCAGTCACACCTGATTCACCAAAAAGGTTTGGAAGCTGCATTTACACCGAGTCAAAAAGCAAGCAAACAGACACCTTGGGGGAAGAGGTTTAAATGTTTGCAACCAAGTGACAGAATTCATGGCCACACTTAAGGTCTAAGAGTCTGACACCTTTGCCAAATTGTCTATGAGTGGCTTACTAAAAAGGTGAGAAGTGAGTGTCTGGAGGGGGGAATAATTGTGCTTTTAAAAAGGCCAGCAGTGTCGGTGCAGTGTTAGCAAACATGTGAAGGGAACCCAGGGAGCAAGGGTTCGCTTCTTTGGTGTGGAGGGAGACACTGCCTGGTTGGACGGGGAAGGTGGAGGGAGACACACCGCCTGGTTGGGGAGGTGGGGTGAGACACAACGCCTGATTGGAGAGGGGAGGTGGAGGGAGACACACCGCCTGGTTGGAGGGGGATGGTGGAGGGAGCCACACCGCCTGGTTGGAGAGGAGAGGTGGAGGGAGATGCACCACTTGGTTGGAGAGGGAAGGTGAAGGGAGACACTGCCTGTTTGGTGTGGGGAGGTGGAGGGAGATGCACCACTTGGTTGGAGGGGAGGTGGAGGGAGGCACACCGCCTGGTTGGAGGTGGAGGGAGATACTCCGCCTGGTTGGAGAGGGGAGGTGGAGGGAGACACACTGCCTGGTTGGAGAGGGGAGGTGGAGGGAGACACTGCCTGGTTGGAGAGGGAAGGTGGATAGAGGCACAGACATCTGTCCAGGTAGCCATGGCCGTAATTACATATGAGGACAACGAGGTCCGGACCTCTGTAATTGTTTCTATTTAAAAATATATATATACAGTGGGGCAAAAAATAATTTAGTCAGCCACCAATTGTGCAAGTTCTCCCACTTAAAAAGATGAGAGAGGCCTGTAATTTTCATCATATGTACACTTCAACTATGATATATATACACTGAGTGTACAAAGCATTAAGGACACCTGCTCTTTCCATGACATAGACTAAATAGGTGTTCATAATGTTTTGTGGACTCTGTGTATATTTTATACACAATAAAGAAAATAAATTATGCGTCAACATTTCCCAGCATCTCCCAACATTGATTAATCCCCTAGAGTCAATGGCCCCGCACAAGCAGAAATTAATTAGCATAATAGCAACATCCCCATCAAAATCGAGCTATTTAAGCTGGAGATATGTTTTTTTTTTGCAATCCACTGCATCCACTGATTTCGCCCCTCTGCATCTGCAGTGAAAGGTGGCAGAGCTAGAGCGATGTTGGTCAGACCATGATACATTACGAAAATCATTCTGTAGTGTCTGAACGGTTAGGCCTAGAAACTATGGAAAGATGGGACTCTCATGAAAACGATGGTGTTCTCCGTTTTGCTCTACGGCCCCCACAAGCATCATGGGACTCGTCTGAAGTCAGTACAGCCAATCTCCCAACTTCTGTCTGTAGCCTTCTAACAGTTTGGACTGCACAATAATATGACCCATATATGGAAAACGAACGTCAATTGTTTTGCTCTAGGACGCACACAAGCCTCACAACACTAGTCTGAAGGTAGCTGGACACCAGTTAAAAAATGTATTGAAGTACAGTATATATAGAGATAGGAGATAGTTTAGTGCCTAAAATAAGGGGTTAAATACATGTAAAATATATATATATACTGTACAATACCAGCCAAAAGTATGGACACAACAACTCATTCCAGGGATTTTCTTAATTTTTTACTACTTCCTATATTGTAGAATAATAGTGAAGACAACAAAACTACGAAATAACACATATGGAATCATTTAGTAATAAAAAAAAGTGTTAAACAAAGCTAAATATATTTTATATTTGAGATTCTTCAAATTAGCCACACTTTGCCTTGATGACAGCTTTGCACACTGTTAACCTTTTGCGTGTAGGGGGCAGTATTTTCGTTTTTGGCTTAAAAACGTACCCATTTGAAACTGCCTATTTCTCAGCACCAGAAACTAGAATATGCATATAATTGTCCAATTATGATAGAAAACACTCTAAAGTTTCCAAAACTGTAAAAATATTGTATGTGAGTATAACAGAACTGATATTACAGGCCTGAGGAAAATCCAATCAGGAAGTGCCTCTTATTTTGAAACCTCTCTGTTCCTATGCATGCCTATCCTCCATTTAAAGAGATATCAACCAGATTCATTTTTATATGGCTTCCCTAAGGTGTCAACAGTCTTTAGACTTTTTATTTAGAAAAATTAGCATGAAAGATTGCGTAAGTGGATAGGTGGGGGGCTCTGAGTGAGTTTTGCGCAACTGAGTAAAGCGGCCATTGTTTCTCCCGCTGTTATTGAAAAAGCTACACACTCGGTTGATATATTATCGAATATATATTTTTAAAACAACTTGAGGATTGATTATAAAAAATATTTAACATGTTTCTGTGGACATTATGGATATTTTTTGGAATATACGTCTGCATTGTTGTGACCGCTCTTTCCTGTAGATTTCTGAACATAATGCGACAAACAAACGTCGGCAAACCTTACAACTTTCTCTACTCAAATTTAAAAGTACTATGTACTTTGCTAAATGTATAACGTGTCAGTCAATCCATAAGAATAATAACATTTTGATGGGCACAACTCTATCGTAATTATCTCTTCGTTATTATTTAGAATTCATTAGATTTAGGTAACGGTCTCTTCTATGATTCAGCAATTTAAATACGACTCCATTCTCAATACGTTATTCCAGCAGACCATTTAGGCAACAGACAACGTATTATATCGTTTCGCTATTTAGAATGAATTAGTCCTTCAATTTAACCTAAACATGCTATTAAAACGTTCAGTTTATATCTTAACTTCTTGGTGACAGGGCAGTATTTTCATGTCCGGGTGAAATGCATGCCCAAATTCAACTGCCTGCTACTCATCCCCAGAAGATAAGATATGCATATTATTAGTAGATTTAACTCTCACCTTTCTGCTAATATACTCCAGATCAATTGCTGTTAGATCTTAGTATGTTAGACCGGCTAATGTATCTTTACCAATTTAGTGGTTAGGTCTCAACATTAGATTATTGGTAGTGGTCACAGATACCTTGGGTCATTACGGACCCCCTTCTGCTGCTGCCTAGGTGGCTCTACACCCAATTCCTATTTTCCAATTGCCTAGAATACTACCTATATCAGGGTTCTCTACACCCAATTCCTATTTTCCAATTGTGTAGAATACTACCTATATCAGGGTTCTCTACACCCAATTCCTATTTTCCAATTGTGTAGAATACTACCTATATCAGGGTTCTCTACACCCAATTCCTATTTTCCAATTGTGTAGAATACTACCTATATCAGGGTTCTCTACACAAAGTTCTAAAAATAGGTCACCAGGTAAGAATGCCCTGTGGGATTTTTAAAAGCAACACCTAAACTACACAAAAACAATCAAATATATTTCTGAATGTAGCCCGAGTGTCAATTCCCCAGAAATCGTGAATAAAGATTTACTGACCTTGTCTCATAGACTGGGAAAATAAATGTAGTTTAGATCTCGTCACCACCTCTGTCATATACCAGTTCACCACTAGCCTGAAATAAACCCTCAATTCAGAGGTCAGGTCTTTGTCTTACGGATCCTGGATCCACCATGCACGGTTTTCAGCAGTTCATTTGGACGACATAGGCAGGTTTTGAGATCCGGGTCGAAGGACCAATTGTCATGAGAATTATGTTCTCAATGTTCATAAACCAATTCAAACTACTCAGTCTACTAAATCCGGATTGGTAAAATACTGATTGAAATGAAAACAGACAGAGGCCCAGTCTACAATAGTCAAATGTTTATTCACGGGAACGTTCTGGTGTGCACAGTACAAAGACCTTCGTTTTATAGCGACACACATACTTCCACACAAAACATGAGGTATCCTACGCCCACACTGTCCTGCTACCCAGCCGACAGGGATTAGGGGAGTCCGTGAGAATAACTTCTTCCCACCCTCCCTCAAGATAGGGGGAGACCCTGGGAAGTTCTCAGTGCCCCCAGCCAAGGTCGGCACCGAATCTTGCTCAGACAGTCTGTTATCAAGATACTAGACATATTGTCACCAAAACATTCATTCTGATTAAGAACTACACTCCCGGATATATAATTCTACTGACTAAACCCACATAGCATTAAAATAATCTAATGATTCTAATCAATTTCATACAATCATATGGTTTCAGAGTGTAATATTCTAATAATTTATGAAAACATATCTTGACGCTACCCATCCCGGTACCGGGATAATTGTCATCAGCAACCGCTGAATAGCATAGCGCAACAGTCAAATAATATTACACAAAATATTAATATTCATGAAATCATAAGTGCAATATTGCGAAACACAGCTTAGCCTTTTGTTAATCCACCTGTCGTCTCAGATTTTGAAATTATGCTTTACAGCGAAAGCAATCTAAGCGTTTGTGTAAGTTTATCGATAGCATAACATAACATTATGTACACTAAGCATTAACTAGGTCACGAAAATCAGAAGAGCAATCAAATTAATTGTTTACCTTTGATGATCTTCAGATGTTTTCACTCACGAGATTCCCAGTTACACAACAAATGTTCCTTATGTTCCATAAAGATTATTTTTATACCTCTTACGATAGTAGTAGGGGGAGTAGGGGGTATATTTTTGGTTGATTTGTTGCTAAATGACGTTGTGATATCATTGCATGATAGCGTAAAACTGCGTCATTACATAGAATACACAATAACGTTACTCAAATTGTTTACAGTTGTTCAGGTACAGACTCTCACTCTTTTCTGTACTTCTGCCAGTACAATTTTGATTGAAAGATGTTGAATGATGTTGTAAGTTCTGTTCAAGATCTAACATTCGTGACCAACTATATTCATTGGGTTTGGCTTGTCGAACCCGTACTACTACTGCTGCTGCAGTCAGCCTACAATGATTTGCAATTCGCTGAAATTGCTGCTGCCTGGGCACAGACTGAGCGCCTGCTGCTGATGTCACTCACAATGCACTTTTGCAGCCAGGCAATGATGTTGTGACTGAGGGTGGGACAGAGAAAATTGTTTGTGTCATTTAGAGGGAAAATGTGTGCATTATAGCTTTGAGTCAAAAGTTGCTAAAAGTTCCAAATACATTTTTAAAAGTAGCTAAATTTGTCAGGGTAGTCTGAAAAGATGCTACATCTAGCAACACAATTGCTAGGTGGGCATCACTGGTTGGTTGTGAGTGCTGGGCTATATTTGGCTGTAAGGGATTCAGGTCTGAATAGTTGAATCGTAAAAGTTTTGTGATAGTTTCCGGTTACTGATTTTTGGTATGATTGTTTAGGCTTACACTAGTGCAATTGAACAGGAAGTTAAGGTATACTAACATTATAATCTGTTTCCATTACGTGGAACCATGACAGGTCCGCAAAGTGGATTGCAGGTTGAGTTTATTTTATTTTAAAGGGACAAGTGCACATAATCACAGTTGTGTGTGTGTCTAATGGCAGGGTATTCCTATCAAGCATTTTGGGAGACTTTGCAGACAGACTGAATGGGTTTTTACATATAACCATTGAGGAAATGTAAAACTAATGATTTGAGGGAGTACAGTGGAATTATCCTTATTGTTGTCATCATCTGACACTAATTAGCATAACGCAACGGACATAAATATTCATAGAAAATATTCCTTTTCATGAAAATCACAAATGAAATATATTGAGACACAGCTTAGCCTTTTGTTAATCACCCTGTCATCTCACATTTTCAAAATATGCTTTACAGCCAAAGCTAGACAAGCATTTGTGTAAGTTTATCAATAGCCTAGCATATCATTTTGTCCAGCTAGCAGCAGGTAACATGGTCACGGAAATCAGAAAAGCAATCAAATTAAATTGTTTACCTTTGATGAGCTTCGGATGTTTTCACTCACAAGACTCCCAGTTAGATAGCCAATGTTCCTTTTTTCCCAAAATATTATTTTTGTAGGTGAAATAGCTCCGTTTGTTCTTCACGTTTGGCTGAGAAATCGCCCGGAAATTGCAGTCACGAAAACGGCAAAAAATATTCCAAATTAGCTCCATAATATCGACAGAAACAAGGCAAATGTTGTTTATAATCAATCCTCAAGATGTTTTTAAAATATCTATTCAATAATATATCCATCGGGACAATTCGTTTTTCAGTAGGACCGATTGGAGTAATGGCTACCTCTGTATTTTACGCGAGAATCTCTCTGGGAGCATCAGGTGACCACTTGCGCAATGTAGCCGCCTACGGGTATTCTTCCACATAAATGCGTAAAACTACGTCACAATGCTGTAGACACCTTCGGGAATATCACTGCTCAATAGGGACGCATTGGAACTCAACGCTTTCAAAACATGAGGCACTTCCAGATTGGATTTTTCTCAGGCTTTCGCCTGCAACCTCAGTTCTGTTATACTCACAGACAATATTTTTACAGTTTTGGAAACTTTAGGGTGCTTTCTATCCTAAGCTGTCAATTATATGCATATTCTAGCATCTTGTCCTGACAAAATATCCTGTTTACTACGGGAATGTTTTTTTTCCAAAAATGAAAATACTGCCCCCTAGTCACAAAAGGTTAAAGGGTTACAATCACATATGGAATATTCTAAGTTTTGTTTTCTGAGTTTTAATTAAACATGTGAATTCTTTAGGTAAAGGGTTCTTTAATTTGTCTAATATAGTATGGAACACAACTTTAAAAGGGTGGTATGACCTTTGCTCTCTATCATGGCTTTCCATTGAGGTCTGATCAGCCTCATGCGAGGGCCATTTGGATAATGAATTTGAGGTAATTTGTGATACTGATTTTAAGGTAAATGATAATTATGAACGAGTTTATAGCTCTTTGAAATAGTAGTAATTTGAACCAATGAGAAGAAAGAAAGGGCATAGCCTTGGACTAATGGTAGACTTATGTTAACTTCTTGAGGCTACCCATCCCTTAAGCAGGATAATTGTCATCAGCAACCGTTGAATAGCATAGCGTTACAGTCAAATAATATTACTAAAAATATGAATATTCATGAAATCACAAGTGCAATATTGCAAAACACAGTTTAGCCTTTTGTTAAGCCACCTGTTGTCTCAGATTTAGAAATTATGCTTTACAGCGAAAGCAATCCAAGCGTTTGTGTAAGTTTATCGATCGCATGACAAAACATTAAGTACATTTAGCATCAGGTAGCTTGGTCACGAAAATCAGAAAAGCAATCAATATACCTTTGATGATCTTCGGATGTTTTCACTCACGAGACTCCCAGTTACACAACAAATGTTCCTTTTGTTTCATAAAGATTATTTTTATATCCAAAATACCTCCGTTTGTTTGGCGCATTATGTTCAGAAATCCACAGGAAAGAGCGGTCACGACAACAAAGACAAATTCCAAATAATATCCGTAATGTCAACAGAAACATGTCAAACGTTTTTTATAATCAATCCTGAGGTTGTTTTTAAAATATATAATCAATAATATATCAACAATGTCGCAAATGTCTTTCACAGTAGGAGAGGGAAAAACAATAGCTGTCCAAGCTCTGTTGCGTGAGCGAAACTCATGTGACCACCTGACGCGATGTTATCTTTCTGGCTCATTTTCAAAATAAAAGCCTGAAACTATGTTTGAAGACTGTTGACACCTTGAGGATGCGATGGGAAAAGGAATCTGGTTGATATCCCTTTAAATGGAGCAATGGGAGGCTATGGAACATGGAGTTTTCAAAATAGAAGTCACTTCCTGGTTTTATTTTTCTCAGGGTTTCACCTGCAATATCAGTTCTGTTATACTCACAGACAATATTTTGACAGTTTTGGAAACTTTAGAGTGCTTTCTATCATAATCTGTCAATCATATGCATATTCTAGCATCTGGTCCTGAGAAATAGGCTGTTTACTTTGGGAATGTTATTTTTCCAAACATAAAAATAGTGCCCCCAAGCTTCAAGAGGTTAAGTATTTATAACCTAATCCAGACCAACAGGACAGGGATATTTGACATCTGTGGTGATTCAGGATTATTGATAGGATCGCGATAACCTTAATCACTCTTTGTAATTACTTTAGAGATTGCCACCATAGACATGTTTTTTCTCAAATCCATGAGTTCAGATAATGCCAAACAGTGAGACACTTGGTCGAGATTTGGAAACAACCCATATTTGATACTGACTGTTATGAGAAAGAGCGACAGACAGAAATGAGAAAGGGTAGACGGAGAAGATCTCCCCGCACTGCTGAGACCTTGATGGTTGGGGAGCAGAGAGGAGAAGGAGGGGGGCTGTTACTGAGTGGAGACAAAAGGGGCCTGACACTGAACCATTGCCTAGAAATCATTCGGCACAACAGGCCGAAATAGTAGCATCGAACAGTGCCTGTGAAAGCAGCACAGATAAATCCTAAAGTAAATAAACTAGACACTTGACAGAGAATTGTTACAGGATAGACATGAATGAACGCCCCAGGGAGAATTGGACATGTAGAGAATGAAAGGGGCGCTCCTACATGATAATGTCAGACATAAGGATAATTTACTAATCTTACCTAAGTCATTGTTTATATATGCGGCAATATTGATAGATGGGCGGAGCCATGTATCAAAGGGGGGATAGGATAGGACACTTGGGCCTATTGGATAATAATAAAAAAACATTTTTTTATAGCGTTCCCAACTTACTTTGCAGACATGATTATGGTAACTGAAATATTAGGTCAAGATATTATCCCTAGAGTTGGCTTACTAGGATATATTTCTTTAAATAATGGATGACAGCTTAGCTAATCAGGTAGCACAAATAGAAGGCTAGAGTTGGGGACCAGAATAAGTAGGCATAGAAGTTGAAGATATACTAGCAGAACACATGAGAATACTGTTTGTTAACCAAACCCGTATGTCCAAGATATTATGCTCTATAGGTGAATTACAGGAGAAGGTGATTCACTCAATCCAGTCCCTGAGGAGAAAAGACGGCAAGCAGCCACGTTGGGAAGGGCCATACCAAGTACTCCCGATGACAGCCTTCACGGTGAGAATAGCTGAAAGAGCTATCTGGGTTCATATCACACATTGCAAGAGGGTAAGACACAATAACACTGTCGAACAATCAAAGAGTTAGGAGAAGGGGGTTACCTCTCTAACGAAGATTCCCTGACCCCGCCCTATCCTCCCTGTGTGCGTTCATAGAAGTGAAAGTATGGGCTGGCCTTCAGCTAATTATATGTTCTCCGGGAAAGGGTGGGGCTTTACAGGAGTGCTGATTGGTCTGAGCTGTCTTATCGTGGGAGCCTTATTCCTAATATACCATGACCCATCCGAGAATGTAGAAGGTGGTAACTTGACCCATAGTTTAGACGATGAGGATTTTGTATTCACTAAGCATAAGATATCACTTGATCTGGATGAACAGGAAGTGAGAGTCTAGGACTATGAGCCATTATTGAAGATATCTGTGCAGGTCGCCGTGTAGTTCATGGAAACAGGTCATAGCCCACACAGGGAGAGAGAGGGCTATATAGATCCACTTACCCAGTATGAAAGGAGGTGGAGTATAGTGAAGGTGAGAGTTTTTGGCTGCAATCTGGAGAGAGAGAAGTATTGCATAAAGGTACGTATTACCATTAAAAACGTAAAGAAAGAGGATCTAGGGTTATGATATGTTGGATTTCACCAGGTTTTGTTTGATATCCTAGTACCATTCCGGGTAGAAGAGGTTAGGGCAGGTGATAGCTCTATAGTCAGCCAGAATACAAGCAGAGCCCCTGACAAAACAGATACTGACAGTGGAGTCGTCCAGAGCCAAGGGCCGGTGCAGATGACAGATCTTAAGGAAGTGATCGAGGTGGAAACTGGTTATGGCGATTCTAACCTATGGTTAGAATGGATTCAGTATACAGCCAGATCAGTAGCGAAAGAAGAATGTTATGCCTGCACCACAGCAAAACCTCAGTTGACAACCCAGGGGAATGGCCGGTATGGTAAAGGTGTTCATGAAGGCAGGGAAACCAGACAATGACAGTTGCATTGATCTGCATTATCTGTAGCCCCATGTGCCCATGGTTGAGTTCCGAGGACTTTAGTAAGATAAAAAGGCCTAGAGCGTATGTTTGGTGGTTGTGTGGAGGTATGAAGCTGTGGCCTACCCTGCCAACAAATTGGACCTGTATTTGTGCACTAGTGCAGTTAGGCAGGCCCTTTAACCTTATCAAACACAAAGACCTAGAGCCAGGTAGAAGAGAAAGAAGGAGTGCTCCATCAGGATCTTTTGACCATAGAGTTTACATTGATAGCATTGGAGTTCCAAGGGGGGTGCCTGATGAGTTGGTGTGTGTGTGATATTCGGAGCCGATTGTTGTACTTTCATCGCCGATAACACAGCTCCAGACGGATCAGTGGCCAAGGCCTTGGCTGGTTTAACCACATTAGCTCACGAATTGGCAGAGAACTCTGGGGTAGATAATGCTCTAACAAATTGGTTTGATAGTGTGTTTGGGAAATGGAAAAATGTCACAATCACTGTGTTGTGGCCAACTATCACCTGTATGAGTGTTTTGGTTCTGTGTGGATGTTGTTTGGTCCCCTGTGTGAAAGGCTTGCTTATCAGGACTCTGGAGAGGTCAATGACGCAACAGATGGTGAGGTACGGACCAACTTCGAGCTCCAGCCAGTGTGATGACGAATACAGGCCTAGGAGATTGCTCCGTTTCTTTTAACTACGAGGAGCCCATGTTGCATGAGACTGTTTTTGAGGGTTCACTTCTTATGGCTGAGATCCCGTTACCGGGAGCGATATAACAACAACCAGTGATAGTACAGGGCGCCATATTCAAAAGAACAGAAATCTCATAATTAAAATTCCTCAAACATACATGGTTCTTATATCGTTGTCAAGGTAGTCTTGTTGTTAATCCCACCACAGTGTCCGATTTCAAATAGGATTTACGGGGAAAGCACCACAAACGATTATGTTAGGTCACCAACAACTCACTAAAATACACAGCCAATTTTACCAGCCAAAGAGAGAGAGAGAAAAAGCACATATAGAGATAAAATGAATCACTAACCGTTGATAATCTTCATCAGATGACACTCATAGGACTTCATGTTACACAATACATGCATGTTTTGTTTGATAAAGTTCATATTTATCAGAAAATCTGAGTTTACATTGGCGTATTCGATTCACTAGTTCCAAAAACATCCAGTGATTTTGCATAGCCACCTCATTCAACAGAAATCCTCATCATAAATGTAGATGATAATAGAAGTTATACACGTGGAATTATAGATATACCTCTCCTTAATGCAACCGCTGTGTCAGATTTTTTAAAAACTCTACGGAAAAAGAAACGCATGCAATAATCTGAGACTGTGCTCAAAAGTAAAAACACCACAGCCGCAAAGATGGCGTCAACATAAATAAGAAATTACATGATAAATATTCCCTTACCTTTGATGATCTACATCAGAAAGCACTCCAGAAATCCCAGGTCCACAATAAATGTTTGTTTTGTTCGAAAATGTCTGTTATTTATGACCAATTACCTTCTTTTGTTAGCAGGTTTGGTATACATATCCAAACGCTAATTCTGGCCAGCATTATATCGGACAAAAACTTCAAAAAGTGATATTACCGGTCGAAGAAACATTTCAAACTTAGTACAGAATCAATCATTAGGATGTTGACTTAATGAAGCCTACCCTTAGTCGAAGGCAATGCCCTTTCTTTCTTCACATTAGTCCAAATTCCAAATATGTCTATGAACTTCAAACTTTATCATAATAATCAATTTCAGGAATTACCTTTAAATCAGTATTGCAAATGACCTTAAATTCTCCATCCAAATAGCTTTCCAATGAGGTGATCAAACCACAATGGAAAATCATGATAGAGGTCATAGGTCATACAAACTCTTCAAAGAAGTGTTTCTTACTATATTAGACAAATTAAAGAAAAATAGTCAAACATTTCCTACATGTTTTATCCCAGGTTCCCGGGACATTCCTTTATCAAAATAATTCACATGTTTAATTAAAACTCTAAAATTCCAATGAATTCACTCACTTTCTGCTCTCGCTCTGGTTGTCTCTGTCTCTCACTATCTTTCTGTATGTCCCCTTATCCTCTCTCCTTCCTTTCCCTTTGGTCTTACAGTTTCAAGAAATATGCCCTAGTTTACGACAGTTGGAACAGGGTATCTTGCAGTTTCTAGCAAAATGGCCAGTTTTATCACAATTAAAACATTTCCAATCGCTCCCGGTCCATTTTACCACTGTCCTTCCCAGGTTTCCTACCCTTGAATCCTCCCCTATGCTGGTCTACAATTACCCCGAGAGTCACTATTACATACTCAGTGATTGTGGCCCACTTTATTGCAGTACATGCATGGTTCTTCACACTGGCTTGCTACAGTTGTAACATTTAGGTCCCTCTGTCTTCTCTGTTACGGGTCCTTTGTCTTTTCTCACCTCCACCCTTCTTGGCTATCTCTCCTAGAGTGGCCATTAGATACTCTTGGCTACTTACTTCTTCTTTCTTAGTAACTTCCTCTTTCTTTGCTCCCCCTGTTCTTTTTCTAGCTTCAGCTAGCCACACCCTAGCTGTGTCTAGCCCTTCTGCCTGTTGATTCCCTGTCTTGTCCCCACATTCCTTATGTACAGTGGTTGCAAACAAGTATTTAGTCAGCCACCAATTGTGCAAGTTCTCCCACTTAAAAAGATGAGAGAGGCCTGTAATTTTCATCATAGGTACACTTCAACTATGACAGCTAAATTAGAAAACAAGATCCAGAAAATCACATTATAGGATTTTTGCAAATTATGGTGGAAAATAAGTATTCGGTGCAATAACAAAAGTTTATCTCAATACTTTGTTATCCTCTTGATTCTAGCCATCCCGGATCGGGGATCGTGAATACAGCCTCAAGCTCATTACCATAACTATTAACTATTCATGAAAATCGCAAATGAAATGAAATAAATATATTTGCTCCCAAGCTTAGCCTTTTGTTAACAACACTGTCATCTCAGATTTTCAAAATATGCTTTTGAACCATAGCTAAACAAGCATTTGTGTAAGAGTATTGATAGCCTAGCATAGCATTTAGCCTAGCATTCAGCATGCAACATTTTCACAAAAACAAGAAAAGCATTCAAATAAAATAATTTACCTTTGAAGAACTTCAGATGTTTTCAATGAGGAGACTCTCACTTAGATAGCAAATGTTCAGTTTTTACAAAAAGTTGATTTGTGTAGGACAAATCGCTCCATTTTGTTCATCACATTTGGCTACGAAAAAAACCTGTATCCAGGAGTGTAATTCTCTAGGCAAGCTCATTAGCATAACGCAAAGTTAACTATTCATGAAAATCGCAAATGAAATTAAATAAATATATTAGCTCTCAAGCTTAGCCTTTTGTTAACAACACTGTCGTCTCAGATGTTCAAAATATGCTTTTGAACCATAGCTAAACAACCATTTGTGTAAGAGTATTGATAGCCTAGCATAGCATTTAGCCTAGCATTCACCATGCAACATTTTCACAAAAACAAGAAAAGCATTCAAATAAAATCATTTACCTTTGAAGAACTTCAGATGTTTTCAATGAGGAGACTCTCAGTTAGATAGCAAATGTTCAGTTTTTACAAAAAGATGATTTGTGTAGGACAAATCGCTCCGTTTTGTTTGGCTACGAAAACAACCTGTATCCAGGAGTGTAATTCTCTAGGCAAGCTCATTAGCATAACGCAACGTTAACTATTCATGAAAATCGCAAATGAAATTAAATAAATATATTTGCTCTCAAGCCTGGCCTTTTGTTAACAACACTGTCATCTCAGATTTTCAAAATATGCTTTTGAACCATAGCTAAACAAGCATTTGTGTAACAGTATTGATAGCCTAGCATAGGATTAAGCCTGGCATTCAGCATGCAACATTTTCACAAAAACAAGAAATGCATTCAAATAAAATAATTTACCTTTGAAGAACTTCAGATGTTTTCAATGAGGAGACTCTCAGTTAGATAGCTAATGTTCAGTTTTTACAAAAATATTATTTGTGTAGACAAATCGCTCCGTTTTCTTTATCACGTTTGGGTAGAGAAAAAAACAGAAAATTAAGTCATTAAAACGCAAACTTTTTTCCAAATTAACTCCATAATATCGACAGAAACATGGCAAACGTTATTTAGAGTCAATCCTCAAGGTGTTTTTCACATATCTATTCGATAATAAGTCATTCGTGGCAGTTTAGTTAATCCTCTTAAGAAATGGAACGCGCATGGACCTGGAGGTTACGCAATAATTTTGACGCAGGACACCGGGCGGACACCTGGTAAATGTAGTCTCTTATGGTCAATCTTCCAATGATATGCCTACAAATACGTCACAATGCTGCAGACACCTTTGGGAAACGACAGAAAGGGCAGGCTCATTCCTGGCGCATTCACAGCCATATAAGGAGACATTGGAACACAGCGCCTTCAGAATCTGGGGCATTTCCTGTATGAAACTTCATCTTGGTTTCGCCTGTAGCATTAGCCTCAACCAGATTACTTTTTCTACGTATTCCCCAAGGTGTCTACAGCATTGTGACGTAGTTTTACGCATTTATGTTGAAGAATACCCGTAAGCGGCTACATTGTGTAAGTGGTCACCTGATGACTCAGAGTGACTCTCGCGTAAAATACAGAGGTAGCCATTATTCTAATCGGTCCTACTGAAAAACTAATTGTCCCAGTGGATATATTATCGAATAGATATTTGAAAAACACCTTGAAGATTGATTATAAACAACGTTTGCCATGTTTCTGTCGATATTATGGAGCTAATTTGAAATATTTTTCGCCATTTTCGTGACCGTAATTTCCGGTCGATTTCTCAGCCAAACGTGAAGAACAAACGGAGCTATTTCGCCTGCAAAAATAATATTTTGGGAAAAAAGGAACATTGGCTATCTAACTGGGAGTCTCATGAGTGAAAACATCCGAAGCTCATCAAAGGTAAACAATTTAATTTGATTGCTTTTCTGATTTCCGTGACCAAGTTACCTGCTGCTAGCTGGACAAAATGCTATGCTAGGCTATCAATAAACTTACACAAATGCTTGTCTAGCTTTGGCTGTAAAGCATATTTTGAACATCTGAGATGACAGGGTGATTAACAAAAGGCTAAGCTGTGTCTCAATATATTTCACTTGTGATTTTCATGAATAGGAATATTTTCTATGAATATTTATGTCCTTTGCGTTATGCTAATTGGTGTCAGTCGATGATTACGCTCCCGCATGCGGGATGGGGAGTCACTAGAGGTTAAAGAAAAACTGTGAAAGCCGGAATTCTTACTGGTTTGTAGGTGATCAAATACTTATGTCATGCAATAAAATGCAAATTAATTACCTAAAAATCATACAATGTGATTTGCTGGATTTTTGTTTTAGATTCCGTCTCTCACAGTTGAAGTGTACCTATGATAAAAATGACAGAACTCTACATGCTTTGTAAGTAGGAAAACCTGCAAAATTGGCAGTGTGTCAAAAATACTTGTTCTCCCCACTGTATTTTACTACATACTGTACTACATGATTCCATAGTGTTATTTCATAGTTTTGATGTCTTCACTATTATTGTACAATTTAGAGAAAAAAAAGTTAACTCTTGAATGAGTAGGTGTGTCCAAACTTTTGACCTGTATTTGTACACTTGAAGTCAGAAGTTTACATACACCTTAGCAAATACATTTAAACTCAGTTTTCACAATTCCTGACATTTAATCTGAGTAAACAGTCCCTGTTTTAGGTCAGTTAGGATCAACACTTTCTTTTAAGAATGTGAAATGTTAGAATAACAGTAGAGAGACTTATTTATTTCAGCTTTCATCACATTCCCAGTGGGTCAGAAGTTTACATACACTCAATTAGTATTTGGTAGCATTGCCTTTAAATTGTTTAAATTGGGTCAAACATTTCGAGTAGCCTTCCACAAGCTTCCCACAATAAGTTGGGTGAATTTTGGCCCATTCCTCCTGACAGAGCTGGTGTAACTGAGTCAGGTTTGTAGGCCTCCTTGCAAGCACACGCTTTTTCAGTTCTGCCCACAAATTTTATATAGGATTGAGGTCTGGGCTTTGTGATGGCCACTCCAATACCTTGACTTTGTTGTCCTTAAGCCATTTTGCCACAACTTTGGAAGTATGCTTGGGGTCATTGTCCATTTGGAAGACCAATTTGCGACCAAGCTTTAACTTCCTGACTGATGTCTTGAGATGTTGCTTCAATATACTCACATTATTTTCATCCCTCAGGATGCCATCTATTTTGTGAAGGACACCAGTCCCTCCTGCAGCAAAGCACCCCCACAACATGATGCTGCCACCTCTGTGCTTCATGGTTGGGACGGTGTTCTTCAGCTTGCAAGACTCCCCCTTTTTCCTCCAAACATAACGATGGTCTTCATGGCCAAACAGTTCTATTTTTGTTTCATCAGACCATAGGACATTTCTCTAAAAAATACCATCTTTGTCCCCATATGCAGTTGCAAACCGTAGTCTGTCCTTTTTATGGCGGCTTTGAAGCAGTGGCTTCTTCCTTGCTGAGCGGCCTTTCAGGTTATGTCGATATAGGACTCGTTTTACTGTGGATATAGATACTTTTGTAGCTGTGTCATCCACCATCTTCACAAGGTCCTTTGCTGTTGTTCTGGGATTGATTTGCACTTTTCACACCAAAGCCCATTCATCTCTTGGAGACAGAACACGTCTCCTTGAGCGGTATGGCGGCTGTGTGGTTCCATGGTGTTTATACTTGCATACTATTGTTTGTACAGATGAACGTGGTACCTTCAGGCGTTTAGATATTGCTCCCAAGGATGAACCAGACTTGTGGAGGTCTACAATTATTTTTCTGAAGTCTTGGCTGATTTATTTTGATTTTCCCATGATGCCAAGCAAAGAGGCACAGAGTTTGAAGGTAGGTCTTGAAATATATTCACAGGTACACCTCCAATCAATTGACTCAAATGATGTCAATTAGCCTATCAGAAGCTTCTAAAGCCATGACATCATTTGCTGGAATTTTCCAAGCTGTTTAAAGGCACAGTCAACTTAGTGTATGTAAACATCTGACCCACTGAAATTGTGATACAGTGAAATAATCTCTCTGTAAACAATTGTTGGAAAAATGACTTGTGTCATACACAAAGTAGATATCCTAATCGACTTGCCAAAACTATAGTTTGTTAGCAAGACATTTGTGGAGTGGTTGAATAACGAGTTTTAGTGATTTCTCTAAATATTTAATATCATTAATAAGAAGTGAAAATGTATAGAATTGTAAAAAATGTGGGTGGCTATCTCATCTTAGTAAATAACGCTTACATTCCATTTACAAACAAAGATACAAAATTGTCCCATAGGCTCTGTGGTGTGAGTGGAGGCCAAGGAGTGAAATACTGTCCCTAATCATTTCTGAAATGACACCATGAGATACTTTTGAACTGTCCACACACTCCTGGCTAATGCCTGTGGATCCATTCCAATACAAATGCTCAATTATCGCTTGTCACATCTGAACCCTATTACTCTGCTGGATTTTTCCCTGCGACTCACTCACAGTCCATTATATTTATGTTTTATTATCAGTCTAATTCCTCAGCTGAGGGTCTTTCACCTTTAATGTTATTAATGTTGGGCTTTGAGCCTTTGAAATGGCTTAAGAAAATCTGAAAATAATTAAAGAGTGATTAATTATGTTTTATGGGACATTACGTTTCTCTCTCTCTGTCTGCCTCTGGAGAACTTGGCTTTAAGCAATATGCCTTAATTACAAACAAAAACAAACACATTAAGTACGTGTTATGTTTGTACAGTACTGTAATGGTGGCAAGAAATCAACATGAGAAATTATTTTAGCATGACAAAGAAAAATTCTGATACAAATAGAGACATATTCCTACTCTCTTGCTATAATGATGTCATGTACTGTCCAAGCTACAGATTTGGGATCTTAATTCGAGCCAGTTTGCTACAGCAGGAAAAGAGTCCTGCAGCAATTGGAAATGTGAATTATTAGGTAGATTGTAATTAATGGACATTTTTGTAGTGGTTGATATATTTTTCCTAATGGAAAATCAAGTCTGAAATTTCTATGTGGAAATTACAAACTTCAGAAGCCTTTTAAAACCTCAAATACACTACAAGTTAAAACATTTCTGCATTGCGGGGAAGTTCTCCGGCAACAGGGTGATCAACTTAAGATCCTACATCTGTACTAGTAATCATCATTTGATGTAGGTAAAGTAATACACGTTACCTGCTTGATTAATTTTAGCTGTGGAGGCAATGCATCAACATGTAGTTACTTAGAAGGACGGTTCTAGGCTTTTATGGTCAACAGTGCAACTTCCACCAAATTAATCATGCCATCTGCACCATATGTATTTGATTATTTGGAAGAGTTATAGTCTATCTGCAAGGTCGCAGTTATAAATGAGAACTTGTTCTCAACTAGCCTCCCTGGTTAAATAAAAGTGAAATAAATACAAATAAAAATATCTGGCAAACATACATGTCTCTCACAGAAAAAAACTGCAACTTGCTATTCCGCAACTTCATGTGCAGTGCTGTGTTACTGTCTCCCATTACTGAATCACTTTATCTCAGATCACTAGCATGAATGTGTTTGATTATAAACCAAACATGTTGGCTAGAGAAAGGAAAATCTAATAAAGATTCTAACATCATAGGACCACAGTCCATATTTTAGTTGGTGTTTTCAGCACAGAGTTCTATACCTTTACTGTTTAAGTAAAGCAAAGATAAGAGAATACGTGCTGTGAACCCAGGTTGAGGAGTGGGTAACACATGGTTTGAAATACTCACTCTCTATTGGACACTTTTAAACTCAAATCCAACCTTCCCTTAGTGGGACGTAACCCGGTTGAAAGTAGTTACACCTCAAAGACTGGGTCACCTCAAAGAATGGGTATTTCCATTATATGGGAAATTCCCCTTGGGGACCCCTGGGTTTGTTTTGATCATGTCTGAGGGATTTCTAGAGTCAGTGAGATGTGTTTCACACATAATTGGCCATGAAGAGGGCGACACTGGGCTTCACACGCTGAACGATACACCCAATGATGGTCTTCACGCACCGAACGATACACCCAATGATGACTTCTGGTGTGCGAGATCTGAAAACAAAATGTAGTCCTTCTTTGTGGCCTCTAGGATATACCGATCGCACTGTTTTTTGTGGGTAGATAAGATTGTCCTTGTTTGATAGATCCACTGGACGTCTTTCATCAGCGGATTAATAACTAAATATACAAAGTAACATGTTTTTTCCAGTCTCTGAAAGACTACAACTTGTGTGGGCGGTGCTCAGTGCTCTGGCCCTGTCCCTCCACCAAGGCGGGCTTTTTTGAAAGGAAGGTGGACTCTAAATCAAATCAAATCAAAAGTCATTGGTCATACACATACAGTGGGGCAAAAAAAGTATTTAGTCAGCCACCAATTGTGCAAGTTCTCCCAATTAAAAAGATGAGAGAGGCCTGTAATTTTCATCATAGGTACACTTCAACTATGACAGACAAAATTAGGAGAAAAATCCAGAAGATCACATTGTAGGATTTTTAATTAATTCATTTGCAAATTATGGTGGAAAAAAGGTATTTGGTCAATAACAAAAGTTTCTCAATACCCTTTGTTGGCAATGACAGAGGTCAAACATTTTCTGTAAGTCTTCACAAGGTTTTCACACGCTGTTGCTGGTATTTTGGCCCATTCCTCCATGCAGATCTCCTCTAGATAAGTGATGTTTTGGGGCTGTTGCTGGGCAACAACGGACTTTCAACTCACTCCAAAGATTTTCTATGGGGTTGAGATCTGGAGACTGGCTAGGCCACTCCAGGACCTTGAAATGATTCTTACAAAGCCACTCCTTCGTTGCCCGGGCGGTGTGTATGGGATCATTGTCATGCTGAAAGACCCAGCCACGTTTCATCTTCAATACTCTTGCTGATGGAAGGAGGTTTTCACCCAAAATCTCACGATACATGGCCCCATTCATTCTTTCCTTTACACGGATCAGTCATCCTGGTCCATTTGCAGAAAAACAACCACCTGTCTCAGCCTCCAGTATTTATGCTGCAGTAGTTTGTGTCGGGGGGCTAGGGTCAGTTTGTTATATCTGGAGTACTTCTCCTGTCCTATTCGGTGTCCTGTGTGAATCTAAGTGCGTTCTCTAATTCTCTCCTTCTTTCTTTCTCTCTCTCGGAGGACCTGAGCCCTAGGACCATGCCCCAGGACTACCTGACATGATGGCTCCTTGCTGTCCCCAGTCCACCTGGCCATATCTGCTGCTCCAGTTTCAACTGACCTGAGCCCTAGGACCATGCCCCAGGACTACCTGACATGATGACTCCTTGCTGTCCCCAGTCCACCTGGCCATGCTGCTGCTCCAGTTTCAACTGTTCTGCCTTACTATTATTTGACCATGCTGGTCATTTATGAACATTTGAACATCTTGGCCATGTTCTGTTATAATCTCCACCCGGCACAGCCAGAAGAGGACTGGCCACCCCACATATGCTCTCTCTAATTCTCTCTTTCTTTCTCTCTCTCGGAGGACCTGAGCCCAAGGACCGTGCCCCAGGACGACCTGACATGATGACTCCTTGCTGTCCCCAGTCCACTTGACTGTGCTGCTGCTCCAGTTTCAACTGTTCTGCCTTGTTATTATTCGACCATGCTGGTCATTTATGAACATTTGAACATCTTGGCCATGTTCTGTTATAATCTCCACCCGGTACAGCCAGAAGAGGACTGGCCACCCCACATAGCCTGGTTCCTCTCTAGGTTTCTTCCTAGGTTTTGGCCTTTCTAGGGAGTTTTTCCTAGCCACCGTGCTTCTACACCTGCATTGCTTGCTGTTTGGGGTTTTAGGCTGGGTTTCTGTACAGCACTTTGAGATATCAGCTGATGTACGAAGGGCTATATAAATAAAATTTGATTGATTGATTGACAAAGCATTATGTTTCCACCCCCATGCTTCACAGTAGGTATGGTGTTCTTTGGATGCAACTCAGCATTCTTTGTCCTCCAAACACGACGAGTTTAGTTTTTACCAAAAAGTTATATTTTGGTTTCATCTGACCATATGACATTCTCCCAATCTTCTTCTGGATCATCCAAATGCTCTCTAGCAAACTTCAGACGGGCCTGGACATGTACTGGCTTAAGCAAGGGGACACGACTGGCACTTCAGGATTTGAATCCCTGGCGGCGTAGTGTGTTACTGATGGTAGGCTTTGTTACTTTGGTCCCAGCTCTCTGCAGGTCATTCACTAGGTCCCCCCGTGTGGTTCTGTGATTTTTGCTCACCGTTCTTGCGATCATTTTGACCCCACGGGGTGAGATCTTGCGTGGAGCCCCAGATTCGAGGGAGATTATCAGTGGTCTTGTATGTCTTCCATTTCCTAATAATTGCTCCCACAGTTGATTTCTTCAAACCAAGCTGCTTACCTATTGCAGATTCAGTCTTCCCAGCCTGGTGCAGGTCTACAATTTTGTTTATGGTGTCCTTTGACAGCTCTTTGGTCTTGGCCATAGTGGAGTTTGGAGTGTGACTGTTTGAGATTGTGGACAGGTGGCATTAATACAGGTAACGAGTGGAGGACAGAGGAGCGTCTTAAAGAAGAAATTACAGGTCTGTGAGAGCCAGAAACATTGCTTGTTTGAAGGTGACCAAATACTTATTTTCCACCATAATTTGCAAATTAATTAATTAAAAATCCTGCAATGTGATTTTCTGGATTTTTGTTTTCATTTTGTCTGCCATAGTTGAAGTGTACCTATGATGGAAATTACAGGCCTCTCTCATATTTTTAAGTGGGGGAACTTGCACAATTGGTGGCTGACTAAATACTTTTTTGCCCCACTGTATTTAGCAGATGTTATTGCAGGTGTAGAGAAATTATTCTGTCAACAATTGTTAACAGACAGATTATTTCACTTATAATTCACTGTATCACAATTCCAGTGGGTCAGAAGTTTACATACACTAAGATGACCGTGCCTTTAAACAGCTTGGAAAATTCCAGCAAATGATGTCATGGCTTTAGAAGCTTCTGATAGGCTAATTGACATCATTTGAGTCAATTGGAGGTGTACCTGTGGATGTATTTCAAGGGCTACCTTCAAACTCTGTGCCTCTTTGCTTGACATCATGGGAAAATCAAAAGAAATCAGCCAAAACCTCAGAAAAAATATTGTAGACCTCCACAAGTCTTGTTCATCCTTGGGAGCAATTTCTAAACGCCTGAAGGTACCACATTCATCTGTACAAACAATAGTACCCAAGTATAAACACCATGGGACCACGAAGCTGTCATACCTCTCAGGAAGGAGAAGTGTTCTGTCTCCTAGAGATGAATGTACTTTGGTGCGAAAAGTGCAAATCAATCCCAGAACAACAGCAAAGGACCCTGTAAAGATGCTGAAGGAAACAGGTACAAAGTATCTAAAGAGACAGTAAAACGCGTCCTATGTCGACATAACCTGTAAGGCCGCTTAGCAAGGACGAAGCCACTGCTTCAAAACCAACATAAAAAAACAGACTACGGTTTGCAACTGCACATGGAGACAAAGATGGTACATTATGGAGAAATGTCCTCTGATCTGATGAAACTAAAATAGAACTGTTTGGCCATAATGACCATCGTTATGTTTGGAGGAAAAAGGGGGAAGCTTGCAAGCTGAAGAACACCATCCCTACCCATACCATCCCTACCCATACTAATTGAGTGTATGTAAACTTTTGACCCACTGGGAATGTGATGAAAGAAAAAGCTGAAATAAATAATTCTTTTCACTACTATTCTGACATTTCACATTCTTGAAATAAAGTGTTGATCCTAACTGACCTAAAACAGGGAATTTTTACTAGGATTAAATGTCAGGATTTGTGAAAAACTGAGTTTAAATATATTTGGCTAAGGCATATCACATTCCGACTTCAACTGTACATGTGAAATGACACAAAATCCTTTCTGCAAAATTGAAAAAACTGACCAGACTGTCATCTCTCATCAACACAAATTCATTTTTTGATGTTCTATTAGCTATATGGTGACATTCAACCATACATTTTTATAACCGGAATATAGTGAAGACGACTTGAAACAAAGATTTCGATTTTAGCTAGAAGCTCATCTACAGTCGATGCCAGCACCAAGAGGGCAGATGACAAATACGGTGGGCGAAATTCCCTTTCGTAGGAAGGTAGGGGGGAAATTTCTTGAATATTATTAATGCGCCTCTGTAATGGCTTTCTTCTGTGGACGAGGGAGAGGACCAAAGCGCAGCGTGGTTAGTGTTCATCATGTTTAATATAGACGATAACCGTGAACACTACTAAATACAAAACAACAAATGTGGAAAAACCGAAACAGTTCTGTCTGGTGCAGACACACGAAGACAGAAGACAACCACCCACAAAAACCCAACACAAAACAGGCTACCAATGACTAACACCTGCCTCTGATTGAGAACCATATCAGGCCAAACATAGAAATGGGAAAACTAGACACACAACATAGAATGCCCACTCAGCTCACGTCCTGACCAACACTAAAACAAAGAAAACACAAAAGAACTATGGTCAGAACGTGACAGTCTTGACATTAAAATCAAATCAAATCTAATTTTATTGGTCACATACACATGGTTAGCAGACGTTAATGCGAGTGTAGTGAAATACTTGTGCTTCTAGTTTCGACAGTGCAGTAATATCTAACAATAAATCTAACAATTCCACAACTACCTAATACACACAGATCTAAAGGGATGGAATAAGAATATGTACATATAAAAATATGGTTGACCGAGTGGCACAGGCAAGATGCAATAGATGGTATAAAATATAATATATACATATGAGATGAGTTTGTAAGAAATGTAAACATTATTAAAGTGGCATTATTAAAGTGATATATACATATGAGTATATACATATGAGATGAGTAATGTAAGATATATAAACATTATTAAAGTGACTAGTGATCCATTTATTAAAGTGGCCAATGATTTCAAGTCTGTATGTAGGCAGCAGCCTCTCTGTGTTAGTGATGGCTGTTTAACATTCTGATGGCCTTGAAATAGAAGCTGTTTTTCAGTCTCTCTGTCCCAGCTTTGATGAACCTGTACTGACCTCGCCTTCTGGATAGTAGCGGGGTGAACAGGCAGTGGCTCGGGTTCTGGAATGGTTAAGCCTTTTTGAGTGCGTGACGTCACTCTTAGTTTTTTACTAAAACACAAAACATGGAGGACAATTTCTCTCTCCTCGGATCTGAAACCAGTAGTAACAATCAACTTCAATGACAGTTAAAAATACAAATCTGACATTCCCGCGGCCCAAAAAACATTGTCGCAGAGGAGGGCGTAATAGCTAGCTACAGTGTTTGATTCATATCAGCTGTTTTCTTATAAAACAGTGCAGCTAGCTAGCAAAATGCTTATTTGTGATGCTAGCTATCCAACATTAGCAAGACTCGGGAGCTAATGGGGACATAGGCTTCAGGAGCTAGCAGGTTAGATTTGATTCCATATTAGGCAACAACAACTGACTACTAGTTTGTTTTTAGCCAAATATGTTAAACACATAGCTAGTTCATCCACTGACCACCGCATTTAGGAGGATAGCTAATTACTGAAATGTAGCTAGCTAGATCACTGGCCAGGCCACTAACTAATCGTGGACACATTACCTATTCTTTATTACATTTGTATTATCTTGCTTATAACAAGCAACACATAACAGACCATTTGTGGAAAGGTACAAATGAAAAATAGTGGGCTCTTTTTTTATATGACTGGACAGTAAAAATGTTTCATTTTTGTACCTTTATTTGTATTTGTATTTATTAGGGATCTCCATTACCTGCTGCCAAGGCAGGAACTACTCTTCCTGGGGTCCAAACACACGAAAGCATCCACATTACATATAAAACAACAGATAAAACAGTGAACTATGTTTGTACTGAATGAGCTAAAGATAGAACAGTACATCATATAACATCCCTAGACCACCAGATGTCCACAACACAAAATGCTCAATACCACCATACAACAATATCCTAATGTGTATGCATGTGGCTCTACCTTTGTGTTGGTCTCTTCACAGTCCCCATTGTTCCATAAGGTGTATTTTTACCTGCTTTTTAAATCTGATTCTACTGCTTGCAACAGTTACCTGATGTGGAATAGAGTTCAATGTAGTCATGGCTCTATTTAGTACTGTGCACCTCCCATAGTCTGTTCTGGACTGGGGGACTGTGAAGAGACCTCTGGTGGCATGTCTTGTGTTATGCATGGGTGTCCGAGCTGTGTGATACTATTTTAAACTAACAACTCTGTATATTCAGCTTGTTACAAAAACAAGCAATGATGAAGTCAATCTCTCCTCCACTTTGAGCCATGAGAGATTGACATGCTTATCATTAATGTTAGTTAGTTATCCGTGTACTTTTAAGGGCCAGCCATGCTGCCCTGTTCTGAGCCAACTTAAATTTTCCCAAGTCCCTCTTTGTGGCACCTGACCACACTACTGAACAGTAGTCTAGGTGCGACAAAACAAGGGCCTGTAGGACCTGTCTTGTTGATAGTGTTGTTAACGTCTTATGGATGGGGGGCAGTATTGAGTAGCTTGGATGAATAAGGTGCCCAGACTAAACTGCCTGCTACTAAGGCCCAGAAGCTCAAATATGCATATTATTATGTGATTTGGATAGAAAACACTATGACGTTTCTAAAACTGTTTGAATGATGCCTGTGAGTATAACAGAACTCATATGGCAGGCAAAAACCTGAGAAAAAATCCAACCAGGAAGTGGGAAATCTGAGGTTTGTAGGTTTTCAAGTCTTTGCCTATCCAAGATACAGTGTACATTTGGTCCGATTGCACTTCCTAAGGCTTCCACTAGATGTCAACAGTCTTTAGAACTGCGCGAATGCTGTCATCTATCCTAAGTTTCTGGTTAGGGTAGGTTTTAATAGTCACAGTGGGTATAAGCATTTCACTACACTCGCAATAACATCTGCTAACCATGTGTATGTGACCAATAACATTTTCTTTGATTTGATTAATGCACTTCCTGATTAACTCAGTCACCGTATCTGTGTTTTCGTCGATGTTATTCTCAGAGGCTACCCGGAACATATCCCAGTCCGCGTGATCAAAACAATCTTGAAGCGTGTTTTCCGATTGGTCAGACCAGCATTGAATAGTTCTTAGCACGGTACTTCCTGTTTGAGTTTCTGCCTATAGGAAGGGAGGAGCAAAATGGAGTCGTGATCAGATTTGCGTGATCAGATTCTGGAAGTTGGAGTAGCAATGGTCGAGTGTTTTAGCAACGCGAGTACTACAGTCAAAATATTGATAGAACTTCGGTAGTGTTTTCCTCAAATTTGCTTTCTTAAAATCCCCAGCTACAATAAATGCGGCCTCAGGATATGTGGTTTCCTTTTTGCATGAAGTACTTTGAAGGCCGTCATGGTATCAGCTTGAGGGGAAATATACATAGCTGTGACTATAAGAGAATTCTCTTGGGCGATAATACAGTATTCTTGGTCAGGTGAACAAAAGGACTTGAGTTTCTGTATGCTATCATAATCACACCATGAGTGTTTAATCATGAAACATACACCCCGCCTTTCTTCTTCCCGGAGAGTTCTTTATTCCTGTCTGCGCGATATACTGAGAACCCAGCTGGCTGTATATCCCGAGAGAGCCATGTTTCCGTGAAACAGAGTATGTTACAATCCCTGATGTCTCGCTGGAAGGAGGTTCTCGCCCTGAGCTCATCTACCTTATAATCCAGAGACTAGGGCAGGTGTTCCGTTGGCGGAACCCCTCGACAACATTCCGCTGAAAAGGCAGTGCGAGAAATTCTAAAATATTTTTTAGAAATATGTAACTTTCACACATTAACTTCTTGAGTGTAGGGGGCAGGATTTTTTGGCTAAAACTTACCCATTTGAAACGGCCTATTTCTCAGGCCCAGAAACTAATAGTCAGATTAGGATAGAAAACACTCTAAAGTTTCCAAAACTGTCAAAATATTATCTGTGAGTATAACAGAACTGATATTGCAGGCGAAAACCTGAGGAAAATCAAACCAGGAAGCGCTGTGCTGAAAGCTCTCTGTTGGATGCCTTGCCTCCATTTAAAAGGATATTAACCACATTCCTTTTCCTATGGCTTCCTTAAGGTGTCAACAGTCTTTAGACATAGTTTCAGGCTTTTATTTTGAAAAATGAGCGAGAACGATAACATCGCGTCAGTGGATAGCTGGGTGTTCACAGAGTTTTGCTTGCGCAACAGAGTGGGGGCAGCCATTGTCTCTCCCTCTCCTATTTAAAAAGTGACTATCCCGGTTGATATATTATCGATTCTATATTTGAAAAACAACCTGAGGATTGATTATAAAAAACGTTTGACATGTTTCTGTGGACATTACGGATACTATTTGGAATTTTCGTCTGCTATGTCGTGACCGCTCGAGCCTGTGGATTTCTGAACATAGTGCGCCAAACAAATGGAGGTATTTTGGATATCATCAAAGATAAGCGATTTAATCTGTTGCTTTTCTGACTTTCGTGACCAATCAACTTGGCTGCTTGTGTTTGTAATATTTTGTCTACTGAGAGAGATGTTCTTACATAAGCGCTTGTTATGCTTTTGCCGAAAAGCTGTATTGAAATCTGACACACCAGGTGGATTAACAACAAGCTAAACTGTGTTTTGCTATATTGCACTTGTGATTTCATCAAATTAAATATTTTTTGTAATTTAATTTGGATTTGGCGCACTGAAATTCAGCGGGTCTTGATGAAAATGATCCCGCTAAAGGGATGGGTGCGTCAAGAGGTTTTAACAAGTCCAATACAGCAAATGAAAGATAAACTTCATGTTAATCTACCCATCATGTCCGATTTCAAAAAGGCTTTACAGCGAAAGCACAACATATGATTATGTTAGGTCAGAGCCAAGTTAAAAAAACACAGCCATTTTTCCAGGCAAAGATAGGAGTCACAAAAAGAAGAAATATAGATATAATTAATCACTAACCTTTGATGATCTTCATCAGATGACACTCATAGGACATCATGTTACACAATACATGTTTGTTTTGTTTCATAATGTCCATATTTATATCCAAAAATCTCAGTTTACATTGGCACGTTACGTGCAGTAATGTTTTGATTCCAAAACATCCAGTGATTTTGAAGATAGCCACATCAAATCCCAGAAATACTCATAATAAACACTGATAAAATATACAAGTGTTATTCACAGAATTAAAGATAGACTTCTCCTTAATGCAACCGCTGTGTCAGATTTTTTAAAAACTTTACGGAAAAAGCATAATCTGAGTGCGGCGCTCAGAGCCCAATCCAGCCAAAGAAATATCCGCCATGTTCAGCTCCCATTCCCCCCTCCTTTACAGCAGAAGCCTGAAACAAGTTTCTAAAGATGGTTGACATCTAGTGGGAAGCCTTAGGAAGTGCAACTTGACCCCATAGACACTTTGTGACAACACAGAGGCGGATGCAAGATGCAAGCAACGATGGTTTAATGAATACAGTTTACAACAGCAACAGGACAGACAGACTGTACTCAGACGGAATCCGACCCAGGGACTAGGGCGCATCTTCCAATGATAGCGTGCTGAGAAATCCAGGGGAGTGTGTCCGGAAGGGTAGGAAGGAGCACAGCAGATAATCCACACAAGGGCGGCGAGAGAAGAGCACAGACACACGACACAACCTCAGGGAAGTAACAACGATCTGACAACAAGAAACACTGGTTACAGAACATATAAAGGGAAGATAAGTGGTTCCAGCTGGCGCAGACAATCAGACCGAGATTGGGAACCACGCCCACACAAACACGGGAGAGAGAGAGAGAGAGAGAGAGAGGCAGTGGATTCATGAACCGTGACAATACCCCCCTAGGAACGCCTCTTGGCGTTCCCAGGCGAATTTACCTGTCGATTGAAATCATCGATAAGGGAGTGATCCAGAATGTCCCTAGCAGGTACCCAACTTCTCTCCTCTGGGCCGTAACCCTCCCAGTCCACCAGGTACTGGAATCCGCGTCCCCTCCTTCTAGAGTCCAAAATACGATTGGCAGAAAAGGTGGGTTCCCCATCAACAAGTCGTGGCGGCGGGGGAACCGGGACCGGTGGGTTAATGCGTGCCTGAAACACAGGTTTTATTTTAGACACATGAAAGGTAGGATGAATTCTCCTATACGCTGGAGGAAGCTTGAGCCGGACCGCCACCGGACTAATGATCCTGGTGACTTTGAACGGGCCGATAAATTTGGGGGCAAGCTTGTTCGAAACGGATCGGAGTGGAATGTTCTTAGTAGAAAGCCACACTCTTTGGCCAACGACGTATACCGGAGGCTTCGACCGGTGGCGATCGGCCTTAGCCTTGGTGCGCGCCCCCACCCGGAGAAGAGTCTCACGGGCTCTGCTCCATGCGTGACGGCACCTCTGGATGAAAGCGTGAGCGGAAGGAACAGTGACCTCGGACTCCGTACTGGGAAAGATAGGTGGCTGGTAACCTAAACTACACTCAAACGGAGAGAGACCCGTAGCTGCCACTGGCAACGAATTGTGAGCGTACTCAACCATAGAGAGTTGTTGACTCCAGGAAGAGGGATTCTTAGAAACCAAACATCGCAACACTCTCTCCAAATCTTGGTTGGCCCTCTCCGTTTGACCGTTGCTCTGGGGATGAAACCCTGAAGACAGGCTGACACTCGCTCCCAGTAACCTACAAAACTCTTGCCAAAACTTGGACACAAATTGGGGCCCCCTGTCAGAAACTACGTCCATCGGCAGGCCATGTAAGCGAAAGACGTGATCGACGACAGCTACCGCTGTCTCCTTGGCAGATGGTAATTTAGGCAAGGGAATAAAATGAGCCGCCTTCGAGAACCGGTCCACCACGGTCAACACCACCGTCTTGCCCTGGGAGGGCGGGAGGGCGGTAACAAAATCTAGCGCGATGTGGGACCAGGGTCTCGAAGGGACCGACAGCGGTTGGAGTAACCCATCTGGGGGTCGATTAGAAGTCTTCCCAGTGGCACAAACCGAGCAAGCCAAGACAAAACTGTGAATGTCACGAGCCATCAGTGGCCACCAAAAGCGTTGCTTAACCAAAAGCTAGTGCGGCTGACTCCTGGATGACACGCTACGTTGGAGCAATGCCCCCACCGAATAACATCGGACCGACACCCCTCCGGCACAAACAACCGATTAGGCGGGCAACCGGGCGGAGGCGTTACCCCCTTCTAAGGCCGTTTTGACCCTCGATTCAACCTCCCATGTGAGTGTGGATACTACTAGGGTCCCGGGTAGGATGCACTCGGGAGTGGATGGGCGTTCGGAATGGTCAAAAATGCGAGAAAGGGAATCGGGTTTGACATTCTTGGAACCCGGGCGATACGAGAGAGAGAAGTCAAAACGTCCGAAAAAGAGTGCCCACCGCGCCTGCCTGGAGTTGAGTCGCTTGGCGGTTCTGATATATTCCAAATTTTTGTGATCGGTCCAACCTTTAAAGGTACCCCCGAACCCTCTAACCAATGGCGCCACTCCTCCAGTGCTAACTTCACTGCCAACAACTCTCTGTTGCCAATGTCGTAGTTGCGTTCCGCAGGTGATAACCGATGGGAAAGGAACGCACAAGGTTGCATCTTGTCGTCAGAAGAGGAACGTTGGGAAAGTACCGCACCTACCCCCACCTCTGAAGCGTCCACCTCTACTACGAACTGACGCGAGGGATCGGGAGCTATGAGGATGGGAGCCGAAACAAAGCGGCTCTTGAGTTTGGCGAATGCAGCCTCGGCTGTATCGGACCACCTGAACGTCACTCTGGGGGAGGTTAAGGCGGTAAGAGGAGCGACTATCTGACTAAAGTTGCGAACGAAACGCCGGTAGAAATTGGCGAATCCCAGAAACCTCTGTAGGGCCTTACGGGAATCTGGGCTTGGCCAATCCACCACAGCCTTAACCTTGTCAGGATCCATGCGAATACCTTCAGTCGAGACGATGTAACCTAGGAATGGAACGGATTGTGCATGAAAAATGCATTTCTCCATCTTGACAAAAAGTCCATTCTCCAACAACCTCTGAAGCACTCGTCTGACGTGCTGAACGTGTTCCTGGAGAGAAGAAGAAAAAATCAGTATGTCATCCAGGTAAACATATATGAACTGATCAATCATATCTCTCAGCACGTCATTGACGAGTGCCTGGAAAACCGCTGGGGAGTTGGATAGCCCAAAAGGCATGACCAAATATTCGAAGTGCCCTCTGGGGGTGTTAAACGCGGTCTTCCATTCGCCCCCCTTATGCGAACCAAATGATATGCATTACGTAAATCCAACTTAGTGAACACGGATGCTCCCTGTAACCTTTCAAAGGCTGAGGACATCAACGGTAAGGGATAGGTATTCTTCACTGTGATGTTATTCAACCCACGGTAATCAACGCAAGGACGCAGAGATCCGTCCTTCTTCCCCACAAAGAAGAACCCCGCCCCCGCTGGAGAAGAGGAAGGACGAATGAATCCAGATGCCAGAGAATCAGAGATGTATCTCTCCATAGCCTCCCTCTCAGGAACAGAGAGTGAATATAACTTGCCTTTAGGCGGAGACTCACCTGGCAATAATTCTATTGCACAGTCATAGGGACGATGCGGAGGAAGAGAAGCAGCACGGGACTTACTGAACACCTCCTTCAGGTCGAGGTATTCAACGGGCACGTTAGACAAATCCACTGCCTCCTCTAGAAACACAGAATCAGACGAACAGGCAGACACTAAACAGGACTCAAGACACTTGTTACTCCACATGGATATAGAGTTATGACCCCAGTCAACTCTGGGGTTGTGTTGGGTGAGCCAAGGGTGGCCGAGGACTAATGGTGCAAGGGGTGAGTCCATGAGTAGAAATGATAGTGTCTCAGTGTGATTGCCAGAAGTGATGAGTGTGATAGGTTCAGTGGTGTGACCATTGAGAGCGTTGACGGATATCTTGTGCGTGAGTGAGGTGATAGGAATCTGGAGTTTGTGAGCGAGCTTGAAGTCCATGAAATTACCCTCTGCTCCTGAGTCCAGTAAGGCTTGGGTGTCGTGCGTGTGGGTGGCCCATCTTAGTCTTACCGGGAGGAGAGTAGATGATGAGGTCTTCTCTGTGGTGACACCACCCGATAGTAGCCTCATGTTTACTACCGGGCCTGATCTTTTACCGGGCAGGAGTGGATAAAGTGGCCCGCTCTACCACAGTAGAGACAGAGTCCTTGGGATCTCCGCCTCTCCCTCTCTTCCCGGGAGAGGCGAGCTCTCCCCAGCTGCATGGGTTCGCGTGAGCGGAGGCTGAACTGGCCGTGTTCCCGCCGTTGGCATGCCCGCCCTCCGTGTCGTTATACGGTCTGTTAGGGCATGCTCGGCGGCCAATACGACTCAGACGAGCGTCGACCCTCAAGGCTAGTTCCACTAGTCCGTTTAAACTCCTGGGAAGGTCCAGAACATAAATCTCCTTCTGGATCCGGTCCTCCAGCCCATGCAGGAACATGTCCCACTGCGCCTCCTCGTTCCACTGACACTCTGCGGCCAGAGTGCGGAATTGGATGGAGTATTCCGATACTGAACGGTCTCCTTGGCGAAGGTCAGCGAGTAGTCTGGCCGCCTCCCTACCCGCCACGGCCCGATCGAAGACCCTTCTCATCTCCTCGGAGAGTGTCTGGAAAGAGGTGCAGCATGGGTCCTGGTTCGCCCACACCGCCGTTCCCCAAAGAGCCGCTTTGCCTGATAGCAGTGTGAGTACGAATGCTACCTTAGACTGTTCACGGTTGAAGGTCCGTGGCTGCAACGAGAAATGCATGGAACATCTCGTAAGAAAGGCTCTGCAATAGTCAGGATCACCTGAATAACCCTCTGGTGTCGGTAGCCGTGGCTCTAGCTGGGAATCCGGCTCTGGCGGGGCGGGTTGAACTGCCGGTGTAGGTGGCGCAGCGGAACCCCTCAGATGTTGTAATTGTTGGATCAGCTGGGCTACCTGCGTCGCAAGGGCTTGTACTGCCCGACCTGTGCTGGAGATGTTCTCCTCTTGTTGATCCATTCTCGTGATACTGCGGGAAATGAATTCGGTCAGACTCGTTGAACTCGCTGCATCCATGGTCTGGTCAGATCGTTCTGTGACAACACAGAGGCGGATGCAAGATGCAAGCAACGATGGTTTAATGAATACAGTTTACAACAGCAACAGGACAGACAGACTGTACTCAGACGGAATCCGACCCAGGGACTAGGGCGCATCTTCCAATGATAGCGTGCTGAGAAATCCAGGGGAGTGTGTCCGGAAGGGTAGGAAGGAGCACAGCAGATAATCCACACAAGGGCGGCGAGAGAAGAGCACAGACACACGACACAACCTCAGGGAAGTAACAACGATCTGACAACAAGAAACACTGGTTACAGAACATATAAAGGGAAGATAAGTGGTTCCAGCTGGCGCAGACAATCAGGCCGAGATTGGGAACCACGCCCACACAAACGAGAGAGAGAGAGAGAGAGAGAGAGAGAGAGAGAGAGAGAGAGAGAGAGAGAGAGAGAGAGAGAGAGAGAGAGAGAGAGAGAGAGAGTGGATTCATGAACCGTGACACACTGTGTATTCAGTAGGCCAAGCTTTGAAAACTACAAACCTCAGATTTCCCACTACCTGGTTGGATTTTTCTCAGGTTTTTTTCCTGCCATGTGAGTTCTGTTATAGTCACATCATTCAAACAGTTTTAGAAACTTCAGATTGTTTTTTATCCAATACTAGTAATAATATGCATATATTAGCATCTGGGACTGAGTAGGAGGCAGTTCACTCTGGGCACGCTATTCATTCAAAAGTGAAAATGCTGCCACTATCCCAAACAAGTTATTGCACACCGGTCTGTGTAGAGTATGGGCCTGAGTACTGCCTGTCAATGCATTAACATCCTACTCTGATGAGTTCTCCATACAACAAATCTTTAGCATAGTTAGTCTTGCAAACTAAGTCTTGCATATTCCGTTTTGTTTCGGTATGTTGCATTGAAAGTGGCTAATATTGCGTTGATTCGATCACAATTCCCACAGTAAAGGGAAACTTTGATAGTGTTAACTAATGGGGAAAACTCTAGAAAGTTGAGTGACGTTCAATCTCATGCTTCTATGAGCACACTGATATTTCTTCTGCAACGCAGTCCCAGGTAGTGCCCGTGCGCAGCTTAGTGGGAACATTGCTTGCAACCCTCCCAAACCATACTAATTAACCCTTCTGCAATAATAAAATAATAACTCTCTTCAGAACAGTATTTATGTAACTTTCTGTGGTAATTATGCCGTAAGGACACTTGCCAAGCACAAGCATATGAATAAGCCAATGGCAGGCAGGGAGAACTCCTGGTGCCCTCTGTGGAGGTGGAATGGAGGCGTGTTCCAGACACTATGAGTAATATGCTACACAGCCTTTGGATATTTCTCATACAGAGACAATTTGATTAAGCAAAGTCAGACTTAGTTAGTCAATGATTAATCAACTTAGTTATTTGGCTAATGCCGTCCGCAGTGATTTCCTGGAAACTCTGTGCTCCATTTACACAGCTGGATTTTTACAAGGTCTATCCTGGGATAACACTGCATTGCTTCATAGAACTATGATCCATCTCAAAACCCATTAAATCATATTTAGACTTGATATTCCTATGTATTACAAATCATTCCTATATATTACTATAACATAATGGCATCTGTTATGCTCTTATTCCTACTGCGCTAATTTATTGTAGTCATAGATTGCACTCACTAATACAATTTAAATGGGACACATTGTTTGCAAATTCAAAAATAAAGAGTTTTTCTCATTGGCAAGAAACAAAAGTGTTGAAAACAAGAATGCCCTTTATGTATTTACTCAATTGACTCTCCATTATTAGTAAGTGTTTTCCTGGCTGGACACACAGGCTGCACTGCACTTCCTTCCTCTCCTCTGTCCTCCATCACACATAAAACTGATCCTGATTAACATGATAAACATCCTCTGCCTCCTTCACAAATCCCTATTAACATGTCTAACCCCCTCTGCATACTTCACAAAAACCATTAACATGTCTAACCCCATCTGCACACTTCACATATCTGCAAAAACATGTGTAACTCCCTCTGCACACTTCACAGATCACCATTAACATGTCTAACACCTTCTACATACTTCGTACCCTCTCCCACCATTAAACATCCCAAAGACCCAAAGACTGATTTCATGGTTGTAACTGAACGCATGGACATATATAAATACTGAAACAAGCCAACATGCTGTGTCCCTGTTGTAAGCAGTTGATGTTATTCGTCAGTAACACAGACCCTAAAGCAAATCAGGGAGAGGAAAATAGGTTTATTCAAAGAGAACAAATCATGTGGGGAGGTAGATGATAGATGTTCATGCTCCCCTGTCCTCAGTGATTCTCTCCACAGAACAAAGGGACAGGATGTTATTTTATAACCCAGCCCAAGCCTGTGGTTGACCAATTAGAATTCCTTGCAAGAAAGCTATGCCAATGGCCAAATAAAAAGTATCATATTTCAGCTTCAATGTATAAACAATTTGGACCAATGAGAACTTGTCATGTAGCTATGAGTCCCGGACTGAAATATCTCCCATGTCTCTGACCCATTGATATTACAGAAAAACACTATTTCCATTGATAATTAGTACTCTATTGACCTCTTGTCCTCTGCATTGTGTATTTATCTTCAAAATAGTCTTACACTGTCCATAAAGTGAATGCAGTGCACGCTAAGGTCCCAGGTTAAATAAGCATGTTTCTTTAGCCATGTGCATTTGGCAAATTTTTCAGGAGACTGACCTGAGAGCGTCAAAGGTGAGTTTAGACCAAAGTCTCCATATGGACGTAGCCAATATATGCGATGACTCACAGGAAGTTGGTGGCACCTTAATTATTTGGAAGGACAGGCTCCTGGTAATGGATAGTGCGGAATCAGTGGAATGTTATCAAATACATCAAACACATGGTTTGATGCCATTCTATTCGCTCCGTTGCTGCTATTATTATGAGCCGTCCTCCCCTCAGCAGCCCCATCCCCCCTGCTGTGACTAAATTAAATCAAATTGTATTGGTCACATACACATGGTTAGCAAATGTTAATGTGAGTGTAGCAAAATGCTTGTGCTTCTAGTTCCGACAGTGCAGTAATATCTAACAAGTAATCTAACAATTCCACAACAGCTACCTAACACGGAACCCAAACCGTGCGCTATCGTGCATAAATGTATTTTGTTCCCCTACACCAAACGTGATCACGACACGCAGGTTAAAGTAGCAAAACAAACTCTGAACCAATTACATTAATTTGGGGACAGGTCGAGAAGCATGAACTTCTTTGGGGTAGGGGGCAGTATTTTCACGTCCTGAAGAAAAGCATGCCCAGAGTAAACGGCCTGCTACAAAGGCATAAAAGCTCAAATATGCATATTATTAGTAGATTTGGATATAAAACACTCTGAAGTTTCTAAAACTGTTTGGATGATGTCTGTGAGTATAACAGAACTCATATGGCAGGCAAAAACCCGAGACAAAATCCAACCAGGAAGTGGGAAATCTGAGGTTGGTCGATTTTCAACTCAGCTCCTATTGAAGATACAGTGGGATATTGGTAATGTTGCACATCCTAAGGCTTCCACTAGATGTTAACAGTCTTTAGAAGCTTGTCTGATGCTTCTACTGTGAAGTGGGGCCGAAGGAGAAGGGAATGAGTAAGGTCTGCCATGAGCTGACCATGCTCTGACCATGCATGTTCACATGAGAAGGAGCTCTGTTCCATCGCACTTCTGAAGACAATGGAATTCTCTGGTTGGAATATTATTGAAGATTTATGTTAAAAATATCCTAAAGATTGATTCAATACATCGTTTGACATGTTTCTACTGTTACAGAACTTTTTGGCATTTCGTCTGCTTTTAGTGAACACGCTTCGTGACTTTGGATTTTTTTACCAAACGCGCTAACAAAAGTAACTATTTGGACATAAATGATGGACATTACTGAATAATTCTGGTGGAAGTGAGAGTCCTGGGAGTGCATTCCGACGAAGATCAGCAAAGGTAAGTGAAGATTTATAATGCTATTAATGACTTTTGTTGACCGCAAAATATGGCAGATATATTTGTTCTTGATTGGGCTCTGAGCGCCGACTCAGATTATTGCATGGTTTGCTTTTTCTATAAAGCTTTTTTGAAATCTGACACAATCTGATGCATTGTGCATCTAAAATTCCATGCATAACAGTTGTATCTTTTAGCAATGTTTATTATGAGTATTCCTGTAAATTGATGTGGCTCTCTGCAAAATCAAAGGATGTTTTGGAACTTCTGAACGTAAGGCGCCAATGTAAACTCCGATTTTTGAATATAAATATGAACTTTACCAAACAAACATACATGTATTGTATTATGTAACATGAAGTCCTATGAGTGTCATCTGATGAAGATCATCAAAGGTTAGTGATTCATTTGATCTATATTTCTGCTTTTTGTGAATCCTCTCTTTGGCTGGAAAAATGGCTGTGTTATTCTGTGAATAGGCACTCACCTAACATAATCGTTTGGTTTGCTTTCGCCGTAAAGCCTTTTTGAAATCGGACACTGTGGCTGGATTTACAACAAGTGTATCTTTAAAATGGTGTAAAATACATGTATGTTTGAGGAACTTTAATTATGGGATTTCTGTTGTTTTGAATTTGGCACCTTGCAGTTTCACTGGCTGTTGAAGAGGTGGGACGCTACCGTCTCACGTACCCTAGAGAGGTTAAACATGTATGGCAATTTAACTAGTTAGCTTGCACTTGCTAGCTAATTTGTCCTATTTAGCTAGCTTGCTGTTTCTAGCTAATTTGTCCTGGGATATAAACATTGAGTTGTTATTTTACCTGAAATGCACAAGCTCCTCTACTCCGTCAATTAATCCACACATAAAACAGCCAACTGAATCATTTCTAGTCATCTCTCCTCCTTCCAGGCTTTTTCATATTTGAACTTATATGGTGATTGGCATCTAAACTTTCATAGTATTACCACGACAACCAGCAAAACAGTTCGTTTTTCAATCACTCACTTGGTTATAACCAATGAGGAGATGGCACGTGGGTACAAGATGGGAGAGGCAGGACTTTCAGTGTGATCTGCATCAGAGATAGGCCTGACTTCTATTTTAGCCCTTGGCTTCGCAGACGCATGTTGGCGTGCGCGAGCAGTGTGGGTGCAATAATTGAATAACATGGATTTCTAAATGTATTTTGCGACGCTCGCAAACGCAACGTGTCCGGTTTGGTCAGCATGTAATACACACAAATATAAGGGACGGAATAAGAATATTTACAGTACTTATAAATACATGGATGAGCGATGACCGAGCGACATTGGCAAGATGCAATAGAAGGTATAAAATATAATATATACATATGAGATGAGTTTGTAAGAAATGTAAACATTATTAAAGTGGCTTGTGATCCATTTATTAAAGTGAACAATGATTTTGAGTCTATATGTATGCAGCAGCCTCTCTGTGTTAGTGATAGCTTTTTAACAGTGATGGCCTTGAGATAGAAGCTGTTTTTCAGTCTCTCGGTTCCAGCTTTGATGAACCTGTACTGACCTCGCCTTCTGGATGGTAACGGGGTGAACAGGCAGTGGCTCGGGTAGTTGTTGTGCTTGATGATGTTTTTGGTGTGTACGTTCCTCTGCGTACACACCATGGACAAACTGAAATGGTCTACCCACACAGACAGTGTGGTGAAGATGGCGCAACGGTGCTGTAGGAGTCCTGGAGGGCAGGTAGCTTGCCCCCAGTGATGCGTTTGTGCAGACCACACCACCCTCTGGAGAGCCTTGCGGTTGTGGGCGGTGCAGTTGCCTTACCAGGATGCTCTCAATTGTGCATCTGTAAAGGTTTGTGAGTGTTTTAGGTGACAAGCCAAAATTCTTCAGCCTCCTGAAGTTGAAGAGGCACCGCTGCGCCATCTTCACCCCACTGTCTGTGTGGGTAGACCATTTCAGTTTGTCCGTGGTGTGTACGCAGAGGAACGTAAAACTTTCCACCTTTTCCACTGCTGTCCCTTCAAGATGGATAGGGGGGTGCTCCCCCTGTTGTTTCCTGAAGTCCACAATCATCTCCTTTGTTTTGTTGACGTTGAGTGTGAGGTTATTTTCCTGACACCAGACTCCGAGGGCCCTCACCTCCTCTCTGTAGGCCGTCTCGTCGTTGTTGGTAATCATGCCTAGCACTGTAGTGTCATCTGCAAACTTGATGATTGAGTTGGAGGCGTGCATGGCCACGCAGTCGTGGGTGAACAGGGATTACAGGAGAGGGCTCAGAACGCACCCTTGTGGGGCCTCAGTGTTGAGGATCAGCGGGGTGGAGATGTTGTTACCTACCCTCACCCCCTGGGGGCTGCCCGTCAGGAAGTCCAGTACCCAGTTGCACAGGGCGGGGTCGAGACCCAGGGTCTCGAGCTTGATGACGAGTTTGGAGGGTACTATGGTGTTAAATGCTGAGCTGTAGTCAATGAACAGTATTCTCACATAGGTAGTCCTCTTGTCCAGATGGGTTAGGGCAGTGTGCAGTGTGATTGCGATTGCCTCGTCTGTGGACCTATTGGGGCGGAAAGCAAATTGGAGTGGGTCTAGGGTGTCAGGTAGGGTGGAGGTGAAATGGTCCTTGACTAGTCTCTCAAAGCACTTCATGATGACAGAAGTGAGTGCTACGGGGGCGGTAGTCATTTAGCCCAGTTACCTTAGCTTTCTTGGGAACAGGAACAATGGTGGCCCTCTTGAAGCATGTGGGAACAGCAGACTGGGATAAGGATTGATTGAATATGTCCGTAAACACACCAGCCAGTTGGTCTGCGCATGCTCGGAGGACGCGGCTGGGGATGCGGTCTGGAGCCTTGCGAGGGTTAACACGTTTAAATGTTTTACTCACGTTGGCTACAGTGAAGGAGAGTCCGCAGGTTTTGGTAGCGGGCCGTGTCAGTGGCACTGTATTATCCTCAAAGCGAGCAAAGTAGTTGTTTAGTCTGTCTGGGAGCAAGACATCCTGGTCCGCGACGGGGCTGGTTTTCGTTTTGTAATCCGTAATTGACTGTAGACCCTGCCACATACCTCTTGTGTCTGAGCTGTTGAATTGCGACTCTACTTTGTCTCTATACTGACACTTAGCTTGTTTGATTGCCTTGCGGAGGGAAGAGCTACCCTGTTTGTATTCGGTCATGTTTCCGGTCACCTTGCCCTGGTTAAAAGCAGTGTTTCGCGCGAATGCTGCCATCAATCCACGGTTTCTGGTTGGGGAATGTTTTAATAGTTGCTGTGGGTACGACATCGCCAATGCACTTGCTAATGAACTCTCTCACCGAATCAGCGTATTCTTCAATGTTGTTGTTTGACGCAATGCGAAACATATCCCAATCCACATGATCGAAGCAATCTTGAAGTGTGGAATCAGATTGGTCGGACCAGCGTTGAACAGACCTGAGAGCGGGAGCTTCCTGTTTTAATTTCTGTCTATAGGCTGGAAGCAAGGAGGGCGGGGGAGGGCCTTATATGCGTCGTGGAAGTTAGAATAACAATTCTCCAGGGTTTTACCAGCCCTGGTAGCACAATCGATATGCTGATATAATTTAGGGAGTCTTGTTTTCAGATGAGCCTTGTTAAAATTCCCAGCTACAATGAATGCAGCCTCAGGATATGTTGTTTTGCAGTTTCCAAGAACGAAAGCAAAGGACCTTGTGAAGATGCTGGAAGAAACAGGTACAAAAGTATCATTTTCCACAGTAAAATGATTCCTATCTTGACATAACCTGAAAGGCCGCTCAGCAAGGAAGAAGTCCTCCCTCTCTGCAGATGACTTCGTCAACCATTTTGAAAAGAAGGTCGACGACATCCGATCCTCGTTTGCTAAGTCAAACGACACCGCTGGTTCTGCTTACACTGCCCTACCCTGTGCTCTGACCTCTTTCTCCCCTCTCTCTCCAGATGAAATCTCGCGTCTTGTGACGGCCGGCCGCCCAACAACCTGCCCGCTCGACCCTATCCCCTCCTCTCTTCTCCAGACCATTTCCGGAGACCTTCTCCCTTACCTCACCTCGCTCATCAACTCATCCCTGACCGCTGGCTACGTCCCTTCCGTCTTCAAGAGAGCGAGAGTTGCACCCCTTCTGAAAAAACCTACACTCGATCCCTCCGATGTCAACAACTACAGACCAGTATCCCTTCTTTCTTTTCTCTCCAAAACTCTTGAACGTGCCGTCCTTGGCCAGCTCTCCCGCTATCTCTCTCAGAATGACCTTCTTGATCCAAATCAGTCAGGTTTCAAGACTAGTCATTCAACTGAGACTGCTCTTCTCTGTATCACGGAGGCGCTCCGCACTGCTAAAGCTAACTCTCTCTCCTCTGCTCTCATCCTTCTAGACCTATCGGCTGCCTTCGATACTGTGAACCATCAGATCCTCCTATCCACCCTCTCCGAGTTGGGCATCTCCGGCGCGGCCCACGCTTGGATTGCGTCCTACCTGACAGGTCGCTCCTACCAGGTGGCGTGGCGAGAATCTGTCTCCTCACCACGCGCTCTCACCACTGGTGTCCCCCAGGGCTCTGTTCTAGGCCCTCTCCTATTCTCGCTATACACCAAGTCACTTGGCTCTGTCATAACCTCACATGGTCTCTCCTATCATTGCTATGCAGACGACACACAATTAATCTTCTCCTTTCCCCTTCTGATGACCAGGTGGCGAATCGCATCTCTGCATGTCTGGCAGACATATCAGTGTGGATGACGGATCACCACCTCAAGCTGAACCTCGGCAAGACGGAGCTGCTCTTCCTCCCGGGAAGGACTGCCCGTTCCATGATCTCGCCATCACGGTTGACAACTCCATTGTGTCCTCCTCCCAGAGCGCTAAGAACCTTGGCGTGATCCTGGACAACACCCTGTCGTTCTCAACTAACATCAAGGCGGTGGCCCGTTCCTGTAGGTTCATGCTCTACAACATCCGCAGAGTACGACCCTGCCTCACACAGCAAGCGGCGCAGGTCCTAATCCAGGCACTTGTCATCTCCCGTCTGGATTACTGCAACTCGCTGTTGGCTGGGCTCCCTGCCTGTGCCATTAAACCCCTACAACTCATCCAGAATGCCGCAGCCCGTCTGGTGTTCAACCTTCCTAAGTTCTCTCACGTCACCCCGCTCCTCCGCTCTCTCCACTGGCTTCCAGTTGAAGCTCGCATCCGCTACAAGACCATGGTGCTTGCCTACGGAGCTGTGAGGGGAACGGCACCTCAGTACCTCAAGGCTCTGATCAGGCCCTACACCCAAACAAGGGCACTGCGTTCATCCACCTCTGGCCTGCTCGCCTCCCTACCACTGAGGAAGTACAGTTCCCGCTCAGCCCAGTCAAAACTGTTCGCTGCTCTGGCTCCCCAATGGTGGAACACACTCCCTCACGACGCCAGGACAGCGGAGTCAATCACCACCTTCCGGAGACACCTGAAACCCCACCTCTTTAAGGAATACCTAGGATAGGATAAAGTAATCCTTCTCACCCCCCTTAAAAGATTTAGATGCACTATTGTAAAGTGGCTGTTCCACTGGATGTCATAAGGTGAATGCACCAATTTGTAAGTCGCTCTGGATAAGAGCGTCTGCTAAATGACTTAAATGTAAATGTAAGCCGCTGCTCCAAAACTGCCATAAAAAGACAGACTTTGCATCTGCACATGGGGACAAAGATCGTACATGTTGGAGAAATGTCCTCTGGTCTGATGAAACAAAAATAGAACTGTTTGGCCATAATGACCATTGTTATGTTTGGAGGAAAAAGGGGGAGGCTTGCAAGCCAATGAACACCATCCCAAATGTAAAGCACGGGGGTGGCAGCATCATGTTGTGGGGGTGATTTGCTGCAATAGGGACGGACTGGTGCACTTCACAAAATAGATGGCGTCATGAGGAAGTAAAATAATGTGGATATATTGAAGCAGCATCTCAAGACATCAGTCAGGAAGTTAAAGCTTGGTCGCACATGGGTCTTCCAAATGGACAATGACCCCAAGCATACTTCCAAAGTTGTGGCAAAATGGCTTAACTGTATATACTGTATCTAATACTCCACTCGTATGCAGAGTGGAAAAACCTATGCACCATAAACCTGACTATTCCTGGAGTAACTCCTTGTCAGAGAGACTGATTAGAGGGTTTTGGCGGAGGCCCTGGGACAATGGGAGGTCAGGGGTGAGGGCTTAAGGGTCAGAGGGAGTGAGAAGAAAGTTACAAACAGGAAGATACAACTTGAACCACAGAGTAAGGCTACCTTCAAAACAAAATGTATTAAATGCATGTCCAATGCATTTGTTTCACTCTTTTAATTTATTGATGCATAGACATTGAAAACCATTGAGTTGCATCTTTTACACATCCATTTGCCTGAATGGAAAGCACCCTTATAGTCCTCAATAATCAACGTTAACTCTCTTGCTCTCTCTCTCTTTCAAGAGCATTCAGTACCTCTATCCATCTCTCTACAGGTGCTAGAGACAGACTGGTCCAAGGACCCCCAGAGCCTTCTGACCAACTACCTGTGATCTCTCCAGAGCCCAGAGAAGTAAACTCCAGTAAACTCTTACTAGTATACCTGCACTATGTAAACCTCCTTCACTATGGCAGACTGCTTGTATGATGCTAACATATTGTCAAGGGCCACTGGTTGGATTTGATTTACTGTACTCACTCCAGAACTTATGCGCTCTTCTCACACTTAAAGTCTCCCAGACTTTTATAAAAACTACTGTGTCCATCCCTCTATTCTCAGGTCATTATGCTGGGCCATGGAACTCTAGAGCAGCACATCAAAAAACGTGCCACCCTGTTGTCAGCTATCAGACAGTTCATTGAGGAAGGATACAACTATCAAGGCTGTAAATGGTCAAATTTGGGAGATGACCACCAAATGCAATAAAGTTTTGTATAAACTACTAACCCTAAGACTGAAGAATAGGACAAATATGCTGTGTTTAGATAGGCAGCCCTGATAGGCAGCCCGGGTTAAGCCAGCAGTGGGAAGAAGCAGTGCGGCTTGGTGGGGTCTTGTTCAGGAGGACGCATGGCTCTCGACCTTCGCCTCTCCCGAGTCTGTACGGGAGTTGTAGTGATGGGACAAGACTAACTATCAATTGGATATCACGAAGTTGGGGAGAAAATGGGGTAAAAAAAACAACAACAAATAAATAGATAGGCAGCCCAAGTCAAATATTTTTTTCACTAATTGGTCTGTTGACTAATCGGATCAAGCTCTGAAAAAGAGCTGCTGTGAAAAGATTGCTGTGATTTGTCAAAAGACCAATTAGTGGAACAATTATCAGAATTGCATTGCCTGTCTAAACGTAGCCAGGGACAAGTGAATATAAGCCAGTTCTTGTGTTTGTAGCAGTTTAAGTGAATTTGAGTGGCTACATACAGTACATGTCAAATGGCTGCGAGACAGATAAGGAGACAGATAAGTGAAGGTACCACTGAAGGCCCTAGTATTCAGGCAGGCAGCTTGAAGTAGATGTGTGTCACCATCCAGGCCCTTGTCACAGCATGCAATGGTCTGATAGGGAGATGACAATAACTACATTATGTACATTTCAATGGGCATTTCACATACAACATCCAGTTCATAAGCATTGACTGTAATACCTCTAGGGTATTGTAGTGGTCTGGCAGTATACTGCTTTGTAGTGATCTCACTCCCTCTCCACGTGAAATGCAATAACAAAAACATGAAAAACAATAAGCCTAGTCAGTCAGTAACTTGGCTAACTAGGCTAATTGAACACTCATGTAAATGTTTACATCAGCCAAATGATATGCAACCAATTGAGTCTAGTAGTCAATTTGCAGTTCAGTTGGGAGTGGCATTTAGTCAATAAACAGGCAGGGGAATGCAGTAGTTTGACAAGTGTGCAAAAGTCAGTAAGAAGTCTTTAAAGTATAGCTAGCAAACATATACAGTGGGGCACAAAAGTATTTAGTCAGCCACCAATTGTGCAAGTTCTCCCACTTAAAAAGATGAGAGGCCTGTAATTTTCATCATAGGTACACTTAAACTATGACAGACAAAATGAGAAAAATAAATCCAGAAAATCACATTGTAGGATTTTTAATGAATTTATTTGCAAATTATGGTGTAAAATAAGTATTTGGTCACCTACAAACAAGCAAGATTTCTGGCTCTCACAGACCTGTAACTTCTTCTTTAAGGGGCTCCTCTGTCCTCCACTCGTTACCTGTATTAATGACACCTGTTTGAACTTGTTATCAGTATAAAAGACACCTGTCCACAACCTCAAACAGTCACACTCCAAACTCCACTATGGCCAAGACCAAAGAGCTGTCAAAGGACACCAGAAACAAAATTGTAGACCTGCACCAGGCTGGGAAGACTGAATCTGCAATAGGTAAGCAGCTTGGTTTGAAGAAATCAAATGTGGGAGCAATTATTATGAAATGGAAGATATACAAGACCACTGATAATCTCCCTCAATCTGGGGCTCCACACAAGATCTCACCCGTGGGGTCAAAATAATCACAAGAACGGTGAGCAAATATCCCAGAACCACACGGGGGGGCCTAGTGAATGACCTAAAGAGAGCTGGGACCAAAGTAACAAAGCCTACCATCAGTAACACACTACGCCGCCAGGGACTCAAATCCTGCAGTGCCAGACGTGTCCCCCTGCTTAAGGTAGTACATGTCCAGGCCCGTCTGAAGTTTGCTAGAGAGCATTTAGTTGATCCAGAAGAAGATTGGAAGAATGTCATATGGTCAGATGAAACCAAAATATAACTTTTTGGTAAAAACTCAACTCGTCGTGTTTGGAGGACAAAGAATGCTGAGTTGCATCCAAAGAACGCCATACCTACCTGTGAAGCATGGGAGTGGAAACATCATGCTTTGGGGCTGTTTTTCTGCAAAGGGACCAGGACGACTGATCGATGTAAAGGAAAGAATGAATGGGGCCATGTATTGTGAGATTTTGAGTGAAAACCTCCTTTCATCAGCAAGGGCATTGAAGATGAAACGTGGCTGGGTCTTTCAGCATGACAATGATCCCAAACACACCGCCCGGGCAACGAAGGAGTGGCTTCGTAAGAAGCATTTCAAGGTCCTGGAGTGGCCTAGCCAGTCTCCAGATCTCAACCCCATAGAAGATCTTTGGTTGAAAGTCCGTGTTGCCCAGCAACAGCCACAAAACATCACTGCTCTAGAGGAGATCTGCATGGAGGAATGGGCCAAAATACCAGCAACAGCGTGTGAAAACCTTGTGAAGACTTACAGAAAATGTTTGACCTCTGTCATTGCCAACAAAGGCTATATAACAAAGTATTGAGATAAACTTTTGTTATTGACCAAATACTTCTTTTCCACCATAATTTGCAAATAAATTCATAAAAAATCTGCATCTTCATTTAGTGGTGTTTTGCGCGTACAATTTAATGAAGCTGCCAGTTGAGGACTTGCGAGGCATCTGCTTCTCAAACTAGACACTCTAATGTACTTGTTCTCTTGCTCAGTTGTGCAACAGGACCTCCCACTCCTCTTTCTAGTCTGGTTAGAGACAGTTTGCGCTGTTCTATGAAGGGAGTAGCACACAGCGTTGTACCAGATCTTCAGTTTCTTCACAATTTCTTGCATGGAATAGCCTTAATTTCTCAGAACAAGAATGGACTGACGAGTTTCATAAGAAAATTATTTGTTTCTGGCCATTTTGAGCCTGTAATCAAACCCACAATTGCTGATGCTCCAGATACTCAACTAGTCTAAAGAAGGACAGTTTTATTGTTTCTTTAATCAGCACGACAGTTTTCAGCTGTGCTAACATAATTGAATTGCTAACATACAAAAAAGTGCTTTTCTAATAAGGACATTTTTAAGTGACCCCAAACTTTTGAATGGTAGTGTATATTATTTTCATAGAAATCTAGCTAACATTACACTAAAGTGATGATGGTGGGATTTACCTAGCTAGCTTTCCCCCAACAGTTTAAATGTAGCTAGGTATCTAGCTAGCTAATGGCATTCATAATCAATCAGATGGTTAACTAGCAAAAATATTAGTTTTACCCACGCATCTAAATCTGCCTGATAAAGCTAGCCAGTTGATATCTAGCTAGCCAGTCAAAGCTAGCCAGCTATGATGAATGTCTGAAGCCCACTAGCTAACGCAATGGCTGGTCTAAAGTTAATCTGAAATGTACCATTATATTTCACATGATAATCAAACTACTATAATGCATTTTCAGGAAAAAAATATAGATGAACACAGATAAAAGAAACTAATACTTTCAAGGAGATTTTTTTGGTTTGGTTTGATTTACCTCATCCTCTCTTGTTTATGTGGGTTGCTACTTCCTGAGATTTGATTCATGGCATAATCCAGCCAATGGATAGGCAGCTGTGGTTTTGGCATGGGTAACTGATTGGTCAAGAGTAAAAGGTCCTTCCCTAGAGCGCAAATCAAATTTTTACTTGCAAATTTCTTTCTGCAAACGTTCAACACTCTTTTTGCAAGTTTACAAATATTTTGTTAACGTGACAAGAGTGAAAAAACTCCAAATGTATGCAGATTAAAAATCTGCAAGGGTATTTTTGATTCACAGAAGAATATTCATACTCGTAAATGGACTTGTAATAATTGAGAAAATAGATTATACCTGCACATTTTATTGACTGTATTCAAATGTCAAGTTACAAGTTTGTGACCGTTGTTAAATCTTTCACACCTCATGATACAAGCTAGCGAAGTTAAATGAGATTTGCGAATAGTACTTGCAAACACGAATCTCAATGTGCGACCACGAAATTCAAAATACAACTCACGTAGTTCTGTCATCATTATAGTCCCATATATATACATTTTCAGAATATTGAAACACTTTTTTTGTTTTAAATAAATTGGTGTGTATTTTCACTTTATGATTATGGCATGGGGTTGTTCAGTTACAGACAGGTATTTATTTAAAACCTATCACTTGATGGTTTCATTTCAGAGAGACAAGTAATCACATTTTTTGCTAAACAAAATATATCCACCTCGGCAAGGTTATACAGAGTTAAATTTGACAAAAAATAGATTGTTTAATAAAGAACTGTACAAATCATCCATTTGTGATGTCATTATTTAAAAAGTTTATATATTTACAAATTAATCAATACAGTAATATGAGATTTGAGCTCTGGTCAAAAGTAATGCAGTATGTAGGGAATAGGGTCTAACTCTAACCAAACACTAAAGTAATATTTTAAACACACATGAAGATACCCATAAGAAATCATTTCTGATGATAAAACAGAAATCTGAGAAGTTGACGGATATCGCATTTTGGAAATAAACTCTCCATATGCATTCATCATGTCTCGGCCCAACTACATAAATAACATGAGAAATTGCATTGCAGTGTTATAAATAATAGAATTTTGGCCATAGCGGAGCAGCTATTAATCAAGTACTAATCAGAAAAATCTGTTACTAATCAGCTACTGTATATGACGTAAAAAATGAAGTTAAACAGATGCGCAGCTATTTATGGCTCCCTTGCTGACCTTTTTGTTAATCAATTGCATTTCTCTGAAATGAATCTGTTCCTAATTGCGGTTCACTGATGACTGTGCAAATTCACACATTTCTGAAATTCGCAGGCTGGTGACCAGATCATTGGTTCTGCAATTTGGAGTTAACATTGTTTTCCTCACTGACCATGTTTTCAGACTGGGTGAAACTCAAACTGCGTGGCTGTGTAATATCAACACTCCAGACTGAGAGTTTACCATGGTCTGTTTATGTTGTTTCATTTCCCTCAAGCCCGGAGATGGTCAGTCGGAGAAGATATGATGGAGTGGATGAATGATTTGATAAAAACAACATATGAAATAATTTTAGCTGGAGAAAAATAATACAGATTCCAAAAAGATTCCTTATGGGCACATAAAATAATTATAATATCATGGCCATAATAATATCAGGAAAACAATCTCCCTGTGTATTTGTGTTTTTGCTATGTTCTGTTTAATTTGTTTGTTTTGTGCTTAAGATGGAAAAATGTACATTAATTTTAAAAAAAGTTATGAATGAATGACTATCGTCTTATGCCTGTTTCTGGGCCTGTACACAGTGCAATCACCATCCCCGAGCTTCCAACAATAGTTAATTATCCCATTATACTGGCTTCAGCTAGGGATTAAAATCCTAATGAGACAGGATTTGATCAGGTTTTTAATTGATAGCCCACTGAATTGGAACCTCAGAACCTCATTGTTTATTTTACTCACAGTGGGTCTTAGCTGATGGGGCTCCAATCTAGCATGCAAACACTAATTGTATTAAATCAGTTGCTATATCAAATATGTTTTTGTAAATTATGTATTGGAGAAATACTGATGGAAAAATATTAGTCCTCCCAATCTCTCAATAAAAATGAAGAGGACATTTCAATGTACTTACAAGAATTGATACAAACCACAGATTAAACAGAAATTGTATGGTGAATCCTCATAGTATATTAGTCTTGTTATACCCAGTAGCTGTGCATGGATAAAATCACAGAGGAAGCCAAGCCAGTAAAAAAAGCCGTATTACAACCTGTGTTGTGATAATTGCATTGTTTGCTCTATAACCCATTAGTTCATACACCACTGTGATATACAAAAAGGCCATGACAACAAAAAGTTAACAGTCAAGTGGCGTAATAAATTCAACTACGCATAATGTTTGTTTCATCACGAAACTGGAGAGCAACATCTGTCCAGTGAACTCGACAAAGCAAATATTGCATGTAGAGTGCATTTGGAAAGTATTCAAGACCCCTTGACCTTTTCCAAATTGTGTTATGTTACAGCCTTATTCTAAAATGAATTTTAAAAATAATGTTCCTCATCAATCTAGACACAGTACACCTTAATGACATAGTGAAAACTGTTTTTTTTTAAACATTTTTGCAAATTTATGACAAATAAAAAACAGAAATACATTATTTACATAAGTATTCAGACCGTATGAGACTCGGAAATTGAGCTCAGGTTCATGCTGTTTCCATTGAACATCCGTTAGATGTTTCTACAACTTGAATGGAGTCCACCTGTGTTAAATTCAATTGATTGGACATGATTTGGAAAGGCATATACATGTCTATATATAGTTGAAGTCAGAGGTTTACATACACCTTGGTCAAATACATTTAAACACAGTTTTTCACAATTCCTGACATTTAATCCGAATAAACATTCCTTGTCTTAGGTAAGTTAGGATCAACACTTTATTTTAACAATGTGAAATGTCCGAATAATAGTAGAGAGAATGATTTGTTTCAGCTTTTATTTCTTTCATCACATTCCCAGTGGGTCAGAAGTTTACATACACTCAATTAGTATTTGGTAGCATTGCCTTTAAATAGTTTAACTTGGGTTAAATGTTTCGGGTAGCCTTCCACAAGCTTCCCACAATAATTTGGGTGAATTTTGGCCCATTCCTCCTGACAGAGCTGGTATAACTGAGTCAGGTTTGCAGGCCTCCTTGCTCGCACATGCTTTTTAAATTTTGCCCACAAATTTTCTATAGGATTGAGGTCAGGCCTTTGTGATGGCCACTCCAATACCTTGATTTTGTTGTCCTTAAGCTATTTTGCAACAACTTTGGAAGTATGCTTGGGGTCGTTGTCCATTTTGAAGACCCATTTGCAACCAAGCTTTAACTTCCTGACTGATGTCTTGAAATGTTGCTTCAATATACCCACATAATTTTCATCCCTCAAGATGCCATCTATATTGTGAAGGGCACCAGTCCCTCCTGCAGTCGATATAGGACTTGTTTTACTGTGGAAATAGATACTCTTGTGGCTGTTTCCTCCAGCATCTTCACAAGGTCCTTTGCTGTTGTTCTGGGATTGATTGCACTTTTCGCACCAAAGGATCTCTAGGAGACAGAACGCATCTCCTTCCTGAGCGGTATGACGGCTGTGTGGTCCCATGGTGTTTATACTTGGGTACAATTGTTTGTACAGATGAATGTGGTACCTTCAGGCTTTTGGAAATTGCTCCCGAGGATGAACCAGACTTATGGAGGTCTACAATTTTGTTTCTGAGGATTTGGCTGATTTCTTTTGATTTCCCATGTTGCCAAGCAAATAGGCACTGCGTTTGAAGGTAGCCCTTTAAATTAATTCACAGGTACACCTGCAATTGACTCAAATTATGTCAATTAGCCTATCAGCAGCTTCTAAAGCCATGACATCCTTTTCTGGAATGTTCCAAGCTGTTTAAAGTTACAGTCAACTTAGTGTAAACTTCTGACCCACTGGAATTGTGATACAGTGAATTATAAGTGAAATAATCTGTCTGTAAACAATTGTTGGAAAAATTACTTGTGTCATGCACAAAGTAGATGTCCTAACCGACTTGCCAAAACTATAGTTTGTTAACAAGAAATGTGTTGAGTGGTTTGAATAACGAGTTTGAATGACTCCAACCTAAGTGTATGTAAACTTCCGACTTCAACTGTATTTAAATTTTATATTTCAGTAGATAAATAGATTTTTATTTTGTCATGATGAGGTATTGTGTGTAGATTGACGAGGAATAAAAACAATTGAATACATTTTAGAAAAAGGTTGTAACGTAACAAAATGTGAAAAATGTCAAGGGGTCTGAATACTTTCCTATTGCACTGTAAAAACAGATGTTTTTGACAGTTTACTAAAGAACAACTGATTTAGAACCACGGAGTTACCGCAAATCAGCACAAAGACAACAGCCTCCACTATTCCAGCTCCATTTCAACAAACATTTAAACATCATAAAATCAACAAGACCATATATGCTTCGTTTAATAGACTGAAAACAATCTTAAAGATACCAAAAACTATTTAGTCCGATCAATGTTGCTAAATATAATGTGGCTGTCCGTGGGACAGATTTCTGTGAGTGCGCACACAAGTATAATAGTTAAAGTTAGCCTACTAGGCCACATCTAGTCTACATATTGAACTTCAATCGTCTCAGGCCATTGGCACAACATATACATTTTTGGTTAGATCAGAATCACTGTCATAATCATTGGCCTGCACAGAGAATTAATTCTATACCACAAGTCCAAATCCCCATCTCCAACCATGGCTTGGGAAAGGTCAGATTTATCAAACAAGCTACTGCATTACATCAACACAAGCAGACCAGAAACAGACACGTTTTTCTGAAAATGTGGTTTTGCTTAGGAAGTGATTTGATTGGTGTGAAGTCAACTGCAAACTGGCCTCCCTTGGGGGGAGTTTTGCTGCACCAGGACAACCCACAAATGGGAGAGGGTCAGGGATGGGGGCTGCTGAGGGAGGGTTGGGAGAGGGGCAGGGCTGGAGGCTGCTGAGGGGGGGGGGAGTTGGGAGAGAGGCGGGGCTGGGCTGGGCTGTGGGCTGATGGAGGGGTTGGGAGAGGGGTGGGTTGGGTTGGGAGAGGGTCGGGGCGGGGGTATGGATGTGAGGGAGTTGGCAAGGAGGTAGGCTCAGGGCCTCCCTGATGGTACCAGGCAGAGGGTGTCAGCATGGGGAAGCCGTGTAGCTGAAGGATGGTTCCTGGAGTAATGAGCTCTGCGGTAGAGGAGGAGGCTAGCGCCTGTCAGAATGAGCAACAGTCCAGTCTTCATGAGACTTGCCAGCGCTCCCACTATCACCAGACAGGATTCTCTTTCCCTCAACAACCCAGATCACATGCAGCAACTAGAGCCAATGGATTGTTCAGACAACAAAAAGGGGTCCCATAGGGGACTAGGAGGACTGGGTTAGAGTGACATCATGGGAAGGGGGAGACATTGACGGCATGACTTGAGCTCATCATTCTGCAAAAAGGGTTATTTCTCTTTGCCTGGCTACCCAAACTCCTTGCTCCGGCCAAACACTTAGCCACTCCTACGGACGTTAGTTTCTTCTCCACAATGAGTCTGGATCTGAGTACCTCCCGGACTATTTCAAGAATGGCAAAAACATTCTAACCGTTCTGATTGTTCCTAGAAACCGATGGGTTAGGCCAGAGCCAGAACACATGTGGGTAAAGCAGTGGTTTGAAATGTGTCATTGGCTTTTATACTCTGACAGGTTAGAAATGTTCCAATCACTGTTTACTTTGTTTAGTACAACACCCCTCATTTTGACATCACAACAAACAACTTCAATGATGGCAGTTTCAGACGATAGAGCAGTTTGAGTCATCAGGCAATATTTCTCTTGGGAGAAGACCTACTTGTCTCAATACAAACTGGCTGCTAAATCCTACTGTTACAGTGTTAGTCAGTAATCCATGACCATTTCAAGGTGGTATGCCAAGAAACAGATATCAGATGGATATATCTCCTTTGACATATGGCGGGATCCCATTGGGTGGCAGCGTAGTTTAGTTGTTAGAGCGTTGTACTAGTAACCAAAAGGTTGCAAGATCGAATCCCCGAGCTGACAAGGTACAAATCTGTTGTTCTGCCCCTGAACAAGGCAGTCAACCCACTGTTCCTAGGCCGTCATTGAAAATAAGGATGTTTTCTTAACTGACTTGCCTAGTTAAATAAAGGTAAAATAAAAACATCAAAACATCTTTCTGGAGTGATAGGTATCTGCATATGGCTCATAGAGAATGTGTGAGCCATTTTTACAAGCCTTTCAGTGGTGTCCAGATAACCCAGATGTTTATAATGGTAGCATGTGTAGCCCACCCGGAAGCCCCGTGTTGGGTTAACTTACAACCCTCAACCCTGGTATTGACCCTAACGGATTCTTTAAGTGGTGTCTATAATCAAAAGGCTTTGTTTCTTCATAGCAAATGGAATCAAATGTTTAAAATTATAAATACTTTTTTCTGATTTATAAACCATTTGCAAATGAATAATAAACAGTCGAATAACCTACATATGAACCCTTTACAAATCCTTTATAAAGACTACTTTAAAGTGGTAACAGGTTTGCTATGACTCAGCATCTGAGTTCTGCTCATTGCTTAGTCACTCTCTGATGCCTTTGCAGATGTAGGATCTTAATTTGATCATCCTGTTGCAGGAGAACAGGACATTTTAGACATGTAGTGTATTTGACGTTTAAAAAGGCTTCTGAAGTTTGTAATTTCCACTTTGAAAGGAAAATGTATCAACCACTGCAAAAATGTCAATTAATTATAATCCACATAATAATCCACATTTCCTGTTGCTGCAGGATTATTTTTCTGATCCTACATCTGTAGCGTAGACAGCAACCAGGCATTGACTTGTGACTCATAATAATTGTTTTTATGTTTTGTAGTGCACAGTCATTTTCAATAAAAAAAATTATGTTAGGAACATGATACAACTAATTAACCAAGGAGTTGTGCAATCATTGGATGAGGCAGCACTGCTGTGAAATCCACTCCTCAGAACATCAGCCCTGAGTCATTACTGAGGGAACTGCAATTTGTACTGCAGCACCAGTCACGTTGGGGGAGGCAGAGAACATCGATGCACACAGAACAGAAACTGAGACCAGGAGAAGGGTCAACGTCTCTGTTGTGAAGAATCTTGGATTGATCACCAAAGGAAACATGCTGCCTCAATGTCTTTCTCTCTGCTCTGTCATTGCTAATCATTGGGGTATGAATGTTTGATGTCTGTGCTCTGCTTATTTCAAGTTGTCCGATTCTCTTGATGACGCTATTGGGCCTTGTCATGTTCCATTGGGTTTGATATGTGTTTGTGACTTTCCTCAAGTCACAGAAGCTTACATTATCACAAGGTGCTGAAGCAAGGATCAATGTCAGAGTGAGAGAGAATGAACTTACAGGTCATGCAGCACAGGTTTTGTATACTCGCACAACCCAAGTATCTTTCATTTGGTTAGCGAGAAAACCTTTCCACTAGCTACTACTGTTTACCTAATTTCACCAAAGTCTCTTGCTCTCTAGCTAGTGGCTTCTGTGCAGCCTGCACCAATGCCTACATCACAGACAAACAAACAAACAATAAACCACTTTTGCCTGTACAAACATGCATGTAACATGTGTTTGTATGTTATAAATCACGCCTGTGTTATTAAGTTCCATGTTTCTTTATCACAATTATTTGCCATCCATAATGTCTGTCATGTGGTTTAAATATGAACATCAAAGCGCAATGTGTTTCCCTCCATGTGGGGAATTTGGCCACCGTCAATACATTCTTGCTAAAGGACATCATAGTTGCAGTGAAAATGTCCCCGATATGACCCGTCTTTGAAATTCACGCAAATATGTGAGTGGTAGCTTTTACCCCTTTATTAATACCATTGTAGCAATAGGACCCTTTCAAGGAATTACCAAAAGTCTGTTGTCTGTCTGTCTAAATCAAATCAAATCAAATGTTATTGGTCCCCAACACATGTTTAGCAGATGTTGTTGCGGGTGTAGCAAAATGCTTGTGTTCCTAGCTCCAACAGTGCAGTAATATCTACAGTACACAACAATACACACCAATCTAAAAGTAAAAGAATGGAATTAAGAAATATAGAAATATTAGGATGAGCAATGTCTGAGTCCGGAGTATATATATACAGTACCAGCCAAAAGTTTGGACACACCTACTCATTCAAGGGTTTTGCTTTTTAAAAAAAAATGTTTTTTAAATTATTCCACAATAATAAGGAAGACATCAAAACTATGAAATAACACACATGGAACCATGTAGTAATCAGATAAGTGTTAAACAAATCTAAATATATTTTATATTTGAGATTCTTCAAAGTAGCCACCCTGTTCCTTGATGACAGCTTTGCACACTTTTGGTATTCTCAACCAGCTTCATGGGGTAGTCAACTGGAATGCATTTCAATAAACAGGTGTCCCTTGTTAACAGTTAATTTGTGGAATTTCTTTCCTTCTAAAGCATTTGATCCAATCAGTTGTGTTGTGACAAGGTAGTGGTGGTATACAGAAGATAGCCCTATTTGGTAGAAGACCAAGTACATATTATTACAAAAACAGCTCAAATAAGCAAGCAAAGAGAAACGACAGTCCATCATTACTTTAAGACATGAAAGTCAATCTGGAAAATGTCAAGGCCGTTTAAAGTTTCTTCAAGTGCAGTGGCAAAAACTATCAGTGATGAAACTGGCTCTCATGAGGACCGCCACAGGAAAGGAAGACCCAGAGTTACCTCTGCTGCAGAGGATAGGTTCATTAGAGATACCAGCCACAGATTGCAGCCCAAATAAATGCTTCACATAGTTCAAGTAAAAGACACAGCTCAACAGCAACTGTTCAGAGGAGACTACATGAATCAGGCCTTCAGGCCTTCATGGTCGAATCTATCTATCTATCTATCTATCTATCTATCTATCTATCTATCTATCTATCTATCTATCTATCTATCTATCTATCTATCTATCTATCTATCTATCTATCTATCTATCGGTCCTTCTGTAGCTCAGTTGGTAGAGCATGGCGCTTGTAATGCCAGGGTAGTGGGTTCGATCCCCGGGACCACCCATACGTAGAATGTATGCACACATGACTGTAAGTCGCTTTGGATAAAAGCGTCTGCTAAATGGCATATATTATATTATTATTACTATCTATCTATCTATCTATCTATCTATCTATCTATCTATCTATCTATCTATCTGGGGGTGTGGACACAGAGCTAGGGGGTTGGGGGTCTGTCTGTCTGTCTGTCTAGGAATGTTTGGCCCTATTGTGCTGTTGACATAAACCCCTTGAAACTACAAAGACAATTGACATAGGGAGGTGGTGAGTTGTTTGATTGGACTTCTCTGGTGATGGGGTTGAGAGATGGGAGGTGGTGAGTTGTTTGATTGGACTTCTCTGGTGATGGGGTTGAGAGATGGGAGGTGGTGAGTTGTTTGATTGGACTTCTCTGGTGATGGGGTTGAGAGATGGGAGATGGGGATTGTCTTTGGAGCTCCTGATGACTTGATGGTGGTGGGATGTGATGAGGGGAAAGTCTGACAGACTTACCCTTACCCCGAGATAACAGAGGCTCACTGACACCAAGGGCTATAGCCAAGACAAGAGGGAAAGTGCCAGAGAGCAGCAAGTGAGCTTGCATTTGATTCCATAAGGGGAAAATAATGACATAAACCATCCAACCACAGGCACATGGTCTAGGAGTAACAACACCACCCCATCATCAGCAAACTATTTAGTTGGTGAACTAACTCTTTCATCTGAGTGTATCCTAATGTGGTGTCGTTATAGTTACGACTTAATAGATGTGTCCATATGCTTTGTTTTGCGTTTGTTGTGGCCTTGGTTGCTTTCATGCAGAATGTTTGCTATCTGAGAGTAGTGGTTTATCGTTTACAACTACAGTTAAACATATTCTCCGGTACTTTTTTACACTTTTTAGCCAGTAGATCTGAAAGTAGCGCTCATGAGTCAAAGGTGGTCCCCGGAAATTGCATACTATGTTACAAATGTGCAGATATGTGCACTACATCATTGCTTTCTCTCTGCTGTGTGTGTGTGTCTTGCTAGCTGTCACTCAATTGATGAGCAGTTGAAGCTCATTGGCTGAAACTCGAAATGCTAGGGGGCTGGCCCATGTGGGGGTAAATGTTGGGAAAATGAACAACACGTTAACACATTCATCCCAAATAAATAGGTTTAAAAAAAGACTTACTAGTCGCCAAAGTACCGGAGCATGTCTTTAATGAGAAAACATTTGTTGTTAACTGGAGCAGGCATTGATGGAATTATGTGTATCAACTGAATGAAAGAATGATATTACACAAAGATTTTGTATTAATCTTGATTATCTTCCTTGTTTGAATCCATACTGTGCAGACAGACTAGACTACTGTACTGTACAGCTGAGCCTTGAGTCCATGGGCCATTGTTTGTAGGCCTACCTCAGAGATGTTACAAACCACTTCACAGGCCTCAGGCTCTTCTGTTCATTTCAGTAATTCTCATTTCCATACCATTCAACTTCTTTGTCTTTTCTACCTGCAAAGATAGTTATAAGAGAAAAGACTGTAAGAAAAGATGATGAAAAGAGCCTCTGGGTAGTTTTTTCTTAGTGTTCCACCCCACTTGCGCAGGGAGAGACTGTCTGTGTGATTCCAGTTTACCACCAACATGAAAAGAGAAATGTACTGTGCTGAAAGACGCATTTAAGAGGAGCACAGATCTGAAACTGAGTCGTATAGTGAAGAGTCTCAGAGCCTGGGATAACAAAGGCTTTTTCTAGCCTCTGTCCTGTGTTCTAGAGGATTTGATATTGGTGAATGAATGGAAACTGGACACCTCCTCTGCTACCAGCTCACGTCTGTTTGCAGCACAGCAACAGGGCAGAAGTTGCAATCAAAGATGTGTGTGATGCGATCCTCTCTAGACCTGGGGGTTTGAGGGTTTGACATGGTGTCCCACGCTAACTCAAATGGCTCCTCTTCAATGGCCCGCCCTATTCACAATGCTGCTTGTAGCTGAGAAAACAAAAAGAAAGATTGTAGACAAAGCGCAGTGAAAAGGTGAACTACATGTTATTGTCTGTGATGAACTTGGTAATGGAAGGAGTGGATTAGGGCAATTCCATAGGGTATATTTAGTTAGCAAAAATGCCAGGGACAGCTGATCGAATCTGGGTAATCATACTGTCTAACATGTAGAGTAGATAGTGGATACAATGCAGCAATGGGGAATACTTCTTAAGAAGAATATGGGAGGCATCATAAATAATCCCATACTAGGCCACAGCATCCCCTTATATTCAACCCATTAGCCAAAATTTCCCTCAAACAGACTATACTGTAGGAAGATGGTACCTTGTGGAGTCGCAAGTGTGATACTGGATACTGCTGTATATCAATGGATACCTAGGTTGTACTGAGTGGTACACGATTCAGTTCACAATTCCATTTTTTATTTTCTCTTTTACACGGGTGTCCTGCCTCTTTTTCTGTTCTGTTTTTACACAAGTTGTCTGTGTTTATAACAACAGTCATCATAGCCGGTTTAGTTGCCAAATTTGAGAGACTGTGTTTACAAGGGAGATGTTCTGTTCTATCTTATTACATTGCCAGTCCCTTTCAATAAAAGGCCTGTATACAGTATTTAAATTGTTCTATCAATAGTGTTTACAATACTACACACAGCATATTGATTTCAATGAAAACAGCTGAGGATTAACTTCATGCATATATTCCACTGATTCTGAGAATCAAAATCAGTTCAGAAAAGTAGTGTTTTGTCTTTAAATGTGTCTTTACAACCCCAGTAAACCCTCAATTGAATACATAGTTAAAAAAACACACACATATTCAGTATTTGGTATTAAACATAATGTACTTGAATAAGAATAACAGAATAAATAATTGTATGAACTGACTTGGAATGTGTATAGTGCAGTGTCATGTATTTATTCAATGTCTTTCTGAGAAAGGTTACATTGGATAAACCTTTGTACTGAGAGGCCCAGCTGGTTTCCATCATGTTATAGAGGCTTGGGTATAATCCTGACAAGGCTATTAATATTAGCAACATATTTGCCTTGTCACAATTAACAGCTTAATTGTACTAAAATGTACAAATCAGCTTTATTATACTGTAATAATAAGTCCCTAAATTCCAGAGTCAGGTTTGAAATGTTACTGTAACTTGCAGTTGTGTAAAGTACATATGTAAAAAATACTTTAAAGTACTACTTACAGTAAGTCGTTTTTTTTAGTATCTGTACTTTACTTTACTATTTATATTTTTGACAACTTTTACTTTTACTTCACTACATTCCTAAAGAAAATGATGTGCTTTTTACTCCATAAATTTTCCCTGACACCCAAAAGTGCTTGTAAAATTTTGATTGCTTAGCAGGACAGGAAAATGGTCCAACTCACACACATCAAGATAACATCCCTGGTCATCCTTATTGCCTCTGATCTGGTGGACTCAACAAACACAAACACTTTATTTGTAAATGGCGTCTGACTGTTGGAGTGTGGCCCTGGATATCAATAATAAATAAAAAAAAGCTTAATATAAGGAATTGGAAATTATTTATACTTTTACTTTAACTTTTGATACTTAAGTATATTTTGGCAATTACAGTGCCTTGCGAAAGTATTCGGCCCCCTTGAACTTTGCGACCTTTTGCCACATTTCAGGCTTCAAACATAAAGATATAAAACTGTATTTTTTTGTGAAGAATCAACAACAAGTGGGACACAATCATGAAGTGGAACGACATTTATTGGATACTTCAAACTTTTTTAACAAATCAAAAACTGAAAAATTGGGCGTGCAAAATTATTCAGCCCCCTTAAGTTAATACTTTGTAGCGCCACCTTTTGCTGTGATTACAGCTGTAAGTCGCTTGGGGTATGTCTCTATCAGTTTTGCACATTGAGAGACTGAGATTTTTTCCCATTCCTCCTTGCAAAACAGCTCGAGCTCAGTGAGGTTGGATGGAGAGCATTTGTGAACAGCAGTTTTCAGTTCTTTCCACAGATTCTCGATTGGATTCAGGTCTGGACTTTGACTTGGCCATTCTAACACCTGGATATGTTTATTTTTGAACCATTCCATTGTAGATTTTGCTTTATGTTTTGGATCATTTTCTTGTTGGAAGACAAATCTCCGTCCCAGTCTCAGGTCTTTTGCAGACTCCATCCGGTTTTCTTCCAGAATGGTCCTGTATTTGGCTCCATCCATCTTCCCATCAATTTTAACCATCTTCCCTGTCCCTGCTGAAGAAAAGCAGGCCCAAACTATGATGCTGCCACCACCATGTTTGACAGTGGGGATGGTGTGTTCAGGGTGATGAGCTGTGTTGCTTTTACGCCAAACATAACGTTTTGCATTGTTGCCAAAAAGTTCAATTTTGGTTTCATCTGACCAGAGCACCTTCTTCCACATGTTTGGTGTGTCTCCCAGGTGGCTTGTGGCAAACTTTAAACAACACTTTTTATGGATATCTTTAAGAAATGGCTTTCTTCTTGCCACTCTTCCATAAAGGCCAGATTTGTGCAATATACGACTGATTGTTGTCCTATGGACAGAGTGTCCCACCTCAGCTGTAGATCTCTGCAGTTCATCCAGAGTGATCATGGGCCTCTTGGCTGCATCTCTGATCAGTCTTCTCCTTGTATGAGCTGAAAGTTTAGAGGGACGGCCAGGTCTTGGTAGATTTGCAGTGGTCTGATACTCCTTCCATTTCAATATTATCGCTTGCACAGTGCTCCTTGGGATGTTTAAAGCTTGGGAAATCTTTTTGTATCCAAATCCGGCTTTAAACTTCTTCACAACAGTATCTCGGACCTGCCTGGTGTGTTCCTTGTTCTTCATGATGCTCTCTGCGCTTTTAACGGACCTCTGAGACTATCACAGTGCAGGTGCATTTATATGGAGACTTGATTACACACAGGTGGATTGTATTTATCATCATTAGTCATTTAGGTCAACATTGGATCATTCAGAGATCCTCACTGAACTTCTGGAGAGAGTTTGCTGCACTGAAAGTAAAGGGGCTGAATAATTTTGCACGCCCAATTTTTCAGTTTTTGATTTGTTAAAAAAGTTTGAAATATCCAATAAATATCGTTCCACTTCATGATTGTGTCCCACTTATTGTTGATTCTTCACAAAATAATACAGTTTTATATCTTTATGTTTGAAGCCTGAAATGTGGCAAAAGGTCGCAAAGTTCAAGGAGGCCGAATACTTTCGCAAGGCACTGTACATTTACTTTTGATACTTTAGTACATTTAAAACCAAATACTTTTATACTTTTAGACTTTTTACTCTTTTACTGAGTCATTTTCTATTATGGTATCTTAATTTTTACTCAGGTATGACAATTGAGTACTTTTCCACCACTGGTAACTTATGATATTGAAAGCATGAAACGATTTCATGAAGTGCAAAGTTTTTGCCATTTGGTATACAGCTATGTGATCTGCTGAACAAAATGTAGTGTGGTCTGTCAGCTGACCTAAAGGAGTCTGGCCCAGTTTAACCTGATCCCTGAAACAGAGCCTAACTACTCTACGGAGGAAAGAAGGGTGTCTGGTTTCACCTGAGAGATGATAAGGATGTGAGGGGTTGGGTCGTGGAACACTGGAACACTTGCACAATTTAGCTCAGCTCTGTGTGTGTTTGAGAGAGAAGCTGTGTTTGAATACTCATACTAACCTCACTAACCGTACTATTTGTGACGTGAAATGAGTATATAGTATGCTTATTGGTCATAGTATGGATATAGTTAGTATGCCAAACGTTCCCGGATGTTGTACTAAATTCGCCAAAATATAAAGTATACACACAGAGGACACTATTTCCATACTTTATGGCCCATAATGCAATTCTTCAGGAAATGGGTATGGCTTCACATCATTTCCAGATTTGAAAAAAATGCCGGTAAATATGCAGTAAAAGGAAAACAAGAGCGGATACAAATTCATTGCTTTAACTACTTATGACAAATGTTAAGAAAATTTTGAGAAATGTAATAAAGTAATGACTTTTCAAATAAGTTAACTCACACATAATTTCGGCTGATAATTTGTTAGCTATGCTGTGCTTACAAACCACATAGTGTGTCATTACAGCTGTATGAACCGGTATGTTGTTAGCTAGCTACCTAACGCTAGTTAGCTACTTATACATCAAACTTGCCAGTATTGTAACTATAAGCTATCCAACTAACTATCCAATGTTTATTGACTTGATTATTCCTGTCATTCTTAGCTTAGCTAAATGGCATAGTTGTTGTGCATTCTCAATGGACATTCGGGTGCTTTCATAAATTCGCTCTGGCTATCTAGTCTGAGTGTACCAGAAAAGAAAGAAGGGATACTGGTCTGTAGTTGTTGACATCGGAGGGATCGAGTGTAGGTTTTTTCAGAAGGGGTGCAACTCTCGCTCTCTTGAAGACGGAAGGGACGTAGCCAGCGGTCAGGGATGAGTTGATGAGCGAGGTGAGGTAAGGGAGAAGGTCTCCGGAAATGGTCTGGAGAAGAGAGGAGGGGATAGGGTCAAGCGGGCAGGTTGTTGGGCGGCCGGCCATCACAAGACGCGAGATTTCATCTGGAGAGAGAGGGGAGAAAGAGGTCAGAGCACAGGGTAGGGCAGTGTGAGCAGAACCAGCGGTGTCGTTTGACTTAGCAAACGAGGATCGGATGTCGTCGACCTTCTTTTCAAAATGGTTGACGAAGTCATCTGCAGAGAGGGAGGAGGGGGGGGAGGGGGAGGAGGATTCAGGAGGGAGGAGAAGGTGGCAGAGAGCTTCCTAGGGTTAGAGGCAGAAGCTTGGAATTTAGAGTGGTAGAAAGTGGCTTTAGCAGCAGAGACAGAAGAGGAAAATGTAGAGAGGAGGGAGCGAAAGGATGCCAGGTCCGCAGGGAGGCGAGTTTTCCTCCATTTCCGCTCGGCTGCCCGGAGCCCTGTTCTGTGAGCTCGCAATGAGTCGTCGAGCCACGGAGCGGGAGGGGAGGACCGAGCCGGCCTGGAGGATAGGGGACATAGAGAGTCAAAGGATGCAGAATGGGAGGAGAGGAGGGTTGAGGAGGCAGAATCAGGAGATAGGTTGGAGAAGGTTTGAGCAGAGGGAAGAGATGATAGGATGGAAGAGGAGAGAGTAGCGGGGGAGAGAGAGCGAAGGTTGGGACGGCGCGATACCATCCGAGTAGGGGCAGTGTGGGAAGTGTTGGATGAGAGCGAGAGGGAAAAGGATACAAGGTAGTGGTCGGAGACTTGGAGGGAGTTGCAATGAGGTTAGTGGAAGAACAGCATCTAGTAAAGATGAGGTCGAGCGTATTGCCTGCCTTGTGAGTAGGGGGGAATGTGAGAGGGTGAGGTCAAAAGAGGAGAGGAGTGGAAAGAAGGAGGCAGAGAGGAATGAGTCAAAGGTAGATGTGGGGAGGTTAAAGTCGCCCAGAACTGTGAGAGGTGAGCCGTCCTCAGGAAAGGAGCTTATCAAGGCATCAAGCTCATTGATGAACTCTCCGAGGAACCTGGAGGGCGATAAATGATAAGGATGTTAAGCTTGAAAGGGCTGGTAACTGTGACAGCATGGAATTCAAAGGAGGCGATAGACAGATGGGTAAGGGAGAAAGAGAGAATGACCACTTGGGAGAGATGAGGATCCCGGTGCCACCACCCCGCTGACCAGAAGCTCTCGGGGTGTGCGAGAACACGTGGGCGGACGAAGAGAGCAGTAGGAGTGGCAGTGTTATCTGTGGTGATCCATGTTTCTGTCAGTGCCAAGAAGTCGAGGGACTGGAGGGAGGCATAGGCTGAGATGAACTCTGCCTTGTTGGCCGCAGATCGGCAGTTCCAGAGGCTACCGGAGACCTGGAACTCCACGTGGGTCGTGCGCGCTGGGACCACCAGATTAGGGTGGCCGCGGCCACGCGGTGTGGAGCGTTTGTATGGTCTGTGCAGAGAGGAGAGAACAGGGATAGACAAACACATAGTTGACAGGCTACAGAAGAGGCTACGCTAATGCAAAGGAGATTGGAATGACAAGTGGACTACACGTCTCGAATATTCAGAAAGTTAAGCTTACGTAGCAAGAATCTTATTGACTAAAATGATTAAAATGCTACAGTACTGCTGAAGTAGGCTAGCTGGCAGTGGCTGCGTTGTTGACTTTGTAGGCTAGTTGGCAGAGGCTGCGTTGTTGACACTACACTAATCAAGTCGTTCCGTTGAGTGTAATAGTTTCTACAGTGCTGCTATTCGGGGGCTAGCTGGCTAGCTAGCAGTGTTGATTACGTTACGTTGCGTTAAAAGAACGACAATAGCTGGCTAGCTAACCTAGAAAATCGCTCTAGACTACACAATTATCTTTGATACAAAGACGGCTATGTAGCTAGCTATGTAGCTAGCTACGATCAAACAAATCAAACCGTTGTACTGTAATGAAATTAAATGAAAATGTGATACTACCTGTGGAGCGAAGCGGAATGCGACCGGGTTGTTGAGTTCTATTCAGAAGACGTTGGCTAGCTGTTGGCTAGCTAGCAGTGTCTCCTACGTTAAGGACGACAAATAGCTGGCTAGCTAACCTCGGTAAATTAAGATAATCACTCTAAGACTACACAATTATCTTGGATACGAAGACAGCAAAGACAGCTATGTATCTAGCTAACACTACACTAATCAAGTCGTTCAGTTGAGTGTAATAGTTTCTACAGTGCTGCTAATCGGTGGACGTTTGCTAGCTGGCTAGCTGCTGGGCAGAGCAGTGAAGACTACGTTAGGACGACGAAATACGATAATTACGCAATTATCTTTGATACAAAGACGGCTATGTAGCTAGCTAAGAAGAAATGCTAAGATTAGACAAATCAAACCGTTGTACTATAATGAAATGTAATGAAATGTAATGAAAAAGTTATACTACCTGCGGAGCGAAATGCGGATGCGACCGTTCGCTCCAACCCGGAAGTAGACAAATTAGAAGAGACAAGGGCTAAGCACAATGAGGTAAACTGTTCAGGTTCTATGAAATAGACATCTGGAGCGATATCAGCAACTTCAAATGATTGAGCACTGAGCAGATAGAATAGTTTTATTTGTAACTGATTAACTCGAGATTAACGTCAGAATATGGTGCAACTTGAAATACATAACAATAATATTGTAATAGTTGAGTCTACACCAGGATTGTCAAACTCATTTCCCCCCGGGGCTGCATTCGGTCTTCAACATGGTTTGGAGGATTGCACTGATTTATAAAAAATATATATTTTCCTCACTGTCAAAATGAGCAAAAAATAGTCCTCTATTCATTGTTTTGGGAGTTTTCAATGATCCCTGACTGTCTAGCTTTCTTTTAGGAGATTTTTGACGAGCTGGAGACTGTCAATAAATTGTATGGAAGTAGGTCCATTATTATTTCTACACAATTTAGATTTGGTTTTAAGTATTTTAAAGTATATTGAGTTTATTTCCCCATCCCGAATAGTTCTTTTCAAAAAATATATATTTTTAAATGATTTTGTTATTTGACTCAAATCACCTGTGGGCCAGATTGGACCCCCGGCCGGATCCAACCCATGATCCATATGTTTGACACTGCTGGTCTACATTTTTTAAATGGGACCCAGAGAGGTTAAGAGTTGACTGTACTGCAGTTGAACCCTTCAACCTTGAATGCTGATAAATAATTGGAGTGCGGACACAGCAGCCATGTGCGTCAGTAACCCTAGGCAGGTACTGATAGAGCTTCCTGTGTGTCCCCATCCATCCATCCTCCCTCCTCCCCCCTGGCCCTCAACAGGGCCACCAACACCAGGGTGACAAAGAGCCAAGACCTCCCGAGACAGTGATTCCATTACCACATGCCTCAGATTTCCGTTGACTCAGGAGGGCTTTGTTCTGATAGAAATAACCCACAGTCCACTGTGTAAAGGTGTCCAATAGGATCGACTGCTGGAGGAAATGTACTGTATTATTAAGATGTTGAATACTAGATATCTGAGCCTGACATATGACTTGTTACCTATGAAGTGAACTCATGGCTCCCATCTCCTATTGAATCTGACCTATAGGAGGTCTCCTTATTCCAGAGGGCCTGGGAGTGTTTTGGCCTAATTGCCCCTAGCCTCTTCCCACTTACGCACACCTGGCGCTCATTTAAGAGCTTCCGTTCCTAGGACTCCATATATGCCATAGAAGAGCTGGACATCAGTTAAATCCACGTAGGGGAGGTGAAGCTTGCACATGACGGCTGACGCAATGATTAATCACAGAACCTAGATTCCGATGGGAATGCCATGTCTGCCTCCCACAGCTTAAACACTCCACCACCTCCCACAATTAAAGTACATTTTCTTGAACTGTACCCAACCTCTGGACCAATGTTAAAGGGATAGAGTCCTCAAAATACAAATGTACATGATGTTTCACTTATCTCGGCTGTAGGCGATGCCTAGAGACAGTTTTGGGATATTTAGTTATCTTCCTGAGATACCGTACTATATAGTCATTGCACAGGTTCCGATCACTTTGAAAATATATCTAAAACATCTTACAAACAAGCTAATTCAAATGTTATCATAGGTAAGTAGACATTGCTTTTTTAAAAAGGTAATCTTCAGGCAGGAAGCAGAACTTGAAACAGAAAAACAGTTCTCTGTAGCAACAGCCTTCTAGGGGATAGGGGTGTGAGTGTATATTGACATATCTAAAGCTCTTTATCATCCTATCAGCATCACTTCAGACATTCCCCGTGACTTTGAAGGCAACAGTCAGTCAGACCTTTATGAGTCACATAAAATTATATGAAAGTTATTTGAAAGGTCTCACTCTGCTCACTTTTTAATGATATCACCGATGATTGGTTATAGCCTTTTGGTTTGAACTTTCCACTTAGTGAAATAAACAATGGTACCAAGAATAAAAACAATCAACACATGTTTTATTTTCATAGTTAAAAAAAAAATAGATACCACAACCCCTTGCCTACGTGACTTTTATGGTCCTGTAAAAGTCCTGGAAAGTTATCTGCTGATTAAACCACAAAGTCTGTCCATCGCCTCTCCCGATTCCCTGAAATTGAGGAATGGCTTTATACAATGATTAATTAATCTGCTCACTCGCTTTCCCTGAAACTAGAACTAATCCTGCCAATGTTACGTGCCTCCTAGAAGGAGGGGGGTGCAGGAATCAGGAGCAGGAGAGCAAGGAAGTCCCAGTGGCACAATAGTGTATTCAGAAGTCCCAACTCAACAACAACATGGGGGGGAATACGCCCAAACGAGGTCGCCACACACAGGGAAATAAACGCTACACACGGAGGAGAAACCTCTACTCCAAAACATATACCAAAACGGTACAACTGCCGTGAGAAAGAAAACCCCGTGGTGCAGACACGCACCCCTAACAAAGATACCACAGCAAACAATCCTGCACAAAGACTAGCAGGCAGCGGAGGTTAATAAACCCACCGAAATCAACTAATAGGACACAGGTGTAAACAAAACAGACAGACACAAACAAAAAGGAAAATTGGATCGGTGGCAGCTAGTAGCCCGGTGATGACGACCGCCGATTATTCACCAATAACCAACACTTCCACCATGAATATTTCAGCATTGCCCATCTAATGTTTTTCTCATGATGTTTTAGATCACTTATTGGTATGAGATAGAGATGGAAGGTTCATAGAATCTGATGTTATTTTAATCCCAGGAAGTAGAAAAGTGACCACTCATCCTTGAATATTTTCCCGGTTTTTACAAATGTTCCATCCCGAGAATAAATCACTGTTCTCCCAGGTAACCCGGTATTTCCCGCCAAACCCGTAAGTGTCATTCAAAAGAATTATAAAGCATATAAATGTCTGGATTTGATTAGAGCTTTGATCAGCATGAAAATTCAAATCTAATGTTACCTGAACGTGATGAGCCATATATTAAATACATTTTGTGAGCCCTACATTAACCACATTGAATGAGCCCTACATTAACCACATTGAATGAGCCCAAGCCCCAAAAAGCCCAAATGATAGTGCCATTATCCAATAGATATATGATATAGGCTACTGCACATTACACACGACAGAAAAACATAAAAGCCCATAGATGTAGCTAGCTATATGCTCTATTGGGTAAATAAATTAAACTCGCTCCAGTAGGCTAATCTATATTACTGTACTGTATTGTATTATGCTGTATTATGGAATTACGCACATCGTAATTTTTTAATTTTTAATTTTATTTCACCAGGTAGGCTAGTTGAGAACAAGTTTGCATTTGCAACTGCGACCTGGCCAAGATAAAGCATAGCAGTGTGAACAGACAACAACACAGAGTTACACATGGAGTAAACAATAAACAATAAACAAGTCTATAACATAGTAGAAAGAAAAAAAAAAAAATCTATATACATTGTGTGCAAACCATGATAACGCAGAAGAGAACATGTTATTCTGGTGCAGCACGTGTCCCTTAAAGTTACAAGCATAGACTAGCAAATTTGATTTGAATTTTGAAATATAATAGGTCCTATTTGTATCATTAGTAGGCTGAGACAAATTCTTTCTACCTTTCATAATATTTCCCCTAATGTTATTAACCTATACCTCGTATTTCTCTCTCTATTATTGCTTCATTCCTCCCTCACTTTTGACAGTTAAATGAAATAAGTTTTGTTGTCCTTATCTTCATCATTCCAATGTCATCCTTGAATAATATAGGAGTAGAATTAGATGCAGAAGGCTTTCACTTCTCTTCAGGAAGATGGTTATGGTTATGGGTCTGAAAGAATAACTGCTATAGCCTACCGCCATTGCGTGTTCGCTCTTCTTTCAATCTACCCGGGAGTTCTATTCACTGCTGTAATTAATATTCAGCAAAAAAAGAGCTTGTGTCCCTCTTTAAATAGTCTATTGGTATAAGAAATGCTAAAAAAAAGTATGTCCAACAAACTTTTCTAGTCTAACTTTTCCTGCATGGGACTCCAAGAGCTAAGGAGATATTTTTAAGGAGAGGCCAGGAGAGCACAGGTGCTTACATATCGCGCATGAGATAGAGGTTAAAAGTTATAAGCGTATTATGCATAACCCATCATCAATTAGCTAAATATAAGCCTAATACTGCATTGGATTTATAACCTGAACGAGGTAGGCTAGGACATATATATATATATATATATATATATATATATATATATATATATATATATATATATATATATATCAATCTAAAATTGGATCCAATTTCAATGGAGTTGATGGAGAGAGAAAGACTGCTAGAGTGCTCGCACGTGCACTGATTTAAAGCAATGATATTCGAGAGATAAGCTGTTTAAAACTCTGGAGCTGCAATTAAAACAATTATAATCTTAAAAAACAAGGTGACCCCTGAAAGCTGGATGGAGATGGGTAAATTAGACTCACATTCAGTCTTTATATTACTGTAGCATAGGCTATGCTGCAGCAAATGTAGGCCTACCTGTTACAAGATAAAAATAAGTTACCATGATGAGATGAAAGGTCTACACGCATTGTGAATTGACTCCATACTGAGATGGACTGTCTGTTCCCACCCTGAGCGTTGATTCATCATGCAGAGGCCGTAGGGAAGACAGATTTAAACATTGCATATAGTTTAACAGTTCCGTTTCACGCCATGCTGTTCATGTAAATAATGTATTCTAATTTACTGGTTTCTCACAGTTACTTTTCCCGGGAAAGGGGAGTAGTTTTGGGCGGTAAATCCTGCTGAATCTCGGTAACTGGGTCCCCGCCATTCAACCCTAATCATTACATCTATTTCAGGACAGTTTACATAAATAGAAAAAGAAGCTGATTTATACCTCATGTATATTCTTCCTCTTTCTCTGGTGTTTATGTTTTTAAGCTTGCTATTGTTTGACTGTATGGATTAATGTAATAACTCTGTTAGTATATGGATACCAAGACAGATGTCATTGAATCAAGTCTTTGTAACAGATGTCTTTGCATCACATATATAATTAAGAGCATTATAACCTCATTTTGAGTCATAATTCTCAATATAACTTATGTAATTAACTCACTTTACCAGATATAAGGAATAAATATTCCTGTCATCACAAAACTCAATTGAGCACTAAGTAGCCTTGTTGATAATAGAACTGGGTTGGATGCTACTCTTACCATTCTTGTGGTTTAGTTATACAGGTCTTATACCAGTCTAGGCCTTGGGGACCAGTCATAACTAACAGTCATCTGTTTTGAGCTGGTGCAGGACAAAAGTACATGCTTTGTCACCCTATGAATAATTGTCAGTATCTATGGCCAACATAGTGTATGTACTCATGAGGGAATTGCTGAGATAGTCCAAAGTTATGGGAATACACACTGCAGTTGGTTGACTTCAATCTCACTGCTCACTGGCCGCAGCAAATGAGGAGATGATCGGGAACATTTAGCAGCATTAAGCGTATCAGGATCAGATGATGGTAGAGTCTCTGAAGACAGAGAGCAGTAATTCACCATTCACAGGTCCCCATGAGAGGAGGAATAGAGGGGGAGGGAGGGAACATGGGAGAGAGAGAGAAAGAGAGAGAGATTGTGAGGGGGTGGGGGGTTAGACAGAGCGAGAGAGTTAGGGAGAGAGGGGGAGGGAGGGAACATGGGAGAGAGAAAGAGAGAGAGATTGTGAGGGGGTGGGGGGTTAGACAGAGCGAGAGAGTTAGGGAGAGAGCGCTATCTTAAGATGACTGCACTAATGTAAGTCGCTCTGGATAAATGCATCTGCTAAATGACAAAAATGTCAACCTCGTCTCAGAACATTTCGTATTATTCTTGAGGTAATTCCGAGACACTCCATTTAGTATGATATGTTACGTTTCGTATGGTATGTATTAACTTGTGGATGTCCATCACCCATTTAGAATGTAGGTGAGATTAGATGGAAAGACAGGCAGAGTAATCATAGAAGACCAAGGGGCATGCAGTGTGATAAGTGGAAATGACCTAAACAGCCAATGTTAAGTAGCCTGTCTCAATTAGATAAAAATATGTAATAACAAATTCTTAAGAACTAATCTTACTGTAGTGTTTCCCTTCACCTTAGAAAATGAAATATATGTTACAAGACTTCACTAGATGTTCTATAGTCAGAATAAGAACCAGATTCCTTCCTTATACTTTATCACCTAAAGTTCAGCTCATAACATTGAATGACATTTACCGATGTAATGTTTTCTTAAGACTCAGATTTAACTTTGACTTTAACCATTCTGTGGTTTGTAACTCACATATGGAAATGGCAGAACATATTTTCTTCACGTTAACCTACTAAAACCTTTTGGGATTTCAGTACAGGATCGCATACCTATAATGCTCTATTCATACCCATTTAACATTTAATAACATCATGTTTGGTTTTCTAATGGAGGACAGGAAGCTGAATGTACATATAATAACTTCATCATCATGGCAGAACATGTCTTTTTTTAATCTACCCCCCTGTTTACTGTTACTTAAAGGAGGTAAAGTTATATAAACAATCTTTGAAATTGGTTGAATCCAAACAACCCCTTGATTTTCATAATAATTTCTGTAATTTGATTCCTGAATAGACCACCCTATGTATTTGTGTTTTTTTACTTATTATTTATTTAGTTTTTATTTGTACAAGGTTGCTCAGTCTGTGTATAGAAATACATGTTACTGCTATACAGTGTGTTCAGAAAGTGGTCAGACCCCTTGACATTTTCCACATTTTGTTACATTACAGCCTTTATATAGACAGGTGTGTGCCTTTCCAAATCATGTCCAATCAATTTAATTTAACACAGGTGGACTCCAATCAAGTTGTAGAAACATCTCAAGGATGATCAATGGAAACAGGATGCACCTGGGATCAATTTCGAATCTCATAGCTAAGTGTTTGAATACTTATGCAAATAAGGTATTTGTGTTTTTTATTTTTTATAAATGTGCCAACATTTCTTAGAACCTGTTTCGCTTTTATCATTATGGGGTATTGTGTGTAGATTGATGAGGAAATTTATTTAATCGATTTTAGACATTTTAGAATAAAGCTGGAATGTAACAAAATGTGGAAAAAGGGAAGGGATCTGAATACTTTCCAAATGCACTTGGCATGGGTCCTCAGATCTTCAAAAGGTTCTACAGCTGCCTAATCGAGAGCATCCTGACTGGTTGCATTACTGTCTGGTATGACAACTGCTCGGCCTCTGATCGCAAGGCACTACAGAGAGAAGAGCGTACAGCCCAGTACATCACTGGGGCCAAACTTCCTGCCATCCAGGACCTATATACCAGTTGGTGTCAGAGGAAGGCCCTAAAAATGACTCCAGCCACCCTAGTCACAGACTGTTCTCTCTGCTACCGCACGGCAAGCGGTACCGGAGCACCAAGTCTAGGTCCAAGATGCTTCTAAACTGCTTCTAAATTTCTACTTTTATTTTTTTTTCTATTATTTTTCTTAAAACTGCATTGTTGGTTAAGGGCTTGAAAGTAAGCATTTCACTGTAAGGTGAACCTGTTGTATTTGGTGCATGTGACAAATACAATTAGATTTGATTTTGATTTGATGTGAATTATGCCTGTTTGATTTTTGAAAATGCCCCCCCCCCCCAAAAGAAAAATTGAAAACTTAATAAATAAAAAATATATAATTATGTAGCCTGCCTCAAAGGAAAGATTTCTTTATCTCATTTGGAGCACATTGTTATTGTGAAGACTGACACCACATCCTTGCACAGCTATTTCAAAATCGAATTTACTATGTTTCCAATTCAGAGACTCATATGCATTGGGTTTAAAGTGGGTAGATGTTTGCTGGCTTTCCAAGTGGGATGCGATGCGGCCTGGTTTGATTGGTTTGTCAGAATTCTTTAGCTAAGTGAATCTCAGGAAACGTTGTTCCGTTACAAGTACTTGATTGCTAGAAAAAGCATGCAATATAAGTATATTGCTACAACAATATAAAGGAAGAGATCTGGGGTTGATAAGGAAAACAAATTAAATCAACAAGATAAACTGTGGGATATATTGTCTCTGATGGACTTGAAGGTCAATTAGACCATCCTTAACCACTTAGTCAGGGACCCTTTCACAGTAACTTAACCTAAATCCCATTGACTGCCCCTTGTTACTGTACTGTTGATGTACTACATTTAAGCTTGAATCTATATGCCATTACAATAGCGGACTGTAGGCTTCAACTTCATTTAACTGCTTGGCTGAACTGCTATGAAATAATTAGTCCCAATTATGTCATTCAAGACATGACCTAGCCTTAAATGACATAACCTCCAGTAAAGAGACAATTTCAACAGTCAGTCAACTCTTACATATTAGGGTCTGATATTAAATATGAATAAAAAAGATGGGTGTATAATTAATACGATATTTTATCAGCTATATTGGTATGCCTTTCAACTGGTACAAAAATCCATGAGAAGTGGTCAGTTTTATGAAGTGGCACTGCCTGAAACAGATTCTCTCTCTATAGCCAGAGTGGAACACCTGACAGAGGACCCACAGGAAGACCTGATCCAGGCTGGAAACCAGGTAGAATTTCACCCCCTCCTCTTTGAAGTAACAGAGACGGATTCAGACCCCTTATTATCCTGATACCATCTACACTTAGACATGTAAGTTAGCAATTCAAATCTATGGGGACAGATTGGATTGCGTTAAATAGTGCCATTTTATAGTTTTCTCAGGCTCTCCTGACTCTCTCAAACGGGCGGCGCTAACAATGAGGAACAGAGCTGAACATTCAGTAGCAAAGACTGGCTGGGAAAAAGATATCCCTTTTTGACAGATCGTTTTTTGGGGTCGATGTTTCCATCATTCACTATGACGTGGTGGGTCTTTCGGACCAATCCAGCAGACATGATATGGACAGAGGGTTCAAATGAATTACACTCACATAGTGGGAGAGTATTACAGAAGATTTGTTATGAATTATGTGCTTCATAAATATACTTTGTGTCCAGATGAAAACATTGGCTAACGTCATACAGTATGACCGCAGTAAGGGTTGACTGACAATGTGTATTAATGATGTTACACTACCTCTGTGATTGTTTCCACGGTTGCCCTAAGCCGCATGGAGGGGAAATCACATATCTGGTGTTTCAAAATATCCAACAAATTGTTCTCGTGTGACAAAAAGTGTTTTCATCAAGGATAATCAGACAGCAGACGACCAGAGAGGTAGTTGAAAACCTGACAGCCAGGTGAAAGGAGGGGGAAGGGCATTTTATTAAGGAAGATGATAATCGGATTGTAGCAACATCCATGTAGGAAATGGGATTCAAAGAAATTTTTCAATTATGACTTAAGTTCTGTTTTGTTAGTTTTTAACCCTGTCGATAGGATTTTATCTCACTAGAGGGACTCTGTGAAGTTTTATGTTATTCTTTATCACTCTATATCACTTTCTTTCTTTTTAATCCTGCTAGCCATGTTACTCACAACATTGAGTAACATGAGTGGTTCTGGAGACGCAGCCATAAACTAGAATCAGAACTGACCATAACTAATGAATTCTAGAACCTATGCATGTGTGTATTCCTAGAAGTGCTACTTCTACTCCAAACAATTGTGTAAATGTGCTTGTGAAAGCGATGTACTGCCATGTGTTGTCATTCTACACCAATGAATTTAGCACAGTGTGGTACAGAACAGATGTCCTCTCTCTCTCTGGTATCCCCCCTCTCCTGCCCCTCCCTCCACCCCCCTCCCCCAGAGTGCCTGCAATGTGTCCCATGGTTTGTTTGGCCTCTCTCTCCCTGCCTTGTAAGAGTAGTAGGGATTCCAGCCGCCTTGGGGATGTTAGCGACACTCTGACGTGTCTGTAATGTAGGTATAGAAGTTACGCAAGATCTGAGCCAGATTCCCGTGGATGAATAAGGTTAAAAGGCTGAAGTCCAAAAACACCACAACAAAAACCAGCAGTGTTGATTAAATAAAGTGTCAAATGTATTGATAACAAAAGTTGGACTCTTACGATAGAGCTCCATCCTTAAAGGCTCCATTCGTCACTGAGCAGTTTCAGGGTCTTGAGAGACATGCATGACATTTCTTTGGCAGCAGTGGAAATGGCTTTAGCATGACCACCAAAACACAAGCTGGTAGGTAAAGGACCGGAGATCAGGCTTTTGTCTGGCAATGTGAAAAGGAAATGAAACAACAAACGAACCAGACATGAGACCTAGATTCTTTGACGGGTGAAATCGACTCACACACGGAAGGTCTACTTCAGGTTTTAAAAGCGTAGTAATTGACTTGTTTATAAAGTAATATATAGTGGAGTGTCTGTCTGTCCACATCTTTGTTGCTGAGTATCTCAACTCCGTCCATACATCTGTACTGAGTTGAGTTGCGATGAGTGTCGGCGGAGTGTACCAACGACTACATCGAGTACCTATAAGTCGATACTGGTTGTTTAATGCCAACCATGTACCTATGTTTGTCCTGTGTAACTGAAAGCTTTTCTTTCGGTGCTGAAATCCATAGTTATTTATAAAAGTAGCATTTTACGTGACCTCTGCCAAGGGAGACGTTGGTTGTTAATTAACTTCTTATGGCTGCAGGGGCAGTATTGAGTAGTTTGGATGAAAGGTGCCCAGAGGTGCCCAGAGTAAACTGCCTGCTCTTCAGTCCCAGTTGCTAATATATGCATAGTATTATTAGTATTGGATAGAATACACTCTGAAGGTTCTAAAACTGTTTGAATGATGTCTGTGAGTATAACAGAACTCATATGGCAGGCAAAAACCTGAGAAGAAATCCAAACAGGAAATGGGAAATCTGAGGTTAGTCGATTTTCAACCTGGCCCCTATTGAATACACAGTGGGATATTGGTTATGTTGCACTTCCTAAGGCTTCCACTAGATTTCACCCGTCTTTAGAAACTTGTTTGAGGAATCTACTGTGAAGTGGGACTGAATGAGAGAGGAATGAGTCAGAGGTCTGCCAGCAGTCACGCCCTGGTCACGTGCATTTCACATGAGAGGTAGCTGCGTTCCTTTGCTTTTCTGAAGACAAAGGAATTCTCCGGTTGGAATATTATTGAACTGTTATGTGAAAAACATCCTAAAGATTGATTCCGTACATCGTTTGACATGTTTCTACGGACAGTAACGGAACTTTTTGACATTTCGCCTGCAACTAGGGAACGCGCTTCATGACTTTGGATTTGTTTACCAAATGTGCCTACAAAAGTAGCTCTTTGGACAAAAATGATGTACATTATCAAATAAATCAAACATTTAATGTGGAACTGGGATTCCTGGGAGTGCATTCTGATAAAGATTATCAAAGATAAGTGAATATTTATAATGTTATATCGGATTTCTGTTGACTCCAACATGGCGGATATCTCTATTTGTTTTCTGAGCGCCGTTCTCAGATAATTGCATGGTTTGCTTTTTCCTTAAGGCTTTTTTTTTTTAAATCTGACGCAGCTTTTGCATTAAGGAGAAGTGTATCTATATTTCCTTGTCTAACAAGTGTATTTTCATCAACATTTATAATGAGTGTTTCTGTAAAATTATGTGGCTCTCTGCAATATCACCAGATGTTTTTGGAACTAATATAATAATAATAATAATATAATAATAATAATATAATAATATAATATATGCCATTTAGCTGACGCTTTTATCCAAAGCGACTTACAGTCATGTGTGCATACATTCTACGTATGGGTGGTCCCGGGAATCGAACCCACTACCCTGGCGTTACAAGCGCCATGCTCTACCAACTGAGCCACAGAAGGACCACTAGTGAACATACCGCGCCAATGTATACTGAGATCTTTTGATATTAATATGCACTTTATCGAACAAAACATACATGTATTGTGTAACATGAAGTCCTATGAGTGTCATCTGATGAAGATCATCAAAGGTTAGTGATTAATTTTATCTCTATGTGTGCTTTTTGTGACTCCTCTCTGTCTGGAAAAATGGCTGTGTTTTTCTGTGGCTTGGCTCTGACCTAACATAATCGTTTGTGGTGCTTTCGCTGTAAAGCCTATTTGAAATCAAACACTTTGGTGGGATTAACAACAAGATTACCTTTAAAATGGTATAAGATACATGTATGTTTGAGGAATTTTTATTATGAGAGTTCTGTTGTTTGAATTTGGCGCTCTGCACTTTCACTGGCTGTTGTCATATCAATCCCGTTAACGGGATTGCAGCCCTAAGAAGTTTTAACAGTGAAGGAGTAGCCCGTCTTTGCACGGCTGATCATTTTTTATCAAAAACTATGGATTCACTCTATGACAACTAGAACAAGCACAGGTACACACACAGTAAGCATTAAAGAATGGATATGTATAAAACAGGGGCGGTCGGTGACATTTAAGATGAGGGAGGAAGATTTTTTTTTAATGCGCATGGCCTTATTTCTATTACAGCATATTGGATGACTGTCATTCATATTCCATTCACCCAGCTCAATACCACGTTGTTAGGTTTAGGCTACTACATGATGCTCAAATGTTTCCTACACCCATCATGCTACAACCTAACCAATGAATGAAAGTTTACAATGTAGGTACACAAGTCGATATCATTTTTTTTGTAATCAAGGTGATAGACAGTGACCCATTCAAGACTGCCTTGCACATGCTTGCCTGCATCTAGCAGATATAGGGTGTAATCATTAGTCCAACAGTTACAAAATAAAATGTATATTGGACAAACCTTCATGTTATAACCACTAACCTCTACACACAGCCTACATCGTTGTCGCCATATTAGCTTATGTCATAGTCAACATAGCTACTAAAAATAATGTGTTAGTTCACCCGCTACAATCATGCAGTACAGTGTACAGTCAGAAAGCAGTTTAGCAGTTACACTGGTGGGCCCCAGTGGCAATAGATTAATAAAACCCAAAGCTTAACTTAATTTGGAAGAGTTCCAGTGTTGGATAGCCATAACCGGCTAGCTAACATAGCATCCCTCTGTGTTTGAGCCAGGTTTTTGAGTAGGCTAAACTAGCTAGCTGCATTCGCTAGTGCTTCTCCTTCATTTTGTAAAATAATAATTTGTTCAAAACTGTTCAGCTATTGTCTTTCTCTTTGAGTCATCAATTCACCACATTTTTGCTGCAGTGCTAGCTAACTGTAGCTTATGCATTCAGTACTATATTTATTATCTGATCCTTTGATTAGGTGGACAACAAATCAGTTCATTCTGTAAATGTTCTTATAGGTTGGAGGACGTCCTCCGGAAGTTGTCATAATTACTGTGTACTTTTATGGAAGGGGATATTTTTGGTATTTTGTATTTTATTAGGATCCCCATTAGCTGTTCCATAAGCAGCAGCTAGTCTTCCTGGGGTCCACACAAAACATGAAACATAATACAGAATGGCATAATACAGAACATTATTAGACAAGAACAGCTCAAGAACAGAACTACATATATTTTTTTAAAGGCACACATAGCTTACATATCAATTCATACACACAAACTATCTAGGTCAAATAGGTGAGAGATGTTGTGCCGTGAGGTGTTGCCTTATCTGTTTTTTGAAACCAGGTTTGCTGTATATTTGAGCAACATGAGATGGAAGGAAGTTCCATGCAATAAGGGCTCTACATAATACTGTATATTTTCTTGAATTTGTTTTGGATGTGGGGACTATGAAAAGGCCCCTGGTGGCATGTCTAGTGGGATAAGTGTGTGTGTCAGAGAACCATAAGGCTCCTATGTTTTGTATTGAAGTCAATGTACTCAGAGGAGGACAGCAAATAGCTGTCCTCCGGCTACACCATGGTGCTACCTACAGAGTGCTGTTGAGGCTAAGACCAAGTCCATATTATGGCAAGAACAGCTCAAATAAGCAAAGAGAAATGAAAGTCCATCTTTACTTTAAGAACTTTGAAAGTTTTTTCAAGTGCAGTCACAAAAACCATCAAAAACCACCATATGATGAAATTGGCTATCATGAGGACCGCCACAGGAAAGGAAGACCCAGAGTTACTCTGCTGCAGAGGACAAGTTCATTAGAGTTACCAGCCTCAGAAATTGCAGCCCAAATAAATGTTTCACGGAGTTAAAGTAACAGACACATCTCAACATCAACTGTTTTAAAGGCTCCTAACCAACTGTGCTATTTTGTTGTTTTTTCTCGCGTTGTTTGTAACTCATTTTGTACATAATGTTGCGACTACCATCTCTTATGACCGAAAAGAGCTTCTGGCCATGAGAACAGAGATTACTCACCTCGAACTGGACAAAAAAAAATGTATTTAATGAGTTCGACATGAAGGATATACCGCTTTGTCAAGACAAGGCCAAAATCCCTGTCATCGGCGTGAAGAAAAGATGGAGGAAAACGGGGAGGAGGGCGGGGTGCCTTGTAAGAATTCGCTGACGAGTAAGTAAATCACCACTTCCCTCCGTACTATTGGCCAACATGCAAACATTGGAAATCAAACTGGACGATCTACGATTAAGATTATACTACCAGCGGGACATTAAAAACTGTAATATCTTATGATTCACCAAGACGTGGTTGAATGACGACAAGGAAAATAAAGAGTTGGCTGGCTTCTCCGTGCATCAACAGGACAAAGCAGCTATGTCTGGTAAGATGAGGGGCGGGGGTGTGTGTCTATTTGTCAATAACTGCTGGTGCGCATTGTCTAATATGAAGAAGTCTCGAGGTATTGCTCCCCTGAGGATGAATAACTCATGATAAGCTGTAGACAACACTATCTACCAAGAGTTCTCATCTGTATTACTCATAGCCATCTATTTACCACCACAAACCGATGCTGGCACTAAGACCGCAATCAACGAGCTGTATAAGGCCATAAGTAAACAAGAAAATGCTCATCCAGAAGATGCTCATCCCAAATTTCCACCATCATGTCACATGTGCAACTCTGGACCACCTTTACTCCACACACAGAGACGCATACAAAGCTCTCCCTCGCCCTCCATTTGGTAAATCTGACTATAATTATATCCTCCTGATTCTTGCTTACAAGCAAAAACCAAAGCAGGAAGTATCTGTGTCTCGCTCAATATGGAAGTGGTCAGATGACGCGGATGCTACGCTACAGGACTGTTTTGCTAGCACAGACTGGAATATGTTCTGGGAATCATCCAATGGCATTGAGGAGTACACCTCCACAGTCACAGTCATCAATAAGTGCATTGACAACGTCGTCCCCACAGTGACTGTACATACATTTTCCAACCAAAAGCCATGGATTACAGGCAACATCTGCACCGAGCTAAAGGCTAGAGCTGCCGCTTTCAAGGAGCGGGAACCTAATTCGGACGCTTATAAGAATTGCGCAATGCCATCAGAATAAGTATCAAACAGGCAATGTGTCAATACAGGACTAAGATCGAATCCTACTATACCGGCTCTGACTCTCGTCGGATGTGGCAGGAATTGAAAAATATTAAAGACTACAAATGGAACCCAGACGACCTAAATGCCATGTATGCTCGCTTCGAGGCAAGCAACATTGAAGCAAGCTTGAGAGCAACAGCTGTTCCAGGCGACTGTGTGATCCATAGACCATGTGAGCAAGAACGTCAAACAGGTCAACATTCACAAAGCTGACAGATTACCATGACGTGTTCTCAAAGCATGCACAGACCAATTGGCAAGTGTCTTCACTGATATTTTCAACCTCTCCCTGACTGGGTCTATAATACCTACATGTTTCAAATAGACCACCATAGTCCCTGTGCCCAAGAAAGCGAAGGTAACCTGCCTAAATGACTAGCGCACCGTAGCACTCACATCGGTAGCCCTGAAGTGCTTTGAAAGGCTGGTCATGGCTCACAGCAACTCCATCAATGCCCGGAAACCTTAGATCCACTTCAATTCGCATACCGCACAACAGATCTCCAGATGATGCAATCTCAATCTCACTCCACACTGCCTTTTCACACCAGGACAAAAGGAACACATATGTGAGAATGCTGTTCATTGGCTACAGTGCAGCATTCAACACCATATTGCCCACAAAGCTCATCACTAAGCTAAGGACCCTGGGACTAAACACCTCTTTCTGCAACTGGATCCTGGACTTCCTGACGAGCCGCCCCAAGTGGTAAGAGTAGGCAACAACACATCTGCCATGCTGATCCTTAACACGGGGGCCCCTCAGGGATGCATGCTTAGTCCTGTACCCCCTGTTCTTCCATGACTGCGCGGCCAAGCACGACTCCAACACCATCATTAAGTTTGCTGACGACACAACAGTGGTAGGCCTGATCACTAACATTGATGAGACGGCCTATAGGGAGGAGGTCAGAGACCTGGCAGTGGGGTGCCAGGACAGCAACCTCTCCCTCAATGTGAGCAAGACAAAGGAGCTGATCGTGGAAAAGAAGGGCCGAACATCCCCCCCATTAACATTGAGGGAGAGACATTGACGGGGCTGAAGTGGAGCGGGTCGAGAGTTTCAAGTTCCTTGGTGTCCACATCACCAGTGAACTATCATGGTCCAAACACACCAAGACAGATGTGAAGGGGGCACAACAACACCTTTTCCCCTCAGGAGACTGAAAGGATTTGACATGGGTCCCCAGATCCTCAAAAAGTTATATAGCTGCACCATCGAGAGCATCCTGACCGGTTGCATCACCGCCTGGTATGGCAACTGCTCGGCATCTGACTGTAAGGAGCTACAGAGGGTAGTGTGTACGGCCCAGTACATCACTGGGGCCAAGCTTCCTGACATCCATGACCTGCATACTAGGTGGTGTCAGAGGAATGCCCAAAAAATGCCCAAAGTCTCCAGTCACCCAAGTCATAGACTGTTCTCTCTGTTAAGCACGGCAACCGGTACCGGATCGTCAGGTCTAGGACCAAAAGGCTCCTTAACAGCTTCTACACCAAAGCCATAAAACTGTTGAACAATTAATCAAATGGCCACCCGGACTATATACATTGTTATTTTCTTGTGTTACCTTTTTAAAACTTTAGTTTATTTAGTAAATATTATTTAGTAACTATATTTCTTGAACTGCATTGTTCTTTAAGGGCTTGTAAGAAAGCATTTCACGGTAAGTTCTACACTTGTATTCGGAGCATCTGACAAAAACATTATTTAAAAAAAAAAATATAAATTCAGAGGAGACTGCGTGAATCAGGCCTTCATGGTCGAATTGCTGCAAAGAAACAACTACTGAAGGACACCAATAATAATAAGAGACTTGCTTGAGCCAAGAAACACGAGCAAGGAACATTTGACCAATTGAAATCTGTCCATTAGTTTGATGAATCCACATTTTTGATTTTTGGTTCAAACCGATGTGTCTCTTTGCGAGACGCAGAGAGATGAACAGATTGTTGGAAAAGGATTCCTCATGAAGCTGGTTGAGAGAATGCCAATGGTGTGCAACGACATCATCCAGGCAAAGGGTGGAAATTTTAGATTCTTTGAAGTATCTAAAATCTAAAATCTATTTTGATTTGTTAAACACTTTTTTGGTTACTACTACATGATTCCAAATGTGTTATTTCATATTATTCTACAATGTAGAAAATAGTAAAATAAAGAAAAACCCTTGAATGAGTAGGTGTGTCCAATCTTTTGACTGGTACTGTTCAGTGGTACACTCCACCGACACTCACAGCAACTCAACTCAGTAGAGATGTAGACATGGATGGAGTGAAGATACTCAGCAACATCTTTTCCTTACTTGGTTAGACTGTTTTGTTGTAATTTATGAGGAGGTTCCATTCAGTCATGGTCATGGTCAAGTATTAGATACTATTAGATACTACAGCATTAATAATGGATATTTTTGACAGTGTTTTTTCTTTGATCTGTATTAATATATGTATTTATTTTATAGGTCTTTCTCTTTCCTGTTGTTCATCACTCATGATGAAAGGATAAAGAGCAAACTGCTCAACAAATATATATTTCTTAAAAGACATGAAGACAACACTCCTAGCTTCACCCTTTAAGGAAAATACCAGAAACGGACAGATAAGACTGATGTTGAGAGAGACCTGACCTGTCTGGCAACACTTCCACCACTGAAAAAGGAAGACAGCGAAAGACAGGAAAATAGAGAAATGTAAAAGAGGAAAGACGACATGTACATAAGATAGAGCGGTAGAGATGGTGTTAAGGCATAGGGAGAGAGAGGAGAGAAGTTGAGGAGAGAGAGTTTCCACAATTCACTCCTAACCTGTTCTGAGGAACTGGTAGGGCTTGGAAGGGGAGGGAACAGGGTGAGAGGGAGGGGTAGAGGAGAGAGAAAGAGAGTGAGAGAGAGAGAGAGAGAGAGAGAGAGAGAGAGAGAGAGAGAGAGAGAGAGAGAGAGAGAGAGAGAGAGAGAGAGAGCGAGAGAGGGGGGTGATAGGAGGGTAGAAAAAATGGCCTCACACACACACACACACACACACACACACACACACACACACACACACACACACACACACACACACACACACACACACACACACACACACACACACACACACACACACACAGAGATACAGACACACACAGGCAACTAAGCAACAGAGGAAGAAAAACTCACACACATAGATCTTCAAAGCCACAAGTTTCATAGACTGACAATTATCCTAAGAGATTACATCTGGGGGATTGCGTCAGATAAATAAGGTGAGAAGAGGGGCAAGACTCAGTCACCTCAGCGCAGCAAGACAGACAGACAGACAGACAGACAGACAGACAGACAGACAGGGATAGCAGCTCAGAGAAGAGAAAAGAAGCAGCACTCCACCACTCCACTCAAAGGGACTCGGCTCAGAGAAACGGAGAGAAGAGAAGGAGAGCTCCAGCTCACACTCTACTCTAACTCTCTCAGAGGGACCAAGGACACAGAAAGCCAGCGCTACCGCTCTCACTCCCTCACATAGAGGAGCACAGCACAGCAGAGAGAGAGAGAGATACACTCCAGCGAAGTGACTTTTTGAGAAACAGCCAAAGAGAACAGAAGAAAACCAAGGATTACATGGGTCCCTTTTTCTCCCCTCCTTGGATTCTTCATTTTGATGAGAAAAAGCTTTAGTTTGTCTGTTTAGAAATTGTTTATTTTATTCATTTTTTGAACATTTTTGCTGTCTCCCCGTCCCCTCTTCTAACCCTCCCCTTATCTCATCCTCTCCAGAGGTGGTAGAGGTAGTTTCTCATTTGTATTTAATGAGGAGAGTGAGCGGTGGAGGGCGAGAGGTGCTTGTTCCCCAGCAGAGGTGTTTTGAGTTATGGACGTTGACACATTCCTTTGGAACACGAGAGGAATAAGCAGCAGCAGTGTTGTCGTCGTCAGCCGCCGGGGGTTTCATCTCCCGCTCTCAGCCCTTCTCCCTCTCCCCTCTCCAGCATGGTCCTTTCTGTGAGCCTCTCTCCAGTCCTCCCAGCTCCAGTACAATGTCCAGATGGACAGTGACTAAGGGTGCCGCCGCCTGGTCCTGCATTCGTCTGTCCCTCATCTCCACAATGCTCGTCCTCCTGCTCTACCCGTTGCCCTCCACGTGTCATCACAATGCACCTGGAGTCGCCACTCACTCCATGCTGCGCTTGCCCAGGGTGGCCAACACCTCTTCAGCAACTGTTGTGGGGAGGCATGTGCGCAGCTATAATCATCTCCAAGGAGACGTGCGCAAGAGGAAACTCTACTCCTATCAGAAGTTCTTTCTCAGGATTGATAGAAATGGCAAAGTCAATGGCACCAAAAACAAAGACGATCTCTACAGTAAGTAACCCCATAAAATATGCACTCCCTCAGCTTATGTTCTGTGAGTTTGGCTTCTTTTCTCTCCCCTCTCACATGTGGGTCTCATAGAGTTTGTGGGGTGGTGGTTTTCCCCCATTGTTATGGCATTGCTCTCAGATTTTTCTCCACTGCACATTTACACATAATAGGAACCTTACCTGGTATTCTGGTGGGCAGCAGTGGTGGGCAGCAGTGGTGGGCAGCATAGATCATGTGTAGCCTGTGTTTCGTGTCTCTCTCTCTGCCTGGGCAGCATAAGGTTCTGGAAGCAGCATGTTTGTTGCCTCAGTTACTCAGTGTACTTTCCTTTAGAGCACCGCTACTGGAACCAATTAGAAATAGCCTGAAGAACCCTTTTGTCTCTGAGCAAATATAAAAAAAATCAACATCATCCCTGGGGCTCAGGGATCACATCCCTGTATGTTTTATTTTGTGACGTATTATATCACTTTATTATAGATCATAATACTAGTGATACTAGTGGCATATATGTTATCATTGTTTGAGGTTTTCATCAACCTCATCCCTTCCCAGTTGCCGTAGCCGTATCCTTTACCCTTTATGGGCACGGCTGACATGAATCTCTCTAAGTGCTTGTATCCATTCACACGCCCCTGCTGAGAATGACACCTCAGCTCCTTGTCATGCTGCTTAAAACGCTACAATTGCCTGCCTGGGTGCCGTAAAGTTTACTATGCAGTGAGCAATACACCAGACACCCAGGACAACACTCGCAGCACCTGATCGCCACAGTCTCTCTGTCCAAACTGGCCGTGCACTTTCTGTCAGCCAACTCTGAACACACTGTGGCCCTAATAAAAGAAGGCTTTGCCATATGGAGCCCATGTGGTGTGAGGCTTCTCCTCACTGACAGGTCCACTCAAACGCTGAGGCTGTGCAAGACATGGCTGAAGGAATGTCAATTAGCAGAGCTTCCTCTCGCCTTCAGCGCTCACAGTGCTCACAGTTCAACCATTAGAATCAGACGTGTCAAAAAACACCAAAAGTTCAAGCTTTGATATCAGGTCACCACATTAACACCCAGGCGTTGAATACTTAGATAGTTTGAAAGCCACTTTACAATATTCTATAGGGGCGTCTTTCTTGTTTATTGAAAGATAGCGGTAAAAAAAACTAAAGAGAATATTGAGTGTCCAATGCATGCTGCATGTGAGTTGTTCCCGCCAATAGCCAACCACATGTGAATATAATGCGGTTGTCATTAGCTCCCAGAATGACCTTAGGCACAAGTCTGGCTGGTAATAATGCTGAAACCAGATGCACAGAGCACTTCTTGGGGAATTCACATCCCATGCAGACCTAATACTGTCCCATCTGAAGTGTAGCTAGACTGGGCCAGGAATGTCTGGGAGGGGGGTTACTCGCAAATTTTTTAGCCTCTAAGGAGATTTATATACACAAGCATCTTATATGAATCTAAAAGTAAAATGCCCACCAGGTTGCAGCAATGTCCTGTGTCCCGCTGACTGGAAACCCATCAGTTTGTGGTGAAAAGTCAAAGATGTGGCACAAGATGTGGTGATAAGCACGTTTTGGTTTATTTATTCAGAAACTGTAGAAACTACAGTTTAAAAACCAGGTCTCCTGGTTTGGTCCTAGAAAGGGGGTCTTGTTGACTAGTTGAAATGTCTCAAGGTAGCAGGAAGATAGAGAGCTGCAGGGTAATATTGCTATATGTTGGTGGTGATGATAAAGATGCTGGGGGAGCGATTGTTTTCTCCTTGCTCTGCAGTTTGTCCAGTCATAAACGCTGACAGTGGGACAGCTGAAAAAGGATCCTAAGTCTTTATTGAGCAGTGGAAGGGAGATTGTTCTGAGTACATGGTCATCTAGCCTGTCACCTTCTCTTAGTTTATTTGTAGCTTGCAGCATCATGGAATTCGTTTTCTTGTTCAAATTAACCAAATATCAGAAGACTTTCCTCATCAGGACTGAGATGTGATGTTCTGTGCTGAAATAGGTTCACTTGGAGTGTCTCCAGAAAAATGTGTGAAAATGTGTCATACTTTGTGAGGAAAAGCAGATATTGAGTAGGTGTGTCTGTCTGTAAACTTAGATGTCATGGTAGGCTGATGCGTGGCAGAATATGGTGAAATTGGTTCTAATTACACAGTGCGGGACCAGTAGACATTGCCTGGCCAGGCCTCCACTGCCCACAGAATTGTAGCCTGTTAGGGTCTTTAGCCTCTGCAGCTTTGATGTGCCCATGGACGGAGGCTAAATGTTTACGTACGGTAGAATCAAAAGCCAAATGAATGAAAGATCTTCTAATTAAATGAAATTAAAAGTCTGATAACATATCTTTCTGGAGAATGATATGATAATTAGTGCTTTTGTTTATTTGTATAACCGTAGGTCAGTTTAAGCCAGACCTTTCAAGAACCATGGCACATTTCTTTAGGTGCAGGGTGAGAGTTGGTCCTTAGTTAAATATTCTTGGTACAAATGCCTAGGTAGGACACACTACTTGGGCACAAACCTGGTTTCTTAGAGCCTCTTTGTGTGCTGTGTTGGTCAGGTCTGTGCTGCAACCTGGCCAGTCTGTTACCCAGCCCCTTTCTCTCTCTCTCAGCCGGGCCCTCCACAAAAGACCCATCTATGCGCTGTTTGAAACCCAATCCAGCCCATATTGTGCGATTCCCTTTCAGAATCCATCTGCTCAGTATCACTTTGTCACACTGTGTTAGCAGATATTACTCTCCAGTATTAGAATAGTATAGCACTGCATGTGTGAACCAAACAAACAAGCTTATTTTCATACGGAATCCTCCAATATGTCCATTATTTTATGTGTTTTTCGAATGTCACCAAGCAATAAGAAACTGTTTATAACAGATGGGCGTCTTTTACCTTAGTCATTCTCTTGGATTTGACATCTGGACCCCTTTCCTCTCCTCTCCGTTGCTTATCAATGAAACAAACTGGAATTGAATAAACACCCTCTAATATACTTAACTCACCCACAGTGGACTATGGTCTGAAGTTATATGCTGGGGGATGCTGGGGAGGAAGGGGGCCTGCTAATGAGCATCATTAGACCTTGACAGTTTTGATTGAGGGGACTTAGCCGTTTAGGGTTCAACTGCAGGTTGGATTGTGAGCTCCCCAGTCAGTCTCTTTCCAATCATGTTGTCAACTTTGTGGGGTGTACTTCACGGAGGGGACAGGCAAGTAGCCATCCATCCCCCTCTCACCCCATTCAGCCCTTGCTCAAATCTGATGCTGCTTAATTAGTATTACTGAGGATCCCTGCCAAAACGGGCTGTTCCGAAGCCAAACTCATTTGTTCGTGTCAAGTTCTAGGGCATTAAGAGAACATTGATGTGTTGTGCTCCCGGATGAGATGCTGGTGCATAGCAAACACAGTTTATTTGTAGTAGCAGCACTTCATCTGTCATGTCATGGTTCACTCCTTTCCTTATATAAGGACCCTGGACATTGTGTTTTTTTATTTTATATTGCATCATTTGTTACAGCTACTGTACCTCTAGATCTGATATTCAACTTGCACCCTGCCCTTTTAACTGATGCCTTAATATACACTACTGGTCAAAAGTTTAAGAACACCTACCCATTCAAGGGTTTTTCTTTATTTTTTTACTAATTTCTACATTGTATAATAATAGTGAAGACATCAAAACTATTATACAAATATTAATAATACAGAAAATATTATAAAATTCAAGGGCTTGTTTTGATTCAACCAATTTCAAAGATTGTTTATATAACTTTACCTCCTTTAAGAAACAGTAAACAGGGGGGTAGATTAAAAAAAGACATGTTCTGCCATGATGATGAAGTTATTATATGTACATTCAGCTTCCTGTCCTCCATTAGAAAACCAAACATGATGTTATTAAATGTTAAATGGGTATGAATAGAGCATTATAGGTACACTACAAATCAAAAAATATTTTATCATCAAGGCAATGGGCGGCTATTTGAAGAATCTCAAATATAAAATATATTTTTATTTGTTTAACACTTTTTTGGTTACTACATGATTCCATATGTGTTATTTCATAGTTTTGATGTCTTCACTATTATCCTACAATGTAGAAAATAGTAAAAAAAAGAAAGAAAGAAAAACCCTTGAATGAACTGTTATTCTAAAACGTTTGTCCAGTGGTGTATATATATTTTATTTTATTTTCATTATTGCTATTTTTATACTGTCTGTGTGTGTTTGTCCTGTCTGATGCACCCTGTCATCCCTGAAAGAATTGCCCTTCTGGGAATAATAAAGTTGTATTATATTGTACTGTATAGCCAAGGAAGTGAGACTTGACTGAATCTAAAGCTCCTCTGACTGACCCAAAGTGACCCTATAACTATCAAACCTTTAATAGTGGGTGTTATCCTCTGCTGGCCTGGCTGGTTGGATCTATCGCAGGATGCATCTCTTTCTGAGAAGATTTGTGAAAGGAAATGGTTCTGACAAGAGGTATCATCTTAAGTGTTGCAAAGTGTACAGAGTCTCAGTGTACAGCCCTCAAATGAAACTCTGGACCTCGAAAGCCAGTTCCACTGCATTTATTCATGGTTCCCCTCTCATCAGATTCAGATGGTTTAATAATCACATGTACAGGGTGCAGTGAAAATCTTAGGCTTTGAGATCCAACATCAGAGACTGATTGAGACCTGGGACACCAGGTGGGTGCAATTAATTACCAGGTAGAACAACAGGCTCCGGACCTCGTAGGGTCAGAGTTGAATACCTCTGGCACAGAGGATGGGGGGACTAGGTAAATCTATAACTTTTATGGTTCTACCAGATCCTGGATGATGGAGGACGCGGGCTCTGATGTTCCATGGCTCAGCATTTAGAACCATGTCTTAGACTAGTGGTACCTTTGAAAATTGACTAATATGATTGGTTGGTGATGATCAATCAAAAGGGGTGAGTGGAAGTTGTAGAAATATTAGTTTTCCTAATAGTTATGTGTTTATGTTCTCTTTTTCTCAGCCGATAATTACAGTTATTGGCTCTTACGTGCTTCTTCGTGAGCTTTGTGGTGGTGTTGAAACACAAAGCTGTGTGTTCCCTCACTGGTTTGCATTCTCTTAGCAAGTGGAAGTGTGGTTGTGTGTCTCTTGATAATGTGTTTATGCGAGGATAGAAAGACACCATGATGTGAAATGTGTAAGTAAATGTATGTTGTAACAGCACCCGTCTGCACCACACGGATGGCACTTTCTCTTGAGTGTTCTCCTTCTGTCTGTGGTTATAGTGCACATTTATGGTTCTCCTGGGAAATCTTAACCACACAGGCAATAAAAGTGAGTTATGAGGAGTGTGTGGATGTACAAAAGGTTAGTGCCAGCGTTTATTTTTATTATATTTGACCTTCGTAGACTTTCTCTTTTCTGATTCATAAATAATGACCGACTGTTTGACCAGGGGTTTGGAGAATGTGCATTCCAGCAGTTCTGAATGATGTCTAATTTACTGTTACGTCCTGTCCTTTTATATTTAGTATTAGAAGCAACATGTTTAGGGATTATTTTATTCTAGACCAGGGGTGTCAAACATATGGCCCGTGGGAAACAAACTCAATCTACTTTAAAATGACTTAAACCAAATCTAAACTGTGTAGAATGATAATGGACCTACATTCATACAGTTTCTTGACTGTGTCCATCTCGCTAATTATCACCTAAATGAAGGCTAGACATTCAGGGAGCATCAAACATTCCAAAACAATAGATAGAGGACAATTTTTGTTTCCTTTTGAGGATGAGGAAATATTACCAATTTTCAGTTGATGCCCTATGGACCTCGTTGAAGACCAAATTCCGCCCCCAGGGAAAAATGAGTTTGACCCTCCTGTTCAGGATTTAGGATAAATTATTACACAGGAGTAATTTTTTTGCGTTGCTTATGAAAACTGTTGTACAAACATTCTGAGTGTTTCCATATGTGTTATTTCATAGTTTTGATGTCTTCACTTTTATTCTACAATGTTGAAAATAGTTTTTTTTAAATAAAGAAAACCCTTAAATTACATTTGACTGGTACTGTAGGTTCTGGATGGCAGGAAGCTTGACCCCAGTTATGTACTGGGCTGTATGCATTACCCTCTGTAGCACCTTGCAGTCGGATGCCGAGCAGTTGACATAGCAGGCAGTGATTGCAACCGGTCAGGATGCTCTCGATGGTGCAGCTGTTGAACTTTTTGAGGATCTGGGGATGCCATGTCTCTCGAGGGGGAAATGTTGTTGTCATGCCCTCTTCAAGACTTTCTTGGTGTGTTTGGACCATGATAGTTTATTGGTGATGTGGACACCAAGGAACTTAAAACTTTCAACCTGCTCCTCTACGGCCCCGTCAATTTGAATGGGGACTTGTTCGGCCCTCCTTTCCCTGTAGTCCACAATCATCTCCTTTGTCTTGCTCACATTGAGGGAGAGGTTGTTGTCCTGGAACCACACTGCCAGGTCTCTGACCGTCTCCCTATAGGCCGTCTCATCGTGTCGGTTATCAGTCCTACCACCGTTGTGTCATCAGCAAACAACTATTTGTTGTGATATTTGTGTTGTTTGTTCTATAACCTATTAGTTCATATGCCTTGCCACCATGATATATAGGCCTAAAGCCAAGACAATAAGAAGGCAGAATAAATTCAACCACTCCTTTGTTTCATCACAAAACCAGAGAGCAACATCTGTCAGGTCCACAAAGCATATTGCATGTAACAAACATTTGTACTCCCAAGTAGCGCAGCGGTCTAAGGCACTGCATTTCAGTGCAAGAGGAGTCACTACAGTCCCTGGTTTGAATCCAGGCTGTATCCCATCCGGCCTTTATTAGGAGTCTCATTGGGCACAGTTGCCCAGCGTTGTCCAGGTTTGGCTGGACTAGGCCATCATTGTAAATAAGAATTTGTTCTTAACTGACTTTCCTACTTAAATAAAGATTAGATTAAAAAATAAAGAAACCTACAGCATGGTCAATCAAGTTAATGTTTCCCACATTTTCGGACTACTAAACAACTATTGACATAGAATACCGGAGAGTTACCTTAAGTCACAAAGAAAACCAGAGGTGCTTCCACTATTCTAGCACCATTTCAACTTCAACATTTCAAAATCACGTATGATTAGTCTACAGTGACAAAAAAAATAAATAATAATTTTTGTCCAATCAACGTAAGCTAAGTGTCAGGTGGCTGTCCATGGTACTGATTTCTGTGTGTGTGTGTGTGTGTGTGTGTGTGTGTGTGTGTGTGTGTGTGTGTTAGTGGTGAAAAAGTACCCATTTGTCATACTTGAGTAAAAATACAGATACAGCACAGATACCCAGTAAAATACTACTTGAGTAAGTCTAAAAGTATTTATTTTTAAATATACTTAAGTATCAAAAAGAATTGGAATTGCTCAAATTTACTTAAATATCAAAAGTAAAAGTATAAATAATTTTTATTTCCTTATATTAAGCAAACCAGACGGAACAATCTTCTCGTTTTTTTTATTGACGGATAGCAGGGGCACACTCCAACACTCAGACATCATTTACAGATAGCAGGGGCACACTCCAACACTCAGACATCATTTACAGATAGCAGGGGCACACTCCAACACTCAGACATCATTTACAGATAGCAGGGGCACACTCCAACACTCAGACATCATTTACAGATAGCAGGGGCACACTCCAACACTCAGACATCATTTACAGATAGCAGGGGCACACTCCAACACTCAGACATCATTTACAGATAGCAGGGGCACACTCCAACACTCAGACATCATTTACAGATAGCAGGGGCACACTCCAACACTCAGACATCATTTACAGATAGCAGGGGCACACTCCAACACTCAGACATCATTTACAGATAGCATCATTTTTACAGATAGCAGGGGCACACTCCAACACTCAGACATCATTTACAGATAGCAGGGGCACACTCCAACACTCAGACATCATTTACAGATAGCCACTCCAACACTCAGACATCATTTACAGATAGCAGATCATTTACAGATAGCAGGGGCACACTCCAACACTCAGACATCATTTACAGATAGCAGGGGCACACTCCAACACTCAGACATCATTTACAGATAGCAGGGGCACACTCCAACACTCAGACATCATTTACAGATAGCAGGGCACACTCCAACACTCAGACATCATTTAAAGATAGCAGGGCACACTCCAACACTCAGACATCATTTACAGATAGCAGGGCACACTCCAACACTCAGACATCATTTACAGATAGCAGGGGCACACTCCAACACTCAGACATCATTTACAGATAGCAGGGGCACACTCCAACACTCAGACATCATTTACAGATAGCAGGGGCACACTCCAACACTCAGACATCATTTACAGATAGCAGGGGCACACTCCAACACTCAGACATCATTTACAGATAGCAGGGGCACACTCCAACACTCAGACATCATTTACAGATAGCAGGGGCACACTCCAACACTCAGACATCATTTACAGATAGCAGGGGCACACTCCAACACTCAGACATCATTTACAGATAGCAGGGGCACACTCCAACACTCAGACATCATTTACAGATAGCAGGGGCACACTCCAACACTCAGACATCATTTACAGATAGCAGGGGCACACTCCAACACTCAGACATCATTTACAGATAGCAGGGCACACTCCAACACTCAGACATCATTTACAGATAGCAGGGCACACTCCAACACTCAGACATCATTTACAGATAGCAGGGGCACACTCCAACACTCAGACATCATTTACAGATAGCAGGGGCACACTCCAACACTCAGACATCATTTACAGATAGCAGGGGCACACTCCAACACTCAGACATCATTTAAAGATAGCACACACTCCAACACTCAGACATCATTTACAGATAGCAGGGGCACACTCCAACACTCAGACATCATTTACAGATAGCAGGGGCACACTCCAACACTCAGACATCATTTACAGATAGCAGGGGCACACTCCAACACTCAGACATCATTTACAGATAGCAGGGGCACACTCCAACACTCAGACATCATTTACAGATAGCAGGGGCACACTCCAACACTCAGACATCATTTACAGATAGCAGGGGCACACTCCAACACTCAGACATCATTTACAGATAGCAGGGGCACACTCCAACACTCAGACATCATTTACAGATAGCAGGGGCACACTCCAACACTCAGACATCATTTACAGATAGCAGGGGCACACTCCAACACTCAGACATCATTTACAGATAGCAGGGGCACACTCCAACACTCAGACATCATTTACAAACTAAGCATTAAAATGTTGTGTTTAGTGAGTCCGCCAGATCAGAGGCAGCAAGGATGACCAGGAATGTTCTTTTGATAAGTACTTTTGATAAGTACGAGTACTTTTGGGTGTCAGTGAAAATGTACGGATTAAAAAGTACATTCTTTTCTTTAGGAATGTAGTGAAGTAAATGTAAAAGTTGTGAAAAATATAAATAGTTAAGGATAGATACCAAAAAAAACTACTGAAGTAGTACTTTAAAGTATGTTTACTTAAGTACTTTACACCACTGCCTCCTACACCGCTTCACCCCCTACACCTCCTCCACACCCTTACACCCAGGTCAACAGACTTGTGTTGACAATTTCTGACTTTAAACCTTTCAGCCAGTATCTCCTTTATCACAGAGGAAGTTGGAACTGTTTAAAGAGGTTGTGCATTCACTTAGATTTGTGAAGGCCTATTACAGAAATCTGATTTGTTTATAGTGTAAGAGTTATGATTCATAGCGACATTGAAACTCAATGATTGAAAGCAAGCCAGTACTTTACAAAGTTCAAACTTCATAATTTTGCTCATCTTCAACTAACCCCTCTTGAACCCTTCTCAGGAAAAAAAAAGGTTGATCAGGGTAGCTTAGCTTTGTCTTCAAAACATCTTCTTCTAGTTTCTGCCCCCACATTTGCCCTATTTAGAGTTCAACTTGGAGGTATGGCGGTCCAGATGTATGCCTAACCTTTAACCCCATTACTTAAAGAGAGGGTCATTTGTGCCAGGGTTAGTCTAAGGGGGAACACAACTGTCTCCTCATTATCATTGTGTCCTGTCTGTCTCTAACAAGCTGCAGTCAGAGAGAGAGAGAGAGAGAAAGAGAGAGAGATGCGGTGCAGTGGTAGAAAATTATGAAAATTATGATACCAAATTGTCATACTTGAGTAAAGTAAAAGATACCTTTATAGAAAGTTACTCAAGTAAAAGTAACTGTAAAAATAATTGCTAAACTATATTTAAGTATCAAAAGTAAAAGTGTAAATCATTTAAAAATCCTTATATTAAGCAAAGCAGACGGCAAACTTTTCTTGTTTTAAAAATGTATGGATAGCCAGGGGCACACTGCAACTCTCAGACAATATTTACAAAAGATGAATTTATGTTTAATGAGTCCACCAGACCAGAGGAAGTAGGGATGACCAGGTGTTATCTTGATAAGTGCGTGAATTTGACAATATTCCTGTCCTGCTAAGCATTCAAAATGTAATGAGTACTTTTCCAATATTTGCTTTATGAATGTAGTGAAGTAAAAGTAAAAGTTGTCAAAAATATAAAAAGTAAAGTACAGATACCCCCCAAAAAGTGTAGGAGTTAAGTGTAGGAGTTAATACTTGTGTTCACGTTGTTTTGCAGTGGATAAATGTTAGTTCACACAGGGGCCTTGATAACTTGTGACAGCTAAACTCAGCTGAACCTCTTATTGATATCGCCACACATGAACCCCAATAAATGGTTTGACTTCATGCAAGGCTGTTTAAAGGCCCAGTGCAGTCAAATCTCTGTTTTGCCTGTGTTTTATATTATATAGTCCAACAGCTGATAAAACTAACTGTAAAAGTGTGGGAAAAAAATGGATATGTGTTATTTCCTGATAGTTGCTGGTTGAAAATACAATCTACACAGGACCTTCCATGCAGTACATTTATTAATGCACCAACAATAAATAGAGTTTAAAACCTCTCTGCCATTAACAGCTCGTTTTCTGTTTTCCCCTCCACACTCTGACCACTCCCAGACAGTCCTAGCAAAATACTTGCTTGAGAAATAGTTTTTTGCTAAAATGCCATTTTTGCCCATTTGAATGGAAATCTATTACAGTAAGGTACTTAATTGTTACCCAGAAATGATTTGATATTGATATAAAAATTGGCTGCATTGGGCCTTTAAGTACTGTTTCAACTCAAAATTCAAATAAGTAAAGCTAGCAGTCTATGTGGTGACTCTGACCAAATTCGCTGGGGATAAGGGGAAACTGAGGCATGGCTCTAGGGGTCACAGTTTTCCCCTATTCTTTAAAAATAATTATTTAAGTATATTGTTTCAGCACTTTCCTGATATTCACCCATCAATTTACTCTTGTGTCAATCATTGACTCATCTGAACATGTTTGAAATAAGACACAGATTAGGTGAATCGCATAGTCCTGCCACTAAACCATCCAGCCACCTCTTTATTCTGTGTCTTCCAGCAACCTCTCAGCCCTTTGTAAATTATGGATTATTTACCATGGAATTTGAAGTTGGCAATCTTTATTTTGATGCATTTTCAAAGTCTACCTTATTTGCTCAAATAGTGCAGATTCAAAACGCATACAGACGTGCAGGAATTTACTTGTTCCTTAAACCAAACCAGAATGTCAAAGGCTCACAATTCATCAGAATGCTTCAACAGAAGAGCAACCTTTGAACATACTGTCAGCTCTGCAACAGTATGTTGTTGCCCAGAGCCCAGGATTGGTAAAGCTACATGGCAATTTCTCTTTTTTGGAAGATGCACTGCTAAGTCTAACTTGGATAGGCCAATGTAGTTGAATAGTAAGCTGTCCAGGGAGGGAAAAGTGAGCATGTTTCATGTGTCTGGGTGCTGCAATGTTACAAACATTCACTAGGTCAGGTCAAAGTTGCAAATCACCGAGAACCACAGACATCACAACACATTCAGAGATGTCTACACACGCACCCACACTCAGAGTGTGGTGGGACAGATGGAAGTTGGTGAGCGAGAGAGGAGAGAGAGTCTTAATGGAATCATCAAAGGTAGCGCAAGGAGACCAGTGCTCCGACCAGAGACGCATCTGGACGGTCGTCCCATTTTAAAGGAACAGGCAGGAATGCCAGCTAATTACCCATTGCATGCGTGAGAGGGGGGCTGTCCCTGGGCAACTCGTGGCTGGAGCAGGAGCCCTGGATCTTATCCGTCACAGATCCTATATCCCGATACCCACTGCTTTACTAGCTACTAATGCAACACGTTCCCACACTGGCCAACACTGGTCCAACACTATCCCCATCCACATGGATGACTGCTCTCACATTTATAAGGGGGAACAGGGTGTGTGTGTGTGTGTGTGTGTGTGTGTGTGTGTGTGAATGTGTCACATACTCAATACCTGCCCTCAATCTGGAGGGATCTAAAACAACAAACAGAAAACTGTAACACAACAGACATAGGAAAAGCTGTTGATGCACTTTCAGGAGGAAATGTTGAATGCTGTGGTGATAGGTCTGGAGCGGATTAGTTTGTTAGGCCTACTGCTTGAGTGCTGCAGTGTATGGGACTTTTCCCAGCAGTAAAAAGGCATCTGGACTTCAAAAACATGGCACCTTAAATCCCAATGACCCCAGGTTCACTACATAGCATAAAGAGTCTATAAAATGTCCAGAACAATTGGAATCACAACATTATGTTTACACATGCATACCGTTTAGAAAATTCAAGAAAGGTTCTTAATTACCTTGCCAGATCAAACCCATAAACACACATGTGCCCAATGACATGTTTTGACATTTACCAGCAAAGATTTGGTGCTATAGCATGCTGCAGAACCAATAGCATTGGGTGAATCACATTATCTGAGAAGACTGCATTTTTTTCTAAAACCAGCGTGAATATCAACATGTATTTAATTTGGTCTTCAATGTGCTTAAAACCACCATGACATAATACACAAGTACTATTACCCAGCATGGTAAACTGATCTCAAACCATGCTAATGTGAATGTTCTGTCTCAGAGAAATCTAATGCTATCTGTTGGCTGGAAAACAGAGCTCTGGTATTTGAAACATCACATTTATACTCAGTACAGGTTAATATTTTCTTTCAAATATCTGGATTGTCTTTTAATCATGCTTTGGTGCCAGGTTTAAAATCACACACAGCTTGACAGTGTGGTGTCAATATTAGTCCCCCGTGTAAGACTGCAGTGAATGCACGTTTCAGCCAAAGAAAACAATATTGACAGCAGGACGGATTGTATTAGAGAAGTATTCATTTCTGTGTGGAGATGGATCTATAACACAAGTTGACTTGATTTGAAAGGCATCTCTAATGTTACTAAGCTAACTTAACTGTCGCTAGGTGAAGAAGCAGACAGTGAACAGGTGAAGTTTTCCTTCTATTTAGCACCAATACATTCACACCAGATCCATAACACACTGTCATGCTACCGCCAATCTACCGCCCTGGATCAGTTACTGTCATACAGATTTAGCCAGTCACCAATGAGTTACTAAAAATGTATAATCCCCATCGTTGTGTAAAATATCTGTCACAAGTCACTAATGAATAAAAATGTATTGAGTAGTCAATAGTCATAAATTACAATGACAGTGAATGGTGAAAACATCAGACATTTTTCTTTGACACAAGCCTTTGAACACCTTGTGCTTGTCTGGTTAGAGTGTGATATTTTCCGGCTTTATCAACCCCAATACTTCATTACGTATCAAGTATAAAATTCCCTCAACACCACAATAGCGTTTTTGTTTCCCAATGGATCTAGTGCTCCCTCTGCCCCTAATGCTGAAGCTGTTCCATGGACATGAACCCCTGTGCCATGGTGAATTTGACAGAGCATCAATCAGGCTGTCACCAGTTGTCAGAGGGAAGATCTCTCAGATGTTAGTCACTTTAACCTCAAGGAATGCATATCAAACTTGGGATTGTTGAAAAGTGAAAAAACCTGGAGTGTTTTTATACTGAAATCTAACGGTTTTACAATTAAAACGCAGACAAGTACCTACCTTCTCACACCCAGTTGTAGGCCATCCAATGGGAGCAGAGCAGCAATATAATTTTAGGAAGGGCCTAGAAGATAAACTGCGGAAACACTTTCACAGCCCTCCTTAACCTTAAAGTCCTGTTCCAGTCTCCTTTTCAGTTAATTTATCACCTGAGTTAGTTGACAACAGGCACATCTCAATAGGTGGTCAAGGTAAGCCATTACATGGCGCAAATGGGGGAGGGGTCTTTCCTCTATTGTTCCTCAAATACGGGGGGATGCCAGTGACATCAGAGGGCACCATCAGGCCAACTCCTTGAAGTCTGCACAAAAAGAGGTGGTGAGGGGTGTAAAGGTGGTGAGGGGTGTAGAGGTGGTCAGCGGAGGAGAGATGTGCTGCTCTGCAGTGTAATGAAGCCGGTCCTAAAGAGGGCCCAGACACCTCTTCACTGATCTCTCAGGAGCCTGGGAGCCAGAGTCCTGTGGAGGCCAGATCAAAAGTGTGAAGCACTGCTGTCAGGAGCTAGCTCAGGGTCAACACCTGACCCCCAGCCCCACTCCCTCCCCTGCCACTACCCCAGTCCCCCTGCCCAGCCCCCCTGCCTCCCCATCCCTGGCCTGCCACTACCCCAGTACCCTTCACTGCCACTACACCAGCCTCAGCCTCCCTGCCCTGCCACTACACCAGTCCCCCAACCTCGCTGCCCTGCCACTACCCCAGCCCCCCAGCCTCCCATCCCTCCCACTACACCAGCCCCAGCTCCATCCATGCCACTACACCAGCCCCAGCTCCATCCATGCCACTACACCAGCCCCAGCTCCATCCATGCCACTACACCAGCCCCAGCTCCATCCATGCCACTACACCAGCCCCAGCTCCATCCATGCCACTACACCAGCCCCAGCTCCATCCATGCCACTACACCAGCCCCAGTCACCTCACTTGCCACTACACCAGACATAGCCCCTTCCCCTGCCCTTGTCACTATACCTCCTACCACTGGCCCAGCCCAGCCCTAGCCCCTCCTACCTACTCCTGTAGAGTTGTGAACCAGCCCACTGATAATATGCTTCGCCAACAAGTTTCAGAACCAACCCCAAACCCCAACCCCCAATCCCAAACCCCAACCCCAAATGGTGCCTCTTTAATAGGGCCTGAGCTGTCTCTACACCCCAGGATCTGGAAGGTTAATTGGAAAGACATGCCTGTCATGGGGGCAACAAGTTGGAGTTCCCAGGACAACTATGCACACAGTCTGGGGTGACAACATTGGTGGTCTTGTGGCATCTAAGCTGCTTGAACTTTAGTATAGAATTGGTGTCTGGTGTTGATGAGAAAATGTAAGGTTTCTCTCAGAATAGGGCATACATTGTATGTGCTGTAGTAGAGTCTAGGGGTAGAAATGGGGAGGCTTAGCAGTAAAGTCATCTGGATGAAGCTACAAATGTTGAGGTAATTATGACAAGATGTGATAATGTGAGTTCTGTCACCCTGCCAAGAAACCACGTCCCTCTGTGGAGATAGAGGGTCCGTGGGCAGGGACGGGAGGAGAGAGGCCACCTACAGAGCCCAGGGTATAAGGCAAGGCTGCTGTCAATGAGAGTCACACCAGGCAGATGACTCGACCACCCAATGGACAGTCAGTGAACAGAACTGAACTGAGCCACCAGCTGTCTGCTCTTCAGTAACCCTGTAATTAGCAGACCTGGCCTCTGCTAATGGTACTGTAGGAGAAACCCCAGACACACACATTACTCAAATACTGTGAACACATCAATCAATTGAGGTTGAAAGAGATAGAAGTCACAACTTACCTTACCAGAAATGTTTTACCTGAGCTACAATATCCTGATACACCATACACACACTCCCCTTCTTGTGTGCAGTGGTAAATTCCTTTAGTGAGGCAAGCAAACATTGGACCACAAATCTAGGTAGCATAAATACAGTTTCATACAGTGAAATGAGGCGGAAAACTGATTTTGGACTCTGTTAAAGTCTTGTCCATCTCTGGAACTAACCCTTCATTATAGCAATGAAGAACGCAGTCGACTGTTACAGGACCTTGGAGCCTGGTTTTACTGAATCTGCAATATAAAACTAACACAGTCCTGCTATATACACAGGTGTTTTTCTTAGTAGTTTCAGAAAAATGTTAATTGCAGAATGTCAGCACCTTATTTTCTTGTTCATTAAGAAAACTCTGGTTATTACACTTTCAATATTGGTCATAAAACTTAAAAGTCCACCCTCACAAAACAAAAATGTCAGTTTTGGTCAACGTGCCAACAACAGGGAGAAAAAACAACCCCCCAAACATAAAAAGATAACAGATTGAGGAGGCAGGAACAGAGGGCATAAGGAAGAGGAACAGACGTAGACTGTCATCCAATCATCCCTCCTTCCCATCCCCTGTTCATGAAGCTGAGGAAGGCAGAGGAGCAGATAGCAGGCCGATAGCCTTAACACCACTCACTAGGTGTGTGCAACCAGAGCCCATACGGAAGGGGCTCTCTCACGCCCGCCATGTATAGAGAAGCCTGTCTAATCTGTCTGTTGAATGGTGGCCACACTGCTTGTTTTGCCGGTTCACAGGTGCAGATGAAACCTCTCCGCCTTTTGAAATATGTCTATACATATGCAGGATCTTAATTTGAGCCAGTTCCCTACAGCAGGAAAATAATCCTGCAGCAACATAAGGGAAAATCAAGTCTGAAATTTCAAAGTGGAAATCACAAACTTCAGGAGACTTTTAAAACCTCAAATACACCACAAGTTTAAGTTCTCCTGCAACAGTGTGACCAAATTAAGATCCTACATCTGTATATTTTCACACTCCTCCTTTGGAAGTTTTTGTCTTTGACTGTAGAAGGAAAACTAGGGGATGGGAGTCTGACTAGAAGTCATGACCTTTGAGTAGAATCAACAGCTGGAGACTGTATTGGTTCAAAGGTGAAGTTAGTTTACACGGAAGTCCCTGGCAGGGGTAGACTAGAGTCCCCAAGTGAGATACTCTTCCTATAAATTGTTAACCATAACATATAACCCAGTACAGTACAGGGACAGAACACATAGTCCAAAGAGGAAGATACCACTGATCAAAGAACCCTGCAACAGCCCTCCTCAAAGCAAATCAAATTGTATTGGTCACATACACGTGATTAGCAGATGTTATTATGGGTGTAGCGAAATGCTTGTGTTGCTAGCTCCGACAGTGCAGTAATATCTAACAAGTAATATCTAACAAATTACACAACAAATACCCAATACACACAAATCTAAGTAGGAAAGAATTAAGACTATATACAGTTGTGGCCAAAACTTTTGAGAATGACGCAAATATACATTTTCACAAAGTCTGCTGCCTCAGTTTGTATGATGACAATTTGCATATACTCCAGAATGTTATGAAGAGTGATCAGATGAATTGCAATTAATTGCAAAGTCCTCCTTTGCCATGCAAATTAACTGAATCCCCCAAAAAACATGTCCACTGCATTTCAGCTCTGCCACAAAAGGACCAGCTGACATCATGTCAGTGATTCTCTCGTTAACACAGGTGTGAGTGTTGACGAGGACAAGGCTGGAGATCACTCTGTCATGCTGATTGAGTTCAAATAGCAGACTGGAATCTTCAAAAGGAGAGTGGTGCTTGGAATCATTGTTCTTCCTCTGTCAACCATGTTTACCTGCACGGAAACACGTGCCGTCATCATTAATTTACACAAAAAGGGCATCACAGGCAAGGATATTGCTGCCCATAAGATTGCACCTAAATCAACCATTTATTGGATCATCAAGAACTTCAAGGAGAGGGGTTCAATTGTTGTGAAGAAGGCTTCAGGTCGCCCAAGAAAGTCCAGCAAGTGCCAGGATCTTCCCCTAAAGTTGATTCAGCTGCGGGATCGGGGCACCACAAATACAGAGCTTTCTCAGGAATGGCAGCAGGCAGGTGTGAGTGCATCTGCATGCCCAGTGAGGCGAAGACTTTTGGAGGATGGTCTGGTGTCAAGAAGGGCAGCAAAGAAGCCACTTCTCTCCAGGAAAAACATCAGGGACAGACTGATATTCTGCAAAAGGTACAGGGATTGGACTGCTGAGGACTGGGGTAAAGTCATTTTCTCTGATGAATCCCCTTTCTGATTGTTTGGGGCATCCGGAAAAAAGCTTGTCCGGAGAAGACAAGGTGAGCACTACCATCAGCCCTGTGTCATGCCAACAGTAAAGCATCCTGAGACCATTCATGTGTGGGGTTGCTTCTCAGCCAAGGGAATGGACTCACTCACAATCTTTCCTAAGAACACAGCCATGAATAAAGAATCAGGAACAGTTTGATGATGAACAATGCCTTTTCCAGCATGATGGAGCACCTTGCCATAAGGCAAAAGTGATAACTAAGTGGCTCATGGAACAAAACATCTATATGTTGGGTCCATGGCCAGGAAACTCCCCAGACCTTAATCCCATTGAGAACTTGTGGTCAATCCTCAAGAGGCGGGCGGACAAACAAAAACCCACAAATTCTGACAAACTCCAAGCATTGATTATGCAAGAATGGGCTGCCATCAGTCAGGATCTGGCCCAGAAGTTAATTGACAGCATGCCAGGGCAGATTGCAGAGGTCTTGAAAAAGAAGGGTCAACACTGCAAATATTTACTCTTTGCATCAACTTCATGTATTTGTCAATAAAAGCCTTTGACACTTGTGAAATGCTTGTAATTATACTTCAGTATTCCATAGTAACAAAAATATCTAAAGTCACTGAAGCAGAAAACCTTGTGAAAATTAACATTTGTCTCACTCTCAAAACCTTTGGCCACTACTGTACTTTTGGCCACGACTGGACGAGCGATGTCACAGCAGAACGCACTAAGATACAGTAGAATACAGTATATACATATGAGATGAGTAATGGAACATATGTAAACATTATTAAGTCAATGAGATACAGTAGGATATTATACAAAACAGTATATACATATGAGATGAGTAATGCCTGATATGTAAACATTAAGTGACTAAGATACCGTAGAATAATATAGAATACAGTATATACATATGAGATGAGTAATGGGCTGCCATCAGCCTATATATAAACTTCATAAAGTGACAAAGATACCGTAAAATAGTATAGAATGTAGTATATACATATGAGATGCCTACAGGCAGCAGCCTCTAATGTGTTCGTGATGGCTGTTTAACAGTCTGATGGCCTTGAGATAGAAGCTGCTTTTCAGTCTCTCTGTACCAGCATTGATACACCTGTACTGACCTCACCTTCTGGATGATAGAGGGGTGAACAGGCAGTGGCTCAGGTGGTTGATTTCCTTCCTGTGCTGTAAAGTAGGTGTCCTGGAGGTCGGGTAGGTGCCCCCGTTAATGTGTTGGGCAGACCGCACCACCTTCTGGAGAGCCTTGTGGTTACGGGTGGTGCAGTTGCCGTACCAGACGGTGATACAGGCCGACAGGATCCTTTCAATTGTGCATCTGTAAAAGTTTGTGAGGTTTTTATGTGACAAGCCAAATTTCTTTAGCCTCCTGAGGTTGAAGAGGCTCTGTTTTGCACCTTCTTCATCACACTGTCAGTGTGGGTGGTCCATTTTAGTTTATCAGTGACGCCAAGAAACTTGAAGCTTTCCACCTTCTTCACTACGGTCCCATCAATGTAGATAGCGAGGTGCACTCTGCTGTTTCATGAAGTCCATGATCATCTCCTTTGTTTTCTTGACATTGAGTGAGAGGTTGTTTTCCAGGCACCACACTCCCAGAGCCCTCACCCCCTAAAAGTGGGTCCCACCATGTCTCAGGCCGCCCATTAAATCACCCCAGAACGGCAGGATGTTAGAAATGTGTGTCCAATGAGTGAGAAGAGGGATGGCTCAAATGAAAGATGTCACAGGGGAGGAAGAATGAAGGTGAATCAGTACCAACTGGTCCCATTAACTACCCTGACGAGCCCGTCAAAGGCCACCTTATGAGATAATATCTCGTCTCACCTGACCCAGGCTAGGAGGCTCCACACTGGGCCAGACCAGCCACCAAGGCCCTGCCTCCTTGCTTGATTCCCACTTCCACCAAAATGGGTTCTAATCCCCTCTAACCCATGATAGCTTTATGGGTTTATGCAACTGACTTCAGGATGAAGGCGTGGGGAAAAGGAGACTGGTTACCACAGCTTTAATCAGTAATTGGTTCAAGAAACATTTAGACTGCAAACTGATACTTACATTTCAGCTTTCCCCAACGTGCCGCTCCGCTCCGAAAATAAACAAAAGTGGATCCTTTTTTTCCAAGGCTTAGCCCTGGCCAACACCTTCCACTCAGGATTTATGGCCCGTTAGCATAGGTATGAAATGTCGGCTCAGGCTCAGCCTGTCTGTTTTCCATGACTGGCACAGAGACACACAGCCAGGCAGCCAATTAGGAGTCTGTGGTTTTCTGAGGGATCAAGCAAAGATGACAGTGATTATTTAAAACATGGGTAGGGATAACAGGCAGCGATAACAGTGTTAGTCGACCCCCGGTGTGGCTTAGATGGGATTCTGTAGTGTAGAGGACTCAATAGTTTCAGTAAACATACTGGAAAGAACTACCTTCAGTAACTTACAACATCATGGACAACAACGTACTGTATCCGATTGCAGATGTAGGATCTGTATTTAACCTTTATTTAACTAGGCAAGTCAGTTAAGAACAAATTCTTATTTACAATAACGGCCTACCCCGGACGACGCTGGGCCATTGTTTCACTACCCTATGGGACTCCCAATCAAGGCCAGATGTGATACAGCTAGATTCAAACCAGGGACTGTAGTGACGCCTCTTGCACTGAGATGCAGTGCCTTAGACCGCTGTGCCACTCGGGAGCCCAATCTTAATTCGAGCCAGTTTGCTACAGGAGGAAAATATTCCTGCAGCAACAGAAAATGTGAATTATTATGTTAATTATAATTCATGGATATTTTTGTTGGGGTTGAGGTTGGGCAAATCAAGTCTGAAACTTCTAAGTGGAAATCACAAACTTTAGAAGCCTTTTAAAAACGTAAATACACTACAAGTTTGCATTTCATGCTTTGCAGGAACATTTTCTGCAACAAAATAGTGATCAAATAAAGATCCTACATCTACAGTATACATTAACTGGCCTGCCTGCATGCTACAACAGAAAAAAAACATGGGAGCCTAACAACTGTATGCAGTCAAAACAGAGACACTGCTGGCTTTTTCAAGCATTTCAATAACTCAATGACTTCTATCACGTCAGTTTATTGGCCTGGTATAACTAACTTAGAATGTCTCTGTGTGTCTGTCAGGTGTGCTGGAGATCAAGTCAGTGGATGTTGGGATCGTGGCCATCAAGGGGCTCAGCAGTAACTTTTACCTGGCAATCAGCAAGAAAGGAGAGCTGTACGGCGCGGTAAGTTGAGCCTGTCATGAAATTCACACACAAAATAACAATATCCCAAACAAAAACTGGAGCTAATTATTTGGTTGACAATACAAACTTCCCATTAGACTGATTCAGTGTTCAGAACAACACTCACTAGTTAGATTCCAGCTAGTGTTTTCACACTGCCACTACTGCTGAAATCAAGTCTCCTTTGATGTTGTGTGAGAGCTCTTCTCTCCCCTGTCTTCAGGCCCTTAGAGAAGCCTAGGTTTGTTTTAAAGGACAGTTCCCCTCCACCGCCCATAAATAATCCCCAAGCACAAGTCGGCCGGGCCAAAAGAGATGTCGTCTAGAAGAACGTAAGGCGAGGCGCCCCTATCACCCCTCTCTCCCAAACACACAGATACACCATGCTTGTGCTCCTCTTTATTCAGACCAGAGAAACACAATGCAACAGCCTCTCCATTCTACTAAAAGCCCTCAAGGGCTACCGGCACTGTTTCATGTGCTCTCATACAACATTATCTGAAACATAACAGTGAAAGGCTGTTACTAAGGCTCTCTCAATAGTGAAATCAGATTAAATGAGACACAAAAATAATTCTAGCTAGGAAAATAATTCCCAATATACTCTACTATGTCACACTAAAGTACTGTCATTCATTCAGTAAAGCTTTGGTGGCTTGTCTGTCCCTCATTAAACAAGCATTACATTCTGATAAGCTTGTTCTAACTTCATATATGCCATTTGGTGGGAGATCATTTTCACACACGTTTCCATGAGAAAGAGGTAGCCGACGTGAGTTAAACACTAGGCAAAAAAAATACTCTCTTATGCTTTGGGAACATTCACTTTACTTCTGGAGCTAATTAGCTGTGGCCAAAGAGCATTTTGGGAAAGGAACATTCTTTACCGGATCACAACTGCATTCATTTTCGTGTCTAGTTAGTCAGAACACTGAATGACAAGAGCAGTCTGTTAGAAGCCTGATGGAACCCACTGTTGTCATGACTCTGCAAGTCTGCATTTACACTGTTGTTTAGCTTGCCTTATTGGAGCCAAACAACGTGGATATCTGGATGGGAACTTCTGCTTCATTAATAAATTGTGCAAATGTGACCTCAGTTCCATTGCCTGTGCTGCCAAAGTTGTTGAATCACTCACTTACAATTTGTTTTTATTGTTTGTTCTCCAGAGGGACTTTGGTGTTGACTGTCGGTTGACCGAGCGGATTGAGGAGAACAGGTACAACACCTATGCCTCAGCAGAGTGGCGGAACAAGAAGAAGGCCATGTTCGTGGGGCTGAGCGCCAACGGCAAGCCAATGAGGGGCAAGAAAACACGAAGGAAAAACACTGCCACCCACTTCCTGCCCATAGTGGTGTAGCCACCTCATTGGACAGTTCCTTCCCCTGTGAATGTTTCACTGCACTGAGGAGAAAGACCGGAAACCTTCAAAGACATATAATGGAGTCATATGGAGTCAACGTTTGAACTCATTATCATGAAGTCTGACTGATGATGCCACATATTTTTTTTTAAGTTATGAGTCGGCACAAGAGAAAATATTAAATGTTTTCTGTGCCAAATCATTTTCAATTAATGAACTGTTGGAGACAAATCTCAATACTGAATAAGAGGACAAAAAAGGGACACTGATTCCAACAGCGTCACTGAAGACAGGGTCAAAGGGCAGAGTGTATCGTGTGTATTTGTCGTTGTGATGATCTATTGATGCAGTTATTTATTCTGTGGTAACTGATACGAGAAACTGAAATTGACACTCAAGCTTTGTGACCCAGTGAAGGGCTAGATGTACAGACAGACACATTACTAGAAGCACTTGGGTGACTAAGATGTGATGAAAGAGAAGCTGGGCCATGGAGTGAGTCAAATGCAGAGAATTTAGTCATGCAAGCACCATAGCATAAACAACCCTTACAAACATTATTAACATGCAAGTTCACTGTATTGGATATCTCTATTCCTTTACCTGACTGCTTTAAAATAAATTATTTATTTGATGTAATATTTAAAGAAACCAAAAAGACAAAAAAAATGGATGAACAAATTCTTTTTTAATCATATATACTATTCTTTTTAAATACTAATCTATTGTTTAAACATGAATTAAATAAATATATTTCTCTTTACCATGTTGAATTGACGCTTTCTATGTTTGCACCTATTTATATCACAATATCACAGCTTCACACAGCACATGTTATGCACTGTAGGTCTATACTTAAGCAATAAGGCCCGAGGGAGTGTGGTATATGACCAATATACCACAGCTAATGGCTGTTCTTATCCACTATGCAACGCGGAGTGCCTGGATACAGCCCTTAGCCGTGGTATATTGAAATATATCACAAACATCAGAGGTGCCTGATTGCTACTATAAACTGGTTATCAACATAATAAGATTAGTAAAAAATAAATGTTTTGTCATACCCATGGTATACCACGGCTTTCAGCCAATCAGCATTTAGGGCTTGAAACACCCAGTTTGTAATCAAAACTAACATGCCTGTATCAACAGCAGCTGTAAATGGTCAGATTAACAAAGTAATGGAAATAGTGGTATGCTTTTTGTATCAATTTACAAATACCAACCCCTTAATTAATTAGTTGGGTACTGTAAGTACAACAGGTCAGATTTCCTAGCAGCTTGACCAGAAGGAAGAAGTTGTTTAGAAGCTGGTCACGATTCATTTTACCTTTATTTAACTTGGCAAGTCAGTTAAGAACAAATTCTTATTTTCAATGACGGCCTAGGAACAATGGGTTAACTGCCTGTTCAGGGGCAGAACGGCAGATTTGTACCTTGTCAGCTCGGGGGATTGAACTTGCAACCATCCAGTTACTAGTCCAACGCTCTAAACACTAGGCTACCCTGCCGCCCCAGGGTAGCCTAGAACATCAAATAAGTATTTAACAGCTTGTTCCTAAATTCTTTCATAACTCAGGGATTGACTTTGAGGTTCCACGGTGGAAAATGTTGACAATCAAACCTCAAACTGGGGTATATTCTGTCCAAGATTTGTGTCAGCCAGTGTTCTAAAGAAAACATGGAGCGGACTTTGATGAGCATGAGCATAGTATAAGCACTTGCATATAAAGGATCTGATATACTGATGTCATTAAATAGAGAGTTTGCTAATTTGTAAGTATGTCAGTTGTTTTCAAATTTCAGCACTGTTAAGCAGATGGCATAAAGTGGTGCTATGGAATTCTTCATTGTTTCAAATCAAATCAAATGTTATTGGTCACATACACATGGTTAGCAGGTGTTATTGCGAGTGTAGCAAAATTCTTATGCTTCTAAACTCAGCAAAAAAAGAAAGGTCCTCTCACTGTCAACTGCGTTTATTTTCAGCAAACATTAACATGTGTAAATATTTGTATGAACATAAGATTCAACAACTGAGACATAAACTGAACAAGTTCCACAGACATGTGACTAACAGAAATGGAATAATGTGTCCCTGAACAAAGAGGGGGTCAAAATCAAAGGTAACAATCAGTATCTGGTGTGGCCACCAGCTGCATTAAGTACTGCTGTGCATCTCCTCCTCATGGACTGCACCAGACTTGCCAGTTCTTGCTGTGAGATGTTACCCCCCTCTTCCACCAAGGTACCTGCAAGTTTCCGGACATTTCTGGGGGGGAATGGCCCTAGCCCTCACCCGCCGATCCAAAAGGTCCCAGACGTGCTCAATGGGATTGAGATACGGCTCTTCGATGGCCATGGCAGAACACGGACATTCCTGTCTTGCAGGAAATCACTCACAGAACGAGCAGTATGTCTGGTGGCATTGTCAATGTGAAGGGTCATGTCAGGATGAGCATGCAGGAAGGGTACTACATGAGGGAGGAGGATGTCTTCCCTGTAACGCACAGTGATGAGATTGCCTGCAATGACAACAAGCTCAGTACAATGATGCTGTGACACACCGCCCCAGACCATGACGGACCCTCCACCTCCAAATCGATCCCGCTCCATAGTACAGGCCTCGGTGTAATGCTCATTCCTCCGACGATAAACGCAAATCCAACCATCACCCCTAGTGAGACAAAACCGCCACTCGTCAGTGAAGAGCACTTCCTGTCTGGTCCAGCAACGGTGGATTTGTGTCCAGCAACGGTGGATTTGTGTGGTGAAGTCTGGTGAGGACCTGCCTTACAACAGGCCTACAAACCCTCAGTCCAGCCTCTCTCAGCCTATTGTGGACAGTCTCAGCACTGATGGAGGGATTGTGTGTTCCTGGTGTAACTCGGGCTGTTGTTGTTGCCATCCTGTACCTATCCAGCAGGTATGATGTTCGGATGTACCGATCCTGTGTAGGTGTTATTACATTTGGTCTGCCACTGCGAGGATGATCAGCTGTCCGTCCTGTCTCCCTGTAGCGCTGTCTTAGGTGTCTCACAGTCCAGACATTGACTGCCCTGGCCATATCTGCAGTCCTCATGCCTCCTTGCAGCATGTCTAAGGCACGTTCACGCAGATGAGCAGGGACCCTGGACATCTTTCTTTTGGTGTTTTTCAAAGTCAGTAGAAAGGCCTCTTTAGTGTCCTAAGTTTTTATAACTGTGACATGAATTGCATACTGTCTGTAAGCTGTTAGTGTCTTAACGACCGTTTCATAGGTGCATGTTCATTAATTGCTTATGGTTCATTGAACAAACATGGGAAACAGTATTTAAACCCTTTACAATGAAGATCTGTGCAGTTATTTGGATGTTTACAAATTATCTTTGAAAGACAAGGTCCTGAAAAAGGGACATTTCTTTTTGTGCAGAGTTTGGATCCGACAGTGCAGTAGTATCTAACAGGTCATATCTAACAATTCCACAACAAAACCGAATACACACAATCTAGTAAAGGAATGGGATGAGAATATATGAGTAGAAAATAAATTGATGAGCAGTGACAGAGTGGCTAAGATGCAATAGATGAGTAATGCGAGATATAGTTGAAGTCGGAAGTTTACATACACCTTAGCCAAATACATTTAAACTCAGTTTTTCACAATTACTGACATTTAATCCTAGTATAAATTCTCTGTCTTAGGTCAGTTAGGATCACCACTTTATTTTTTAGAATGCAAAATGTCAGAATAATAGTAGAGGGAATGATTTATTTTAGCTTTTACTTCTTTCATCACATTCCCAGTGGGTCAGAAGTTTACGTACACTCAATTATTATTTGGTAGCATTGCCTTTAAATTGCTTAACTTGAGTCAAACGTTTCAGGTAGCCTTCCACAAGCTTCCCACAATAAGTTTATTGAATTTTTCCAAAAAAGTATGATCTTTGTCCCCATGTGCAGATGCAAACCGACATCTGGTTTTTTTATGGCGGTTTTGGAACAGTGTCTCCTTCCTTGCTGAGCGGCCTTTCAGGTTATGTCGATTTAGGCCTCGTCTTACTGTGAATATAGATACTTTTTTACCTGTTTCCTCTAGCATCTTTACAAGGTCATTTGGTGTTGTTCTGGGATTGATTTGCACTTTTCGCACCGACGTACGTTCATCTTTTGAAGACAGAACATGTCTCATTCCTGATTCCATTATGTTTATACTTGCGTACTATTGTTTGTACAGATGAACGTGGCACCTTCAGGCGTTTAGAAATTGCTCCCAAGGATGAACCAGACTTGTGGAGGTCTACAAAATAAATTCGGAGGTCTTGGCTGATTTCTTTTGATTTTCCCATGATGTCAAGCTAAGAGGCACTGAGTTTGGCACTGAGTTTCAAGGTAGGCCTTGAAATACATCCACAGGTACACCTCCAATTGACTCAAATGAGGTCAATTAGCCTATCAGGAGCTTCTAAAGCCATGACATTTTCTGGAATTTTCCAAGCTGTTTAAAGGCACAGTCAACTTAGTGTATGTAAACTTCTGACCCACAGGAATTATGATACAGTGAATTATTAGTGAAATAATCTGTCTGTAAACAATTGTTGGAAATATTTCTTAGTAGATGTCCTAACCGACTTGCCAAAAGTTTGCTAACAAAAAATTTGTGGAGTGGTTGAAAAACAAGTTTTAATGACTCCAGCCTGTGTGTATGTAAACTGCCGACTTCAACTGTATGTAAACATTCTTAAAGTGGCATTATTAAAGTGACTTTTGTTCAATTGATTAAAGTCTGTAGGTAGGCAGCCCCCTCTCTGTGCTAGTGGTGCCTGTTTAACAATCTGATGGCTTTGAAATAGAAGCTGTTTTTCAATCTCTCTCTCCCAGCTCTGACACGCCTGTACTGACCTTGCCTTCTGGATGGATTCGAGGTGAACAGGTCTGGTGGTTATTATCCTTGATGATCTTTTTTTCCTTCCTGTGACATCGGGGTGTTATAGGTGTCCTGGAGGGCAGGTAGTTTCAAATCAAATCAAATTATATTACTCACATGCGCCAAATACAAGACTTTACAACAGACCTTACAGTGAAATGCTTACTTACGAGCCCCCAACCAACACTGCAGTTTAAAAAAAAACTATTATGCATGGAATTATAGATACACTTCTCCTTAATGCAACCGCTGTGTCAGATTTCAAAAAAGCTTTACCGAAAAAGCACACCATGCAGTAATCTGAGTACAGTGCTCACACAACAAATCAAGCCATACAGATATCCGCCATGTTGTGGAGTCAACAGAAGTCAGAAATAACATTATAAATATTCACTTACATTTGATGATCTTCATCAGAATGCACTCCCAGGAATCCCAGTTCCACAATAAATGTTTGATTTGTACGATAAAATCCATAATTTATGTCCAAATACCTCATTTTTGTTCGCGTGTTTAGCACAGTAATCCAAATGCTCAATGCGCGAGCCCATAGTTCAGACGAAAAGTCAAAAAAGTTATATTACAGTTCGTAAAAACACGTCAAACGATGTATCAAATCAATCTTTAGGGTGTTTTTATCATACATCTTCAATAATGTTCCAACCAGAGAATTCCTTTGTCTTCAGAAATGCAATGGAACTCAAGCTAACTCTCACGTGAACGCGCGTGACCAGCTCATGCCTCTCTGGCAGACCTCTGACTCAATCCCCTCTCATTCTCCCCCACTTCACAATAGAAGCATGAAACAAGCTACTCATCCAAGCTACTCATCCAAGCTACTCAATACTGCCCCCAGCCATAACAAGTTAAAGGTCTTACTCACATCGGCTACGGCGTGATCACACAGTCATCCGGAGCAGCTGGCGCTCTCATGCATGTTTCAGTGTTATTTGCCTCGAAGCAAGCATAGAAGTAGTTTATCTCATCTGGTAGGCTCGTATCACTGGGCAGCTCTCGGCTGTGCTGCTCTATGTAGTCTGTAATGGTTTGCAAGCCCTGCTACATCTGTTAAGCGTCAGAGCCGGTGTAGTATGATTCGATCATACTGCCTTTAGCTCAGTGTGGATGCTGCCTGTAATCCATGGCTTCTGGTTGTGGTATGTACATACGGTCACTGTGGGGCGACGTCATCAATGCACTTATTGATGAAGCCAATAATTGCTATTGTGTACTCCATCAGAGGAATCCTGGAACATATTCCAGTCTGTGCTAGCAAAACAGTCCTGTGCTTAGCATCTGCTTCATCTGAGCACTTTTGTATTAATCTAGTCACTGTTGCTTCCTGCTTTAAATTTTGCTTGTAAGCAGGAATCAGGAGGATAGAATTATGGTCAGATTTGCCAAAGAGAGGGTGGGGAGGAGCTGTGTATGCGTCTCTGTGTGTGGAATATATGTGGTCCAGAGGTTTTTTCCTCAGGTTGAACATTTAACATGCTGATAGAAATTTGGTCAAACAGATTTACATGTCCCTGCATTAAAGTCCCTTGGGTGAGCATTTTATTGTTTGCTTACGGCAGAATACAGCTCATTCAATGCTATCTTAGTGCCAGCCTTTGACTGTGGTGGTATGTAAATAGCTCAGAAAAATACAGATGAAAACTCTCTAGGTAGATCATGTGGTCTACAGCTTATCATGAGATACTCTACCTTAGGCGAGCAATAGCTCGAGACTTCCTTCGATATCGTGCACCAGCTGTTATTTACAAATAACCTCTCCTTGTCTTGCCAGAAGCCGCTGTTCTATCCACCCGGTATAGCATGTAACCAGCCAGCTGTATGTTGATTGTGTCATCGTTCAGCCACGACTCCATGAAGCATAAGATGTTACAGTTATTAATGTCCTGTTGGTAGTTTAATCTTCCGCGTAACTCGTCAATTTTATTCTCCAAAGATTGCACGTTTGCTAGCAGAATGGAGGGAAGTCTGGTTTAGTTTATTAGACTGCCCTTTTGCCCCTTTTTCTCTGCCTCTTCTTCACGCAAATCGCGTGATGCGTTGTGCAGACCGTACCAACCTCGGTAGAGCCCTGCGGTTCTGGGTGGTGCAGTTGCTGTACCAGGGGGTGATACAGCCTGACAGGATGCTCTCAATTGTGCACCTGTAAAAGTTAGTGAGGGTTTTCGGTGACAAGCCAAATTCTTTCAATCTCCTGAGGGTGAAGATGCGCTGTTGTGCCTTCTTCACCACACTGATATGTACACCGAGCAACTTAAAACCTTCCACCATCTCCACTGCTGTCCCGTTGATGTGGATAGGGGGGTGCTCTCTTTGCTGTTTACTGAAGTCCACGATCATCGCTTTTGTTTTGCTGACATTGAGTGAGAGGTTATGTTCCTGACACCACACTCTGAGAGCCCTCACCTCCTCCCTTTAGGCTGTCTTGTCGTTGTTGGTAATCAAGCCTACCACTGTAGTGTCGTCTGCAAACTTGATGATTGAGTTGGAGGCGTGCATGGCCACGCAGTTGTGGGTGAACAGGGAGTACAGGAGAGGGCTAAGAATGCACCCTTGTGGGGCCCCAGTGTTGAGGATCAGCAGAGTGGAGATGTTGTTTCCTGCCTTCACCACCTATGGGCGGCCCGTCAGTAAGCCCAGGACCCAGTTGCATAGGGCAGGGTCGAGACCCAGGGTCCCAAGCTTAATGATACGTTTGGTGGGTACTATGGTGTTGAATGCTGAGCTGTAGTCAATGAACAGCATTCTTAAATAGGTATTCCTCTTGTCCAGGGCAGATAGGGATAGGGCAGTGTGCAGTGTGATGGTGATTGCATCGTCTGTGGACCTATTGGGGCGGGAAGCAAATTGGAGTGGGTTTAGGATAACAGGTAGGGTGGAGGTTTTATTTAACCAGGTAGGCTAGTTGAGAACAAGTTCTCATTTACAACTGAAACCTGGCCAAGATAAAGCATAGCAGTGTGAACAGACAACAGAGTTACACATGGAGTAAACAATAAACAAGTCAATAACACAGTAGAAAGAAAAAAAGAGTCTATATACATTGTGTGCAAAAGGCATGAGGAGGTAGGCGGATAATTACAATTTTGCAGATTAACACTGGAGTGATGAATGATCAGATGGTCATGTGCAGGTAGAGATACTGGTGTGCAAAAGAGCAGAAAAGTAAATAAATATAAACAGTATGGGGATGAGGTAGGTAAATTGGTTGGGCTATTTACCGATGGACTATGTACAGCTGCAGCGATCGGTTAGCTGCTCAGATAGCAGATGTTTGAAGTTGGTGAGGGAGATAAAAGTCTCCAACTTCAGCGATTTTTGCAATTCGTTCCAGTCACAGGCAGCAGAGAACTGGAAGGAAAGGCGGCCAAATGGAGTGTTGGCTTTAGGGATGATCGGTGAGATACACCTGCTGGAGCGTGTGCTACGGGTGGGTGTTTCCATCGTGACCAGTGAACTGAGATGAGGCTGACCTGAGATAAGGCAGTGCTTTACCAAGCATGGACTTGTAGATGACCTGGAGCCAGTGGGTCTGGCAACGAATATGTAGCGAGGGCCAGAGGGGCAGCTTGGGACTGAGGGACAGGGGCTCTGGCGCCTCTGGGCTCAGGGGCTCTGGCGCCTCTGGGCTCAGGGGCTCTGGCGTCTCTGGGCTGAGGGGCTCTGGCGCCTCTGGGCTATGCAGGCGAACCGGGAACACAACCGGGGACACCATGCGCAAGGCTGGTGCCATGTAAGCCATGTAAGCCGGCCCAAGGAGTGCGCAACCTTGGCACCACCATGTAAGCCGGCCCAAGGAGACGCACTGGAGACCAGATGTGTAGAGCCGGCTTCATGGCACTTGGCTCGATGCTCACTCTAGCCCGGCCGATACGCGGAGCTGGTATGTACCGCACCGGGCTATGCACCCGCACTGGGGACACCGTGCGCCTCACAGTATAACACAAAATACTTCGACCAGGGCGTGACAGAACCCCCCCTAAGGTGCGGACTCCCAAACGCACCTCAAATCAATAGGGAGGGTCCGGGTGGGCGTCTGTCCATGGTGGCGGCTCCGGCGCGGGACGTGGACCCCACTCAGTTAATGTCTTAGTCCCCTCTCCTTGCGTCCCTGGATAGTCCAACCTCGCCGCCAACCATGGCCTAGTAGTCCTCACCCAGAACCCCACTAGACTGAGGAGCAGATCGGGACTGAGGTGAAGCTCGGGACTGAGGTGAAGCTCGGGACTGAGGAGAAGCTCAGGAGTGAAAGGAAGCTCAGAACAGAGGGGCAGCAGCGCCGGACAGGCGGGAGACTCCGGCAGCAGCGCCGGACAGGCGGGACCACCTGCAGGGAGGAGACAGAGAGACAGCCTGGTGGTTCCTGTGGCAGCCCCACGCACCAGGCTGTCTCTCTGTCTCATCCCTGCAGGTGGTCCCGCCTGTCCGGCGCTGCTGCCGGGGAGACCTTCAGGAGGCTTGGTGTTAGGAGGAGCCTGAAGGACCGGGCTGTGGGGGAGCACTGGAGCTCTGGTGCGCAACCTTGGCACCACTTCCCAAAGCTGGACAACTACTCTAGCCCGGACCCTCCAGAGTGCAGGCACAGGTTGAACCGGGCTGTGGGTAAGCATGGGAGATCTAGTGCTTACTACACGCACCTCTCCCTTAGGCTCCACTCCCACATTTGCCCGGCACGAGCGGAGCACAGGCAGAGGACGCACTGCACCCTCCCAGCGCCCCGGAGACACAGCACGCAGAGCCGGCGCAAGATAACCTGGACCAAAACTGCGTACCGGCGACCAGACCCGCTGAGCAGGCACCATACGCCCTGGCTCAATGCCCACACTCGCATGGCACTTTCGGGGGGCTGCCCTATAGCGCACCGGGCTATGGGCACGCACTGGCGACACCATGCACTTAACCGCATAACACGGTGCCTGACCAGTAATGCGCTGCTTATAATAAGCACGAGGCGTGAGCTCAGGTCTGCTACCTGGCTTAGTACCACACCTCGTCTGCCCCCCCCCCAAACATTTTTTGGGGCTGCCTCTCGTACCTGTCGCACTGCCGTGCTCCCTCCTCATATCGCCGGTTCCTCTCTCCGGCTGCCTCTGCTCTCCTAGCGACCTCAACCTGTTCCCATTGAAGGCGATCCTTTCCCGCCAGGATCTCCTCCCAGGTGTAGCAACCCTTGCCGTCCAATACATCCTCCCATGTCCATTCCTCCTGTGATGCTGGCCGCTGTTGCTGCTGCTGCTGCTGACGTCGCTGCTGTTTACCACGCCGCTTGGTCCGAGTTGGGTGGGTGATTCTGTCACGGTTTTCATATGGTGAAGGAGAGTTGGACCAAACTGCAGCGTGTCAATTGCGATCCATGTTTAATCAAACCAACGTAAACACGAATAAACACAAACACTACATAACAATAAACGAAACGAAAACCGAAAACAGCCTATACATGTGTCAACTAACATCGAACAAGGACATCAAGACACTCAGGACAATCACCCACAATACAACCAAAGAATATGGCTGCCTAAATATGGTTCCCAATCAGAGACAACGATAAACACCTGCCTCTGATTGAGAACCACTTCAGACAGCCATAGACTTTCCTAGAACACCCCACTAAGCTACAACCCCACTAAGCTACACACCACATACAAAAACCCATGTCACACCCTGGCCTGACCAAATACATGAAGAAAAACACAAAATACTTCGACTTCGAGGGCGTGACAATACCTAAGCACGGGCGTTTCCTGATTTAGTTTCTGCATATAGGAGGGGAGCAACAAGATGGAGTAATGGTCAGATTTGCCAAAAGGAGGGCGGGGGAGGGCCTTTTATGCATCGCTGAGGGCGGGGGGTGGCCTTGTATGCATTGTGAAAGTTAAAGTAGCAGTGTTGGCACTAACCTCCTGTAGAGTAGCAGTGGTGCAGGAGGGATTTCAGGAGGGACTGGTGCACTTCACAAAATAGATGGCATCAGGAGGTAGGAAAATTATGTGGGTATATTGAAGCAACATTTCAAGACATCAGTCAGGAAGTTAAAGCATTGTTGCAAATGTGTCTTCTACAATGACCCCAAGCATACTTCCAAAGTTGTGGCTTCACAAAGCCCTTACCTCAATCTTATAGAAAATTTGTGGGCAGAACTGAAAACGTGTGTGCAAGCAAGGAGACCTACAAACCTGACTCAGTTGCACCAGCTCTGTCAGGAGGAATGGGCCGAAATTCACCCAACTTATTGTGGTAAGCTTGTGGAAGGCTACCCAAAGCGTTTGACTCAAGTTAAATAATGTAAAGGAAATGCTACCAACTATGAATTGAGTGTATGTAAACTTCTGACCCACTGGGAATGTGATGAAAGAAACAAAAGCTGAAATAAATCATTCTCTCTACTATTATTCTGACATTTCACATTCTTAAAATAAAGTGGTGATCCTAATTTACCTAAAACAGGGAATTTTTACTATGATTAAATGTCAGTAATTGTGAAAAACTGAGTATAAATGTATTTGGCTAAGGTGTATGTAACCTGCCGGCTTTAAACTGTATGGTTTCCAGTTACATATAGACCTGTGAAGTTCTTTGATGGCCGTCTTGGTATCCCCTTGAGTATATACACGGCCGTGACTATAACTGGGGAGAGTTCTCTTGGGTGATAATACAGTAAGCATTTGATTGTGAGGAATTCTTGGTCAGGTGAACAAAAGGACTTGACTTAAGTTCTTGTATCGTTAATCATGAAACATACACCCCGCCGTTCTTCTTACCAGAGACATGTTTGTTCCTGTCAGTGCGATGCACTGAAAGTCCCGTTGGCTGTACAGATTCCGTATGTATGTCCCCAGCTAGCCATGTCTCCGTGAAACAGAGTATGTTACAATCCCGGATATCTCTTTGGAAAGCAACTCTTGCCCTAATTTCGTCAACAATGTTAACTAGGGACTGGCGAGTAATATACTCTGAAGTGGTGGGTGGTGTCCGCGCATCCAAAGCTTCACTAGGAGACCACTCCGGCACCCTCTCCTCCTCCAACGGCGTTGTTTTCGGTCTACCTCTAGAATCAGTTCAAATGCCCTGGGAGGTGCAGACAAAAGATATGCTTTGGGAAAGTCGTATTACTGGTCATAGTGCTGGTTGTGCTGGTAAGTTGACATCTCTCTGATATCCAATAGTTCTTCCCGGCTGTGTGTAATAACGCTTAAGGTTTTCTGGACTAACAATGTAAGAAATAATACATAAAAATCTAAATGCTGCAGTTTTCTAAGGACTTGAAGCAAAGCTGCCATCTCTATCAGCGCCATTTTGCCATAAAGGATACATGTGTTCTTTAATCTCTTACCAACAAAAGGAAACCTGTTTTTGGAGGTATGACTATGAATGTGGCCTCTCTCAGAAAATAAGCTTTCTGGAGGTGGCATAGCAGCTGAGCACGTTCCACCTTGACCTGTGATATCTAAATCAGGATGTTTCCCTCTGCCTGTCCAGTGAGTGTCAGATACAAGGCGATGGCATATGGTGTAACATAAATATTAGAAAGTTGTTCATGAGCTGACTCTAATTAAGCATGATGTAATGGTTTCTTTTTCTCCTCGTAACCTCCAGTTCAGTTCCAGCAATTAGCAGATTCAGACAGAGAGCTAGGGCAGGCATCAGGACACACACACAGACACACATGCGGGCACGCGCACACGCACACACGCACGCACGCACGCACACACACACACACACACACACACACACACACACACACACACACACACACACACACACACACACACACACACACACCACACACACACACACACACACCATCCCCACCCAAGGGTGTGTTCAATCACTGTCAATACTCCAACATCTGTTACTCTCTGAGGATATTTCTGAGTGGAATCACAATCTCTCTGTTGATCCTGTTGTTTTGATATAAACAGACTTCTTTTGTTGGCCTCAATAATCCAAAATGTGTAATTGTCATGTCAAAATGTGAGTAAGTATGATGCATTTGAACAAGCTTCAAATTTGCTTTAATCTTAACAGAACACTCAAGCTTTGTTTATATGATTACTTGGGTGTTCTGTAAATATATAATGTACAGTTAGACTGAAATGTATTCAAGGCACCAGTAGAATTGTTTTTCCATTACAAAAATAAAATGATTCTGACAAAGTGTTTGTTTGTTGAACTTATAGTGTAGGACTATATGTCTGAATACTAGGTTCAAACTATACTTTACATAGTTCATCTTTCACATAACTTGAACTTCTATATACTTCCAGAAATGTGTTTTCTGATGTCTTCAGGAAAAGGTACAGATCAGTGTTTTGTTGATTTAAGGACATGCGGTATAATGTTGCTGTTTTGACTACATAATTTCTAACAAACCTGTGTGGACCTCAAATGAAATCCACACCGATGGCTTCACACATTCACAGCTTCTCTGTTTGCTCAGAGGAATTTGCGGCTTCAGGACCAAACCACAGTACCAGCTGTGAATATTTTATCCTGGAGAACTCACTTTCTGATGCTCTGGTGGACAAGGCAGTAGATGTTAATAATAACTCAGAGAGCCACAGTTCTGGTGTATTTTCAGAGGTCGGACACAGTGACGTTGGTCCGAACCCAGGGAGTTCTAAGCACAGAGGTGAGTCTGGAACATCCGTGAGGAGCATTGGGTCTCTGGTTCTCCGAAGAGCCTCCTGCCTTGCTTGATGTCAGCAGAATCCAACGGCTAGATGGCTATGTATAGAGAATGTTTTACTGCATTTAACGGCATATATTAAAGCTTGGGCCAGTTCAGGCTGAGGCTTGGACCCCTTCGGGATCTCCGGAGGGCTCCAATTTCGGTTCAGCAGGTGTGTCAAACATTTGCCTTGGCCTTGACTAAGATGAAGCATGTGTTTATCAATTTAGAGAGAGGAGGAGAGGGAAAGAGGGGATGGAGAGAGAGAGAGAGAGAGAGAGAGAGAGAGAGAGAGAGAGAGAGAGTTTTTCAGGTCCAGATAATATACAGTACGATCTGTGTCAAGCCTTTCTGAAAACATGTCACATTTGGCCCATCCAACCAATAGGTTTTTCTAATAAGTAACAATGACTGTTGTGACCAGCGGAGCAGAGGCCCTAGCGAGCTCCGGCTCCCACTGACCTTCCTGGTCCACTATCCTACAGGGAGGAGAAATGTGCTTGAAGTCTAAATGAAAATATATTTGTTATTCTTGGACCCCTGACACTGGCGTGATTCTTAGAGAAACCCTGCGCCCCCTGGAAGCACAAGCACAAACGCCGACTATTATCCTTGATCACAGGCAATTACAGTAGAGTGACCATGGCAAACATTAGCATTGACATTGGATCAAATGTACACTAATATATTTGGTACTTGTGTCAGTAAACCACATAATAGCTTTTCTTTACTAACAATCTTTTTTAAAAAGAGTGCATTAGACTGATTAAAGTGCCAAAGACTAACTGTAATTGCTTTAGGAAAGGCTGCTTTGGCTTGGGCCATAATAATGTGTTAATTACTCTGTGTGTGCAGTGTTCATTAGAAGTCATTATTGGTCTGCCTCGAGGTCATTTGACTGACTCTCAGTAGTGCCTCATGGTGTGACGTTGTACATGGCTGGTGACATGGCAGAATAACTTGGCTGTTGGAATGACCAGACTCTTTCTCCCAGTTTAGTCCTGCAGCTCTAAGTAAATAGAGACCATGCAGGGAAACACATGGACCTGCCTTGATGCTTAATTTCTGGAGCCGTGATATAACTACTGATCGCAAGATACTGAAGTTATGCAAAAGGTTCAACATAATTTTCCCAGAAGGAGTATTTGCAAAGAGAATTGGCCCCTAGGACCCTAACAAAACCACGACCATAACAAACCTCTACAGATGCACCATTGAGAGCATCCTGTCCTATCATTGCCTGATATGGCAAATGCACCGTCTGCAACGGCAGGTCTCTCCAGAGGGTGCTGATGTCAGCCTACAGCACCCGGTGTCACAGGAAGGCCAAGAAGATCGTCATGGACCTCCGCCACCTGTGCCATGTCCTATTCACCCCACTACCATCTAGAAAGCGGAGACAGTACAGGTGCGTCAAAGTTGGGACCGAGAGACTGAAAAACAGCTTCTATCTCCAGGCCATCAGACTGTTAAAAAGTCAGCACTAGCCAGCTACCACCCGGTAGTCTACCCTGCATCTTAGAGGCTACTGCCCTATGTACAGTGCGATCGGAAAGTATTCAGACCCCCCCATGACTTTTTCCACATTTTGTTAAGTTACAGCCTTATTCTAAAATTGATTTGAAAAATTATTCCCCTCATCAATCTACACACAGTACGCCATAATGACAAAGCAAAAACAGTTTTTTTCACCACAGAAATTGAAATAAAACATTTACATAAGTATTCAGACCCTTTATAATTACTTTGTTGATGCACCTTTGGCAACGATTACAGCCTCAAGTCTTCTTAGGTATGACGCTACAAGCTCGGCACACCTGTATTTGGGGACTTTGTCCCATTCTTCTCTGCAGATCCTCTAACGTTCTGTCAGATTAGACGGGGAGCATTGCTGCACAGCTATTTTCAGGTCTCTCCAGAGATGATTGATTGGCTTCAAGTCCGGGCTCTGGCTGGGCCACTCAAGGGCATTCAGATACTCCTGCATTGTCTTGGCTGTGCGCTTAGGGTTGTTGTCCTGTTGGATGGTGAACCTTCACCCTTCACGAGGTCCTGAGTACTCTGGAGCAGGTTTTCATCAAGGATCTCTCTGTACTTTTCTCCATTCATCTTTCCCTCAATCCTGACTAGTCTTCCAGTTCCTTCTGCTGAAAAACATCCCCACGGCATGATGCTGCCACAACCATGCTTCACCGTAGGGATGGTGCCAGGTTTCCTCCAGACGTGACTCTTGGCATTCAGGCTAAAGATTTCAATCTTGGTTTCATTATACCACGGAATCTTGTTTTTCACTGTCTGAGAGTCATTTAGGTGCCTTTTGGCAAACTGCAAGCTGGCTGTTATGTGCCTTTTACTGAGGAATTAGTTTTGTCTGGCCACTCTACCATAAAGGCCTGATTGGTGGAGTGCTGCAGAGATGGTTGTCCTTCTGGAAGGTTCTCCCATCTCCACAGAGGAACTCTGGAGCTCTGTCATAGTGACCACCGGACTATTGGTCACCTCCCTGACTAAGGCCCTTCCCCCCTGATTGGTCAGTTTGGCCGGGCGGCCAGCTCTAGGAAGAATCTTAGTGGTTCTAAATATATTCCATATAAGAATGATAGAGGCCACTGTGTTCTTGGGGATCTTCAACGCTGCAGAAATGTTTGGGTATCCTTCCCCAGATCTGTGTCTTAACACAATCCTGTCTCGGTGCTCTACAGACACTTCCCTCGACCTCATGGCTTGGTTTTTGCCCTGACATGCACTGTCAGACAGGTGTGTGCCTTTCCAAATTTGTGTTTGCCAGGTGTGTGCATTGCTGAATTTACCAAAGGTGGACTCCAATCAAGTTGTCGAAACATCTCAAGGATGATCAATGGAAACAGGATACACCTGAGCTCAATTTCGAGTTATTGTGTGTAGATTGCAGTGCATGTTAGAGCAAAAACCAAGCCATGAGGTCAAAGGAATTATCGTTATTGCTCCAAGACCGGATAGTGTCGAGGCACAGATCTGGGGAAGGGTACCGAAACATTTCTGCAGCATTGAAGGTCTCCAAGAACACAGTGGGCTCCATCATTCTTAAATGGAAGAAGTTTGGAACTCTGTGGAGATGGGTGAACCTTCCAGAAGGCCAACCATCTCTTTATGGTATAGTGCGTAGACAGAAGCCACTCCTCAGTCAAAGGCACATGACAGCCCGCTTGGAGATTGCCAAAAGGCACCTAAAGGACTGGTCAATGAACCAAGATTGAACTCTTTGCCCTGAATGACAAGTGTCACGTCTGGAGGAAACCTTACACCATCCCTACAGTGAAGCACTGTGGTGGCAGCATTGTGGAGGTCGTGGAGGTTGTAGAGAAACCACCTTCGTGTTCGTGAGAGTCTCATCATCATAGTTTGTTGACCAAACCGTTCGGACACTACAGACAATTTTGTAAGAAGACCGATTTTTGGGATGTCTCAAGGTCTTACAAACACCATTCCAGCTCTGTTACCTTTCACCACAGATGCGGAAGTGCGACTTAGGCGGATATGGTGGATTGAGATACATGCAAAAATGTGTTTTTTTCTCCTTGACAACTTGTCCGTTCTGGGGGTTTTACAAAGTCAATCATTCTGTTAGAAAGGGAATACTTCAATATGTCATTTAAGGTATAGCGTATTCATATATCTAACTTAAATTATTTTTATGGAGATTTTTTTATTATGCTAATTTGTTTTCCTCGGGGGCGCAGACATCAAACATAGGGGTTACATTGTTGCCTTGGAGAATATGTAGTCCCCATGAAATGTCCTGCTTAGTTTGATATAGAGCTGCAATGTTTCTGTACAATGTTTTGGGTGTTTCATTTGACAACTGTTTTATCTCAGTGATGATGATGAACATAGTCGCTTCAGAACCATGGACAGCACACGATATAGCTTTGTCTCTAATGTAAGTATAACATTATGAGACTTCTGCAATGTCACTCTTCTGTGAAATAGTTCTAATACTGTAATGTGACTTACACTAGTTCGGTAGTTCTCCACTAAACTTACATGGTTTAAAGAAATTAAGCCTTGTTGAAGGCACAACCCCATAGTATCTAAACCTAACTAGACCTTTTTGTTTCACAAGTTATTCGTTATTTATCCTGGAAAGCAACAGGTGCAAACTTTGTGCTAGGGCAAACACTACATTTTGTAAACCTGGCAAAACAACTTTCTGCTTGCCCCTCTGTGTCTGAATCAGTGTTTTTCACTGTTTTCTCCCTGGAATTTGTCCACCAGTACAGTTCTGCATCCCCTCACTAGAAAAAAAAGAATGTGAATCATATTTAGAGAGCTCACCAGTTCAACAAAAAAACTACCGGACTTTGTATTATACGTAATACTTCAATATTATTATTGCTACTTATGTGATAGGATTTTGGTAAAATGCCATGTTTATGGTTTACATTCTGATATTCTGAAACTGTATGCTTGAGATCATAATCCATCTGTCAGTGGTTAAGACGTATCTGCAACTTCAAATATGGGCACTATCATACACTTTACAGTGACACTGACGACCCAGCAATACCCACAGCTGTAACACCACTTGATCGGCCATTGATGTGGTCAGTACCATGCACTGCGTGTGTGCCTGTGCGTGTGTGTGTGTGTGTGTGTGTGTGAGAGAGAGAGAGAGAGAGAGAGAGAGAGAGAGAGAGAGAGAGAGAGAGAGAGAGAGAGAGAGAGAGAGAGAGAGAGAGAGAGAGAGAGAGAGAGAGAGAGAGAGAGAGAGAGAGAGAGCATATAAAATGGGTCAGAAGGTTCCTAATGATATGCATACATAGGTTCACTCTGCAGCAGAGTGGGGTTCTGGGAGCTCTCGTCTTCAGGGCCGCATTGCATCATAGCCAAACACCAGCGAGGACACATCTGGCCTTGACATGATAGTTCCCTTTTATCACCTGCTCTCGGCACAGAAAAACAAGTCTGGTTCCTCTCACACAGACGTAGGCTGTTCAGCCCTCTTTGGCTAATCACTGACTGACTATGAGGAGCGATGAGCTCTCTAATGGGAGAGGGGGAGCGAGAGAGAGAGAGAGAGAGAGAGAGAGAGAGAGAGAGAGAGAGAGAGAGAGAGAGAGAGAGAGAGAGAGAGAGAGAGAGAGAGAGAGAGAGAAAGAGAGAGATCCCTGTCTGGAGCAGTTGAGCTGGAGCCCTCCCTCCATCCCTCCCTCAGCAACACTGATGACTGTTTCAACATTCGCCACTTTTCCTTTCATCAAAATCGATGAAACAAAAGCAATGATTGTAGCCATTATGGATGGGTGTACACTTATTACCTCATGTGAATAGGCTTGATTCACATAATAACATAATAATATAGGTCAAAATGCTAAGAGCAAGAATAATGTTATTTGGATTGGAAGGAATGTTTTGGCTCTTGATGTCCATCATGAGATTTGTTTGTGTTTAAATAAATACCAAAATGTCAAATTATACATGATCGATCATTTGTGATTACAATTACAATTAGATTACAATTGGATCATTTAAAATTATAGTTATAGCATATAGTAAGTCCAGAGAGAATGGAAAAATGGAATATGGAGTTGTATAATCTTATCGACCAATTTCTCATCTGAATAATGATATTAAACTAATCCAATACATAACTGTCAAACCTCTCACACGTGCCATACTACATTGCAGTGATATAGAACAAACTGTATCATTGTTATGAAGTGTTTTGTACCCATCCCCAGATTCGTTTTCTTCGCTTTAGTTCCATTTGCTTTAGTTCCTATCACCCTACTATCATCCAGAAGGTGACGTCAGTACGGGTGCATCAAAGTTAGGACCGAGAGGCTGAAAAACAGCTTTTATCTCAAGGCCATCAGAGTAACCGGGCTACCACCCAGTCACTCAACCCTGCACCTTAGAGGCTGCTGCCCTATATACATAGACATGGAGTCACTGGTAACTTTATTAATAATGGAACACTAGTCACTTTAATAATGTTTACATACTGCTTTACCCATTTCATATGTACATACCATATTCTATTCTACTGTATTTCAGTCAATGCCACTCCAACATTGCTTGTCCTAATATTTATATATTTCTTAATTCCATTTTTTAAAGTTTAGATGTGTGTATTGTTGTGAATTGTTAGATATTACTGCACTGTTGGAGCTAGGAACACAAGCATTTCGGCTACACCGCAATAACATCTGCTAAATATGTGTATGTGACCAATAATATTCGATTTGATTTGATCAGTTAATCTGGTCGTAGTGAGATGCCTCAATGGTAAATATACCCAAAGTGTACATACTGGAAAATGTAAACCACATGCTTGCCACATATGTAAGTAATAAACATATTCTGTCCCTCTGTCCCCAATTACAGCCGTCACACAACACAAGCGTAGATAATAGCAATGATGACTGCCCAAAACACATTTATTGCATGTAATTATTCAGCAGGGCTTTGTAGCCCAAGGTTATAAGAGTGAGAAGAGTCAGGTGGGTTCAAACGCATTGAAGTCTTCGTTCAAATCATATGCAAACCTTCAATGTAATACTAGTAATATTTAATAATAGATTTTTATATGACCCAACTGTCAAAAGTTGCAATGAGATTGTTACATTGCCATATAGTAACAATAAAGTAGAATTAGATATGCCCTAGCAAGTCTGATATCCCAGAAGTAGCCTATCACATCAGGGAAACACCAGCATTGACATTGACACTACTGGTCTCCTTATTCAATGTAGTCAACTGCATGATCCCAATTAGAAGTTGGGTTGCTCTTTAAACGGGTTGGTTGTCACTCCTCTCTGAAAATGTGGACTGTGCTATGACTTCATTTGGACACTAAAATGTGTGAGAGTGAATTAGATTAGATCAGATTAGAAAATACAATAACTGACAACAGTTCAGTCTGTCATCAGCATCTCATTCCCACTGGGCACAGACATCAATTCAACGTCTAGTTAGATTTACATTTGGTTGAGTTGTCAACTAATGTGAATTCAAGGTGAAATCAACAAAAAATGTCACCATATCATTGGATTTAGGTTCAAAGTTGGGTGAAAAAAATATGAAATTCCTTTACGTTGATGACTTTTTTCAAATCCAATCATTTTCCCACGTTGATTCAACGTCATCACATTGAATTGATTCAACCAGTTTTTGTCCAGGGACTTCACATGTTAATCCACAGGCCATGGATCTTCAGCTAAATAAAAAGGTTAATGATAAATGTTGATAGAGATGAAGAACAACCGGCAACATAAACGCTAACGCTAACAATGCTAATTTAGCGCAATAGGTTTGTGAAAGGCACGCTATATAAACGGGTGTGTTAAACAACATTTACATGTGTTTGCGCTCCACTACATCGCAAGCTAAATCCATGTGAACAACAGCTATCCATGCTTCAGACAGTGTCCTTAGGCCTTAGACAGGCTCCTTAGATGGTGGTTTTCACAGTCTGCTGTATTATTGCACAGTACTTCAACAATTAAAGTGTTAGAACAAAAACAAAGATGGAAATGTTTCAGTAGACTTGATTGCCATTGTGATGTTCTTCTAATGGAAACCAAAGATTGCTGGAAAATTATTCATTGGCAGTGCCTGATCCTGGCAACTCTCAACTTCCCAACTAGAGAAAAGCACTGGTTCCGAGAGATGGAAACGAGGTTAGCTGACCACAGTGTCAGTCATGTCTTTCCCTAGACTGGACTGGGACCGAAAACCGCTCAAAGTCTGTATTATACAAAGGCAAGGACGACAATAGTGGTTAAAGCAGATATTTTTGGTTCTTCGCAACACACATTCCAAGCCGAATCTGACACCACTTGTTGTCACCCACAACATCTCCAGTGTAGAGTACTTTGATCTACACAAGACCTACCAGTATCATCTGGAGTTTTCAACAGCAATTGACCTCCACTGAAGTAGAAACAAAATCATAATTGAATCGTTTGAATCGCTGTCATCAGCAGAGGTCAACAGACAGTACCTCCACTCTATCAAACATTATTTTAAAAAACTAATCAGTTCCACATTTGTGTGCTATAGAGCTCTCCTAATCGACAGTACATTTATTTATAATATTTTTATTCACTTTTATTTATTCAGGGGAGCAGGGTTTAATTTTCAATGGTGCCATAAGACCACAAAGCAAAAGAAAAAAAATATAACAAGATACAATAACATGTACATTACACCAGAACAACACCAACATCATAGCCATCATAAGCAAGTTATTAAATCAATTCATCCAAACAATTGCACACCTCAGTGAACTAATTTATCATCAGCATTTTAAAATACCCTAGTGGCACCATGGGGATGACCTTAGCAGTCCAGCCACAACCTTCGAGCCATTTGTCAGGTTACTCTAAATTATTTTTCATGTGCTCTTTCATACAAGGGAGTTTTCCCTTGCCATATGCAGCAAAGGTGTGTATGTCAATGTCTGGTGATTTAAAAAGCATCCCGTGACAATTGTTTTTATGTGAAGCATACAGGTAGGGTTTAGAATCGCCTGTTGTTGGCACAGATCACAATCCAACATGTTTTAAGCAGACCACCATAGTTCCTGTGCCCAAGAACACTAAGGTAACTTGCCTAAATGACTACCGACCCATAGCACTCGTGTCTGTAGCCATGAAGTGCTTTGTAAAGCTGGTCATGGCTCACATCAACACCATCATTGTAAGGGATCTCGTCCTCCTCTTCCGAGGAGGAGAAACGAGAAGGACCGGAGGACCAAAACGCAGCGTGGTAAGTGTCCATAATGTTTATTTTAAAACATAAACTGAACAATACGAAATACAAAACAATAAACGTGAAATGAACGAAACAGTGCCGTGTGGCGACAAACACTGACACGGAAAAAAACACCCACTAACCAAAAGTGAAACCCAGGCTACCTAAGTATGATTCTCAATCAGGGACAACAATTGACAGCTGCCTCTGATTGAGAACCATACTAGGCCAAACTCAAAAACCAACATAGAAAAACAAACATAGACTGCCCACCCCAACTCATGCCCTGACCATACTAAAACAAAGACAAAAACAAAGGAACTAAGGTCAGAACGTGACAATCAATCCAGAAACCCTAGATTCACTCCAATTTGCATACCGCCCCAACAGATCCACAGATGATGAAATCTCTATTGCACTTCACACTGCCCTGTCCCACCTGGACAAAAGGAACGCCTATGTGAGAATGCCATTCATTGACTACAGCTCAGCGGTCAACACCATAGTGCCCTCAAAGCTCATCAATAAGCTAAGGACCCTGGGATTAAACAGCTCTCTCTGCAACTGGATCCTGTTCTGTGCACCTTGGTCTGTCCTCCTCTCTAATAGTTTATGTTTTTGTGGATCTGCAGGTTGGTATGTCCTCCTCTCTAACAGTTGATGTTTTTGTGGATCTGCAGTTTGGTCTGTCCTCCTCTCTAATAGTTGATGTTTTTGTGGATCTGCAGGTTGGTCTGTCCTCATCTCTAACATTTGATGTTTTTGTGGATCTGCAGGTTGGTCTGTCCTCCTCTCTAATAGTTGATGTTTTTGTGGATCTGCAGGTTGGTCTGTCCTCCTCTCTAATAGTTGATGTTTATGTGGATGTGCACGTTGGTCTGTCCTCCTCTCTAACAGTTGATGTTTTTGTGGATCTGCAGGTTGGTCTGTCCTCCTCTCTAACAGTTGATGTTTCTGTGGATCTGCACGTTGGTCTGTCCTCCTCTCTAACAGTTGATGTTTTTGTGGATCTGCAGGTTTGTCCGTCCTCCTCTCTAATAGTTTATGTTTTTGTGGATGTGCACGTTGGTCTGTCCTCCTCTCTAACAGTTGATGTTTTTCTGGATCTGCAGGTTGGTCTGTCCTCCTCTCTAACAGTTGATGTTTCTGTGGATCTGCACGTTGGTCTGTCCTCCTCTCTAACAGTTGATGTTTTTGTGGATCTGCAGGTTTGTCCGTCCTCCTCTCTAATAGTTTATGTTTTTGTGGATCTGCAGTTTGGTCTGTCCTCCTCTCTAACAGTTGATGTTTTTGTGGATCTGCAGGTTGGTCTGTCCTCCTCTCTAACAGTTGATGTTTTTGTGGATATGCAGGTTGGTCTGTCCTCCTCTCTAACAGTTGATGTTTTTGTGGATCTGCAGGTTGGTCTGTCCTCCTCTCTAACAGTTGATGATTTTGTGGATCTGCAGGTTGGTCTGTCCTCCTCTCTAACAGTTGATGTTTTTGTGGATCTGCAGGTTGGTCTGTCCTCCTCTCTAATAGTTGATGTTTTTGTGGATCTGCAGGTTGGTCTGTCCTCCTCTCTAATAGTTGATGTTTATGTGGATGTGCACGTTGGTCTGTCCTCCTCTCTAACAGTTGATGTTTTTGTGGATCTGCAGGTTGGTCTGTCCTCCTCTCTAACAGTTGATGTTTCTGTGGATCTGCACGTTGGTCTGTCCTCCTCTCTAACAGTTGATGTTTTTGTGGATCTGCAGGTTTGTCCGTCCTCCTCTCTAATAGTTTATGTTTTTGTGGATCTGCAGGTTGGTCTGTCCTCCTCTCTAACAGTTGATGTTTTTGTGGATCTGCAGGTTGGTCTGTCCTCCTCTCTAACAGTTGATGTTTTTGTGGATCTGCAGGTTGGTCTGTCCTCCTCTCTAACAGTTGATGATTTTGTGGATCTGTAGGTTGGTCTGTCCTCCTCTCTAACAGTTGATGTTTTTGTGGATCTGCAGTTTGGTCTGTCCTCCTCTCTAATAGTCGATGTTTTTGTGGATCTGCAGTTTGGTCTGTCCTCCTCTCTAAGAGTTGATGTTTTTGTGGATCTGCAGGTTGGTCTGTCCTCCTCTCTAACAGTTGATGTTTTTGTGGATCTGCAGGTTGGTCTGTCCTCCTCTCTAATAGTTGATGTTTATGTGGATGTGCAGGTTGGTCTGTCCTCATCTCTAAAAGTTGATGTTTTTGTGGATCTGGAGGTTGGTCTGTCCTCCTCTCTAATAGTTGATGTTGATGTGGATGTGCACGTTGGTCTGTCCTCCTCTCTAACAGTTGATGTTTTTGTGGATCTGCAGGTTGGTCTGTCCTCCTCTCTAACAGTTGATGTTTCTGTGGATCTGCACGTTGGTCTGTCCTCCTCTCTAACAGTTGATGTTTTTGTGGATCTGCAGGTTTGTCCGTCCTCCTCTCTAATAGTTTATGTTTTTGTGGATCTGCAGGTTGGTCTGTCCTCCTCTCTAACAGTTGATGTTTTTGTGGATCTGCAGGTTTGTCCGTCCTCCTCTCTAATAGTTTATGTTTTTGTGGATCTGCAGGTTGGTCTGTCCTCCTCTCTAACAGTTGATGTTTTTGTGGATCTGCAGGTTGGTCTGTCCTCCTCTCTAACAGTTGATGCTTTTGTGGATCTGCAGGTTGGTCTGTCCTCCTCTCTAACAGTTGATGTTTTTGTGGATCTGCAGGTTTGTCCGTCCTCCTCTCTAATAGTTTATGTTTTTGTGGATATGCAGGTTGGTCTGTCCTCCTCTCTAACAGTTGATTATTTTGTGGATCTGCAGGTTGGTCTGTCCTCCTCTCTAATAGTTGATAATTTTGTGGATCTGCAGGTTGGTCTGTCCTCCTCTCTAACAGTTGATGTTTTTGTGGATCTGCAGGTTGGTCTGTCCTCCTCTCTAATAGTTGATGTTTTTGTGGATCTGCAGGTTGGTCTGTCCTCCTCTCTAACAGTTGATGTTTCTGTGGATGTGCACGTTGGTCTGTCCTCCTCTCTAACAGTTGATGTTTTTGTGGATCTGCAGGTTGGTCTGTCCTCCTCTCTAACAGTTGATGTTTCTGTGGATCTGCAGGTTGGTCTGTCCTCCTCTCTAACAGTTGATGTTTTTGTGGATCTGCAGGTTGGTCTGTCCTCCTCTCTAACAGTTGATGATTTTGTGGATCTGCAGGTTGGTCTGTCCTCCTCTCTAATAGTTGATAATTTTGTGGATCTGCAGGTTGGTCTGTCCTCCTCTCTAACAGTTGATGTTTTTGTGGATCTGCAGGTTGGTCTGTCCTCCTCTCTAATAGTTGATGTTTTTGTGGATCTGCAGGTTGGTCTGTCCTCCTCTCTAACAGTTGATGTTTTTGTGGATCTGCAGGTTGGTCTGTCCTCCTCTCTAACAGTTGATGTTTCTGTGGATGTGCACGTTGGTCTGTCCTCCTCTCTAACAGTTGATGTTTTTGTGGATCTGCAGGTTGGTCTGTCCTCCTCTCTAACAGTTGATGTTTCTGTGGATGTGCACGTTGGTCTGTCCTCCTCTCTAACAGTTGATGTTTTTGTGGATCTGCAGGTTTGTCCGTCCTCCTCTCTAATAGTTTATGTTTTTGTGGATCTGCAGGTTGGTCTGTCCTCCTCTCTAACAGTTGATGTTTTTGTGGATCTGCAGGTTGGTCTGTCCTCCTCTCTAACAGTTGATGTTTTTGTGGATCTGCAGGTTGGTCTGTCCTCCTCTCTAACAGTTGATGTTTCTGTGGATCTGCACGTTGGTCTGTCCTCCTCTCTAACAGTTGATGTTTTTGTGGATCTGCAGGTTTGTCCGTCCTCCTCTCTAATAGTTTATGTTTTTGTGGATCTGCAGGTTGGTCTGTCCTCCTCTCTAACAGTTGATGTTTTTGTGGATCTGCAGGTTTGTCCGTCCTCCTCTCTAATAGTTGATGTTTTTGTGGATCTGCAGGTTGGTCTGTCCTCCTCTCTAACAGTTGATGTTTTTGTGGATCTGCAGGTTGGTCTGTCCTCCTCTCTAACAGTTGATGATTTTGTGGATCTGTATGTTGGTCTGTCCTCCTCTCTAACAGTTGATGTTTTTGTGGATCTGCAGTTTGGTCTGTCCTCCTCTCTAATAGTCTATGTTTTTGTGGATCTGCAGGTTGGTCTGTCCTCATCTCTAACATTTGATGTTTTTGTGGATCTGCAGGTTGGTCTGTCCTCCTCTCTAAGAGTTGATGTTTTTGTGGATCTGCAGGTTGGTCTGTCCTCCTCTCTAACAGTTGATGTTTTTGTGGATCTGCAGGTTGGTCTGTCCTCCTCTCTAATAGTTGATGTTTATGTGGATGTGCAGGTTGGTCTGTCCTCATCTCTAAAAGTTGATGTTTTTGTGGATCTGGAGGTTGGTCTGTCCTCCTCTCTAACAGTTGATGTTTCTGTGGATCTGCACGTTGGTCTGTCCTCCTCTCTAATAGTTGATGTTTATGTGGATGTGCACGTTGGTCTGTCCTCCTCTCTAACAGTTGATGTTTTTGTGGATCTGCAGGTTGGTCTGTCCTCCTCTCTAACAGTTGATGTTTCTGTGGATCTGCACGTTGGTCTGTCCTCCTCTCTAACAGTTGATGTTTTTGTGGATCTGCAGGTTTGTCCGTCCTCCTCTCTAATAGTTTATGTTTTTGTGGATCTGCAGGTTGGTCTGTCCTCCTCTCTAACAGTTGATGTTTTTGTGGATCTGCAGGTTTGTCCGTCCTCCTCTCTAATAGTTTATGTTTTTGTGGATCTGCAGGTTGGTCTGTCCTCCTCTCTAACAGTTGATGTTTTTCTGGATCTGCAGGTTGGTCTGTCCTCCTCTCTAACAGTTGATGCTTTTGTGGATCTGCAGGTTGGTCTGTCCTCCTCTCTAACAGTTGATGTTTTTGTGGATCTGCAGGTTTGTCTGTCCTCCTCTCTAATAGTTTATGTTTTTGTGGATATGCAGGTTGGTCTGTCCTCCTCTCTAACAGTTGATGATTTTGTGGATCTGCAGGTTGGTCTGTCCTCTTCTCTAATAGTTGATAATTTTGTGGATCTGCAGGTTGGTCTGTCCTCCTCTCTAACAGTTGATGTTTTTGTGGATCTGCAGGTTGGTCTGTCCTCCTCTCTAATAGTTGATGTTTTTGTGGATCTGCAGGTTGGTCTGTCCTCCTCTCTAACAGTTGATGTTTCTGTGGATGTGCACGTTGGTCTGTCCTCCTCTCTAACAGTTGATGTTTTTGTGGATCTGCAGGTTGGTCTGTCCTCCTCTCTAACAGTTGATGTTTCTGTGGATCTGCACGTTGGTCTGTCCTCCTCTCTAACAGTTGATGTTTTTGTGGATCTGCAGGTTTGTCTGTCCTCCTCTCTAATAGTTTATGTTTTTGTGGATCTGCAGGTTGGTCTGTCCTCCTCTCTAACAGTTGATGTTTTTGTGGATCTGCAGGTTGGTCTGTCCTCCTCTCTAATAGTTGATGTTTTTGTGGATCTGCAGGTTGGTCTGTCCTCCTCTCTAACAGTTGATGTTTTTGTGGATCTGCAGGTTGGTCTGTCCTCCTCTCTAACAGTTGATGTTTCTGTGGATGTGCACGTTGGTCTGTCCTCCTCTCTAACAGTTGATGTTTTTGTGGATCTGCAGGTTGGTCTGTCCTCCTCTCTAACAGTTGATGTTTTTGTGGATCTGCAGGTTGGTCTGTCCTCCTCTCTAATAGTTGATGTTTTTGTGGATCTGCAGGTTGGTCTGTTCTCCTCTCTAACAGTTGATGTTTCTGTGGATGTGCACGTTGGTCTGTCCTCCTCTCTAACAGTTGATGTTTTTGTGGATCCGCAGGTTGGTCTGTCCTCCTCTCTAACAGTTGATGTTTCTGTGGATCTGCACGTTGGTCTGTCCTCCTCTCTAACAGTTGATGTTTTTGTGGATCTGCAGATTTGTCCGTCCTCCTCTCTAATAGTTTATGTTTTTGTGGATCTGCAGGTTGGTCTGTCCTCCTCTCTAACAGTTGATGTTTTTGTGGATCTGCAGGTTGGTCTGTCCTCCTCTCTAACAGTTGATGATTTTGTGGATCTGCAGGTTGGTCTGTCCTCCTCTCTAATAGTTGATGTTTTTGTGGATCTGCAGGTTGGTCTGTCCTCCTCTCTAACAGTTGATGTTTTTGTGGATCTGCAGGTTGGTCTGTCCTCCTCTCTAATAGTTGATGTTTTTGTGGATCTGCAGGTTGGTCTGTCCTCCTCTCTAACAGCTGATGTTTTTGTGGATCTGCAGGTTGGTCTGTCCTCCTCTCTAACAGTTGATGTTTCTGTGGATGTGCACGTTGGTCTGTCCTCCTCTCTAACAGTTGATGTTTTTGTGGATCTGCAGGTTGGTCTGTCCTCCTCTCTAATAGTTGATGTTTTTGTGGATCTGCAGGTTGGTCTGTCCTCCTCTCTAACAGTTGATGTTTCTGTGGATGTGCACGTTGGTCTGTCCTCCTCTCTAACAGTTGATGTTTTTGTGGATCTGCAGGTTGGTCTGTCCTCCTCTCTAACAGTTGATGTTTCTGTGGATCTGCACGTTGGTCTGTCCTCCTCTCTAACAGTTGATGTTTTTGTGGATCTGCAGATTTGTCCGTCCTCCTCTCTAATAGTTTATGTTTTTGTGGATCTGCAGGTTGGTCTGTCCTCCTCTCTAACAGTTGATGTTTTTGTGGATCTGCAGGTTGGTCTGTCCTCCTCTCTAACAGTTGATGATTTTGTGGATCTGCAGGTTGGTCTGTCCTCCTCTCTAATAGTTCATAATTTTGTGGATCTGCAGGTTGGTCTGTCCTCCTCTCTAACAGTTGATGTTTTTGTGGATCTGCAGGTTGGTCTGTCCTCCTCTCTAATAGTTGATGTTTTTGTGGATCTGCAGGTTGGTCTGTCCTCCTCTCTAACAGCTGATGTTTTTGTGGATCTGCAGGTTGGTCTGTCCTCCTCTCTAACAGTTGATGTTTCTGTGGATGTGCAGGTTGGTCTGTCCTCCTCTCTAACAGTTGATGTTTTTGTGGATCTGCAGGTTGGTCTGTCCTCCTCTCTAACAGTTGATGTTTCTGTGGATCTGCACGTTGGTCTGTCCTCCTCTCTAACAGTTGATGTTTTTGTGGATCTGCAGGTTGGTCTGTCCTCCTCTCTAACAGTTGATGATTTTGTGGATCTGCAGGTTGGTCTGTCCTCCTCTCTAATAGTTGATAATTTTGTGGATCTGCAGGTTGGTCTGTCCTCCTCTCTAACAGTTGATGTTTTTGTGGATCTGCAGGTTGGTCTGTCCTCCTCTCTAATAGTTGATGTTTTTGTGGATATGCAGGTTGGTCTGTCCTCCTCTCTCCTCTAATAGTTGATGTTTTTGTGGATCTGCAGGTTGGTCTGTCCTCCTCTCTAACAGTTGATGATTTTGTGGATCTGCAGGTTGGTCTGTCCTCCTCTCTAACAGTTGATGTTTTTGTGGATCTGCAGGTTGGTCTGTCCTCCTCTCTAATAGTTGATGTTTTTGTGGATCTGCAGGTTGGTCTGTCCTCCTCTCTAACAGTTGATGTTTTTGTGGATCTGCAGGTTGGTCTGTCCTCCTCTCTAACAGTTGATGTTTCTGTGGATGTGCACGTTGGTCTGTCCTCCTCTCTAACAGTTGATGTTTTTGTGGATCCGCAGGTTGGTCTGTCCTCCTCTCTAACAGTTGATGTTTCTGTGGATCTGCACGTTGGTCTGTCCTCCTCTCTAACAGTTGATGTTTTTGTGGATCTGCAGATTTGTCCGTCCTCCTCTCTAATAGTTTATGTTTTTGTGGATCTGCAGGTTGGTCTGTCCTCCTCTCTAACAGTTGATGTTTTTGTGGATCTGCAGGTTGGTCTGTCCTCCTCTCTAACAGTTGATGATTTTGTGGATCTGCAGGTTGGTCTGTCCTCCTCTCTAATAGTTCATAATTTTGTGGATCTGCAGGTTGGTCTGTCCTCCTCTCTAACAGTTGATGTTTTTGTGGATCTGCAGGTTGGTCTGTCCTCCTCTCTAATAGTTGATGTTTTTGTGGATCTGCAGGTTGGTCTGTCCTCCTCTCTAACAGCTGATGTTTTTGTGGATCTGCAGGTTGGTCTGTCCTCCTCTCTAACAGTTGATGTTTCTGTGGATGTGCACGTTGGTCTGTCCTCCTCTCTAACAGTTGATGTTTTTGTGGATCTGCAGGTTGGTCTGTCCTCCTCTCTAACAGTTGATGTTTCTGTGGATCTGCACGTTGGTCTGTCCTCCTCTCTAACAGTTGATGTTTTTGTGGATCTGCAGGTTGGTCTGTCCTCCTCTCTAACAGTTGTTGATTTTGTGGATCTGCAGGTTGGTCTGTCCTCCTCTCTAATAGTTGATAATTTTGTGGATCTGCAGGTTGGTCTGTCCTCCTCTCTAACAGTTGATGTTTTTGTGGATCTGCAGGTTGGTCTGTCCTCCTCTCTAATAGTTGATGTTTTTGTGGATATGCAGGTTGGTCTGTCCTCCTCTCTAATAGTTGATGTTTTTGTGGATCTGCAGGTTGGTCTGTCCTCCTCTCTAACAGTTGATGATTTTGTGGATCTGCAGGTTGGTCTGTCCTCCTCTCTAACAGTTGATGTTTTTGTGGATCTGCAGGTTGGTCTGTCCTCCTCTAATAGTTGATGTTTTTGTGGATCTGCAGGTTGGTCTGTCCTCCTCTCTAACAGTTGATGTTTTTGTGGATCTGCAGGTTGGTCTGTCCTCCTCTCTAATAGTTGATGTTTATGTGGATGTGCACGTTGGTCTGTCCTCCTCTCTAACAGTTGATGTTTTTGTGGATCTGCAGGTTGGTCTGTCCTCCTCTCTAACAGTTGATGTTTTTGTGGATCTGCAGGTTGGTCTGTCCTCCTCTCTAACAGTTGATGTTTTTGTGGATCTGCAGGTTTGTCCGTCCTCCTCTCTAATAGTTTATGTTTTTGTGGATCTGCAGGTTGGTCTGTCCTCCTCTCTAACAGTTGATGTTTTTGTGGATCTGCAGGTTTGTCCGTCCTCCTCTCCTTTTTGTGGATCTGCAGGTTGGTCTGTCCTCCTCTCTAACAGTTTATGTTTTTGTGGATCTGCAGGTTGGTCTGTCCTCCTCTCTAACAGTTGATGTTTTTGTGGATCTGCAGGTTGGTCTGTCCTCCTCTCTAACAGTTGATGATTTTGTGGATCTGCAGGTTGGTCTGTCCTCCTCTCTAATAGTTCATAATTTTGTGGATCTGCAGGTTGGTCTGTCCTCCTCTCTAACAGTTGATGTTTTTGTGGATCTGCAGGTTGGTCTGTCCTCCTCTCTAATAGTTGATGTTTTTGTGGATCTGCAGGTTGGTCTGTCCTCCTCTCTAACAGCTGATGTTTTTGTGGATCTGCAGGTTGGTCTGTCCTCCTCTCTAACAGTTGATGTTTCTGTGGATGTGCACGTTGGTCTGTCCTCCTCTCTAACAGTTGATGTTTTTGTGGATCTGCAGGTTGGTCTGTCCTCCTCTCTAATAGTTGATGTTTTTGTGGATCTGCAGGTTGGTCTGTCCTCCTCTCTAACAGTTGATGTTTCTGTGGATGTGCACGTTGGTCTGTCCTCCTCTCTAACAGTTGATGTTTTTGTGGATCCGCAGGTTGGTCTGTCCTCCTCTCTAACAGTTGATGTTTCTGTGGATCTGCACGTTGGTCTGTCCTCCTCTCTAACAGTTGATGTTTTTGTGGATCTGCAGATTTGTCCGTCCTCCTCTCTAATAGTTTATGTTTTTGTGGATCTGCAGGTTGGTCTGTCCTCCTCTCTAACAGTTGATGTTTTTGTGGATCTGCAGGTTGGTCTGTCCTCCTCTCTAACAGTTGATGATTTTGTGGATCTGCAGGTTGGTCTGTCCTCCTCTCTAATAGTTCATAATTTTGTGGATCTGCAGGTTGGTCTGTCCTCCTCTCTAACAGTTGATGTTTTTGTGGATCTGCAGGTTGGTCTGTCCTCCTCTCTAATAGTTGATGTTTTTGTGGATCTGCAGGTTGGTCTGTCCTCCTCTCTAACAGCTGATGTTTTTGTGGATCTGCAGGTTGGTCTGTCCTCCTCTCTAACAGTTGATGTTTCTGTGGATGTGCACGTTGGTCTGTCCTCCTCTCTAACAGTTGATGTTTTTGTGGATCTGCAGGTTGGTCTGTCCTCCTCTCTAACAGTTGATGTTTCTGTGGATCTGCACGTTGGTCTGTCCTCCTCTCTAACAGTTGATGTTTTTGTGGATCTGCAGGTTGGTCTGTCCTCCTCTCTAACAGTTGTTGATTTTGTGGATCTGCAGGTTGGTCTGTCCTCCTCTCTAATAGTTGATAATTTTGTGGATCTGCAGGTTGGTCTGTCCTCCTCTCTAACAGTTGATGTTTTTGTGGATCTGCAGGTTGGTCTGTCCTCCTCTCTAATAGTTGATGTTTTTGTGGATATGCAGGTTGGTCTGTCCTCCTCTCTAATAGTTGATGTTTTTGTGGATCTGCAGGTTGGTCTGTCCTCCTCTCTAACAGTTGATGATTTTGTGGATCTGCAGGTTGGTCTGTCCTCCTCTCTAACAGTTGATGTTTTTGTGGATCTGCAGGTTGGTCTGTCCTCCTCTCTAATAGTTGATGTTTTTGTGGATCTGCAGGTTGGTCTGTCCTCCTCTCTAACAGTTGATGTTTTTGTGGATCTGCAGGTTGGTCTGTCCTCCTCTCTAATAGTTGATGTTTATGTGGATGTGCACGTTGGTCTGTCCTCCTCTCTAACAGTTGATGTTTTTGTGGATCTGGAGGTTGGTCTGTCCTCCTCTCTAACAGTTGATGTTTCTGTGGATCTGCACGTTGGTCTGTCCTCCTCTCTAACAGTTGATGTTTTTGTGGATCTGCAGGTTTGTCCGTCCTCCTCTCTAATAGTTTATGTTTTTGTGGATCTGCAGGTTGGTCTGTCCTCCTCTCTAACAGTTGATGTTTTTGTGGATCTGCAGGTTTGTCCGTCCTCCTCTCTAATAGTTTATGTTTTTGTGGATCTGCAGGTTGGTCTGTCCTCCTCTCTAACAGTTTATGTTTTTGTGGATCTGCAGGTTGGTCTGTCCTCCTCTCTAACAGTTGATGTTTTTGTGGATCTGCAGGTTGGTCTGTCCTCCTCCCTAACAGTTGATGATTTTGTGGATCTGCAGGTTGGTCTGTCCTCCTCTCTAACAGTTGATGTTTTTGTGGATCTGCAGTTTGGTCTGTCCTCCTCTCTAATAGTTGATGTTTTTGTGGATCTGCAGGTTGGTCTGTCCTCATCTCTAACATTTGATGTTTTTGTGGATCTGCAGGTTGGTCTGTCCTCCTCTCTAACAGTTGATGTTTTTGTGGATCTGCAGGTTGGTCTGTCCTCCTCTCTAACAGTTGATGTTTTTGTGGATCTGCAGGTTGGTCTGTCCTCCTCTCTAATAGTTGATGTTTATGTGGATGTGCAGGTTGGTCTGTCCTCCTCTCTAACAGTTGATGTTTTTGTGGATCTGCAGGTTGGTCTGTCCTCCTCTCTAACAGTTGATGATTTTGTGGATCTGCACGTTGGTCTGTCCTCCTCTCTAACAGTTGATGTTTTTGTGGATCTGCAGGTTGGTCTGTCCTCCTCTCTAACAGTTGATGAGTTTGTGGATCTGCAGGTTGGTCTGTCCTCCTCTCTAACAGTTGATGTTTTTGTGGATCTGCAGGTTGGTCTGTCCTCCTCTCTAACAGTTGATGTTTTTGTGGATCTGCAGGTTGGTCTGTCCTCCTCTCTAACAGTTGATGATTTTGTGGTTTGATAAGATCTCTCAAGCTAGGACGACAATGCTTCATCATCCTGTCTCAGCGCTCCAGGTCCATCTCCTGTACCAAAAGCACTCTCAGCCAGATGTAAACAACACAAATGAAGTTTATCTTACTTTCGCCAGTCTGGCTTTAAAGGACTTATCCTCGACCAAGATTTAAAAAAAGAGTAAATGACTCATGGTGGAGTGTCTAACATCAAAAGCAAAATAGAGTCAAAACGGAGAGAGACAGAGGTTGAGGCCAAGGCCTTTGACATACACAATAATTTGCTTTTGAAATCACAGGTAAAGGTTTTCATTCCAGGGTAGAATGTTTGTAATTCTACCCAGAGCAAATCCTATCAAAATGTATATTATGTATCCTGGCACAGACATTCTAGATGTATGAAGCTTGGCATATGCTTAATCGAGTTTGTTTATCTGTGGTCCCCTGTGCCCTGGCAGTAACCTGGTGTGAGTATGCACAAGTTTGTCATATGGGTTTGCATAGGCAGGGGATTGCTGATTGGGCGAGCACATGAGTAGACCTAAGCCTCATTCATTACTGTCTAAACACTCTGATTCCAGGAGTTGATTGAATTACCCCATAGTTGTCAAATACATTTAACAAGATGGTACAGCAGTAACCAGCGCTAAAGGTTTTTATAAATACACATTGATAGGCCTAGGCCATTATCAGTTCATTTAACAGGAAATGAACAGTTGTTTTCTCAATAGGCCAATATGAGCCTCAACGAGGTTTCACATTTACTGTATTAAGTAATTGTGGTTTTACACCAAAGCACTAAAGAGGGCCAAAAGACTCATTTTAGATCCAGCAGTCAAGATCAACGTCTCCCCTAATACTTTATGGCAGCATATGGCAAAACATTGAATCATAAGTAGAACAGAAAGATATTGCCTGGCAGCATATCAGAATGTAATTTAGATATATAGATGCATAAGAGGGCTTGGCTAACGTCATGGTTAATGATAAATTGTATGTATCAGTGAGCCAAACACTAGTCATTTAAGCCCAAAGTTTTCTTCAGTAATATCAAGTAATACAGTACAGAGAAAAACATCTAAGAAAAATCATTTTTAATAAAAGGTTTGGAAAAAGCTGTCCCAATATGTAATGTACAGTACATTCAAGTAATATTCCCAGCGAGATACCGTGGGGCAAGCATAGTCCTTGGTATTCAGTCTATTTCACGTACACTCAGTCTATTTCACGCACACGATACTCAGCAATTGCTATCTCTGCAGCATAATGCAACCTTTTTCATTTCAAATTGTCCACTGCATCCCATGAGCATTCTTTGACATTTCACTCAAGGCCATATTCTAATGGAATTTTTATAACTAGAATGAGTGGTTTATTGTTACCCTTTTAAGTGATGGACATGCAAAATGTACAAAATGAGTTTATGTTAGTTCATTTCATTGCACATTTCCAGGTTGGTGGTGAATGCCAGTAGGTATTCAACACATATACTGTACCACACTAGTCTAGCTCAGGGTAGACTGTGCTGCTGAGGAATTCATGCAAGCATTCGGCACATTCCTCTGTTTTAAAAACACATAAAATTGTGTGGTTTAGTAAAGTTCTCAATTATTTCCAACCATTATCTGGGTCCAAGCCAAGATGAAATTCCTATTGTGCTCATGAAAAGAGAGAGAGAAACCTCTGTCAGTGGATGATGCTAAATCCATTGTCCCTTAAAAAAGGTTCCGGCTACCCTTTCCACATTTGCAGTCTTACATGTCTGCATGCAAATATTGCTCGATGACTGCCAATTTCTGCATACCGTCGATGTCATTTTGTGTGGTTGAAATGTGATCTTATAAACATGTTTGGTGGTAAAGACGTGTGTTAAAATACCTTTTTAAACAGAAGGAATCAGGAATCTTACAGGTAGGCAGCAATTACAGATGCTGACAGAGTAGCTTTGTGCTGACAGACTAGTGGAAAACAACAACACCTATAAAACACCTACTCTTAATGACTCACATGTGGAAATCACTTGCTTAGTGACCAAGTCAGTACATGAGAGGGAAGAAGAGGGGACACATGCCTTTTCTGTCTGGGCAGACAGGACATGGCATAGTACAATGTAAACTGGGGAGAACCTGTTAGCAGTTACATGACTTTGTTGTGCTTTGTGTTTTGTAGGTCATCATGTCCTCCTTCTCCTCCTCCCAATTATTTGGTGTCTTGGTCTGTCACGCAAGGAGAGGACGAGGAGCAGCCTAGCACAGCTGGTTCTGATTAGAGCTAGGCCAGGGGGACTCAGACAGAGAGGAGAGGGATTGGGTAAGGGCAAGGGTATTTCCTGTTGGAACAGGTTATTTGGGCCAGGGTACAGTTGACCAGGGGCACCGTTCTGTTATCTTACTACAAATTATATTAGGATGGTAGTCTACTGTACATTTTTTTATTTATATTTCACAATCAACCATCAAACAGCTCAAAAGGCTTTGGTTGTCCAACCTGGGAGGTAACGTCTCATCGGATAAAGTCAATTGTACCACGGTGTTATTGAATACTTGTTTCTGATTGGCTAGAAGGGCATTCTAGAATGGACATTAAACCCCGAAGGTTGATGTCTGTGCCCCCACGGAAATCCAATTAGTCTAGTAACCAAATACCCATAAAAATCCATCAGTTTAACCTAGAGATACAATATCTCTCAGATATAGTACAGACACTTTAGAACAAACTTCCTTTCTGTTCTTCCATGTAGTGAATCTGTTATTCAATTAGTTTGTATGGGCTAACAGCAGTATGGCCAAAAATACTTTTCATCAAATACTTTTTTAAATAGATTTTCTTTTTACTTCAACAGGTCTTAAAATTCTAAATCAAATAGCGAAATGATCCTTGGAATGACCCCCTTTTTCTCCACAATCTCGTGATATCCAATTGCGATCTTCGTTGCAACTCCCCAACGGGCTCGGGAGAGGTGAAGGTAAAATCAGGTAAAGTCATGCATCCTCTGAAACATGCGCCAAACAGCACTTCTTAACACCTTAACCTGGAAGCTAGCCGCACCAATGTGTCGGAGGAAACACTGTTTAACTGATGACTGAATTCAGCCTGCAGGCGCCCAGCCCGCCACAAGGAGTCGCTAGAGCACGATGAGCCAAGTTTTAAAAAACGGTGAAACCCTCCCCTAACCGGACAATGCTGGGCCTATTGTGCGCCGTCCCTATGGAACTTCCGGTCACGGCTGGTTGTGACATAGCCTGGGATCGAACCCGGGTCCATAGTGATGCCTCAAGCACTGTGATGCAGTGCCTTAGACCGCTGCCCGACTCGGGAGGCCCGGTATGACCATCTTAAAACAATTCCACAGTGCCTTCGGAAAGTATTCAGACCCCTTGACATTTTTCACATTTTGTTAGGTTACAGTCTTATTATAAAATTCATTAAATTGTTCTTTTTCCTTCATCAATCTACATACAATACCCCATAATGACACAGCAAAAACGTTTTTTAATTGTTTTTTATTTGTGCTAAGTTATGTAGAGTAAAAAACCTGAAATATCACATTTACATAAGTATTCAGACCTTTTACTCAGTACTTTGTTGAAGCACCTTTGGCAGTGATTACAGCATCACATATTAATAATAATAATAATAATAATATGCCATTTAGCAGACGCTTTTATCCAAAGCGACTTACAGTCATGTGTGCATACATTCTACGTATGGGTGGTCCCGGGAATCGAACCCACTACCCTGGCGTTACAAGCGCCATGCTCTACCAACTGAGCTACAGAAGGACCATATTCTTGGGTATGATGCTACAAGCTTGGCACATTTGTATTTGGGGAGTTTCTCCCATTCTTCTCTGCAGATCCTCTCAAGCTCTGTCAGGTTGGATGGGGGTCGTTGCTGCACAGCTATTTTCAGGTCTCTCCAGAGATGTTTGATCAGGTTCAAGTCCGGGCTCTGGCTGGGCCACTCAAGGACATTCAGAGACCTGCTCCGAAGCCACTCCTGCGTTGTCTTGGCTGTGTGCTTAGGGTTGTTGTCCTGTTGTAAGGTGAACCTTCACCCCAATGTGAGCTCAGGACCTCAGATTGGGGCGAAGGTTCACCTTCCAACAGGACAACGACCCTGCAGGTTTTCATTAAAGATCTATCTGTACTTTGCTCTGTTCATCTTTCCCTCGATTCTGACTAATCTCCAAGTCCCTGCCACTGAAAAACATCCCCACAGCATGATGCAACCACCACCATGCTTCACCGTAGGGATGGTGCCAGGTTTCCTCCAGACGTGATGCTTGGCATTCATGCCAAAGAGTTCAATCTTGGTTTCCTTAGACCAGAGAATCTTGTTTCTCATGGTCTGTGAGTCTTTAGGTGCCTTTTGGCAAACTCCAAGCGGGCTGTCATATACCTTTTACTGAAGAGTGGCTTCCGTCTGGTCACTCTAAGATAAAGGCCTGATTGGTGGAGTAGTATAGAGATGGTTGTCCTTCTGGAAGTTCTCCCATCTCCATAGAGGAACTCTAGAGCTCTGTCAGAGTGACCATCAGGTTCATGGTCACGTCTCTAACCAAGGCCCATATACGTTGATTGCTCAGTTTGGCCGGGCGTCCAACTCTAGGAAGCGTCTTGGTGGTTCCAAACTTCTTCCATTTAAGAATGATCAATGCTTCAATGCTGCAGACATTTTCTTTCACATTTATCACAGGTGGACTTGTAGAAGTTGTAGAAACAGCTGAAGGATCAATGGAAACAGGATGCACCTGAGCTCAATTTCGAGTCTCATAACAAAGTGTGAATACTTATGTAAATAAGGTATTTCTGGTTTGAATTTTTAATAAATGTTTAAAAATGTCTTAAGACCTGATTTAGTTTTTAAATATTATTTCATCCATTTTAGAATAAGGCTGTAACGTTACAAAACGTGTAACAATTCAAGGGGTCTGAATACTTTCCTAAGGCACTGTAGCTTAGTAGTACGATGACATTGCTAAAGTAGACAAATAATTAATTGGAAACAATGTTGAAATTATTATGAATGTCGTCAAATTGACTTTAGAGCGATGCCATTACCTAGAAAAGTTTATTTAAAAAATGCTTGCTAGCTAAAGTTAAACTGCATCTAAAGTCAATCTGGCAACATCACAACGATGACAAAAGATTTTCCTACTAATTATTTGCCTCCTTTTGAAAATGTCTCTGTGTTTCACGGCCACTTTAGACAACATATTCATCAGTGCCAATTGAGAATGCATTAAGCAGAACATTCAGTCGGGTGCATTGCCTAAAGAGAATCTTCATTACAACGTGCAATCTAGGAATACAGATAAATCATTAAAATGTTCAATGTGTAAGTGCTCAAATGCAAGTGTATCACATTTGTACTGTACAATGTCATGACACCAACCCTATATGTAACTACTTAAAGTACACGGTTTTGGTACCACCTGATATAAAGGGGCATACAGCAGGGTAAACAGATTTCTGTTGATGTTGAAATCATTTCTTATTTGTTTTAGCATCATTTTATTGAATTGTGTTGTAACAGATAGCAGATTAGTGTATATAGGCCTATATGTAACTCAACAGTACACATTGTCTTCATTTGTTGTGGTCTTGCGTCTTCTCTATGTTGTTATTATCTGGTTGCTGCAGTAAAGAGGTGAAAACATGTGTGATTAACGTTTTGGCAGTGCAGACCTGGACCCGCGGGTTATGGAAATCCTGGGATAGCTGGCACCAACACCCAAGCGTGTAAAGCACCTGCTAGTTTATGTTTCACAAAACCCAGACTGTGTAAAACAGGGGGAGGGGAGGCTGCAGTGGAGCAGGTCAAGAGCTTCAAGTTCCTCTGTGTCCAAATCACTAGACTTAAAATGGTCCAAACACAGTCGTGAAAAAGGTGCGACAGCACCTCTTCCCGGTTGGCTGCACCACTGCCTGGTATGGCAATAGCACCGCCCTCGACTGCATGGCGCTACAGAGGGTGGTGTGGACAGACCAGTACATCACTAGAGCTGAGCTGCCAACCATCCACGACATCTATATCAGGGGGTGTGGTAGAAAGGCCCGGAAAATCGTCAAAGACTACAACCACCCAAGCCATAGACTATTCTCTGTTCAAGAGCATGTTGGTGCCACACCTGATGTACCGGTACTGCTTGCCTTACGGAAGCAGTTCTAACCCCAAACAATAAGAGTGATAAATATTTTATTGACCTTTTATTTGTACTTTTGCACTGTCTCACTGCCCCCCCCACACACACTCACACAAACACACACTCCATCATCTGCTCACTAACACATAATATGCACTTACTGACTCAATCACACAATCACCGACTCACATACAAGCTGCTGCTACTCTGTTTATCTTATATCCTTATGCCTAGTCACCTTACCCCTATACATATCTACCTCCATCACCCCAGTACCCCTGCACATTGTAAATATGGTATTGGAACTCACCCTGTGTATAGTATGCTTACTAACTTACTTTATTGTGTTTTTCATATTTCTTTCTCTTATTTCTTGTGTGTTTTTTCTAGTAATACATTGTTATTGATTATTGCATTGTTGGGTTTTAAGTTTGCAAGAAAGGCATTTCACTGCCGTTGTGCATGTGACATTAAAACTTGAAACTTGAAACTAGTTATAGAAATGTGTCAATAATTAACAATAATAATAATCATTGTCATGATCATTACTGTAATAATCATCATCATAATCATAATAATAATAATTGATGGCTCATCTCTGGAATAAATCAAGTTGACCTTTATTTCTGTAAAACTACATTTTAGAAGAGTAATTGTGACCTGAGTAGAGAATAGGTTTATGCAGAGAGAGCACCCCAACCTCAAAGCTCCACCCATGGGTAGACTGGCCAGCTGGCATTTCGGGCAAATGCCAGATGGGCTGATCCATTTTTAGCTTAGTGGGCCTCTCCAAATTTGTTGTTTTTGGCTAACATTTTTGTTTTAAAAGGGGCCTGAGTGGGGGCTGTTAGGGAAAAAAATGCATGTTTTTGGAGGCCTCAAGAAAATTGCCCGGTGTGTTAGAAATGCCAGAACCGATTTCTGGTCCCAGTCCGTCCCTGGCTTCACCCACCCGTCTCTTCATTTAGCCAGCCTACAAAAGAAAGTAGGACCGAATATCTCAACAGAAGACTTCTGGCTAAGTAGTTTCCATCTGTTTCTTGGGGAGCTAATCATTTTATGTTACTGGATTAAAGACCACATTGACTGCCATTAAGAGCATTAATAATGTCAGGTTAATACTTTTGTAGGAAATATCCCAAAATAAAAAATAAAATAAAAAATAAAAAAATCTCATAAAAGCTGACTTAAACTGATAGATTATTTTGTGTACAATTTTAAATGATTGGCTGTCTAGTAGGCTTTCCATCCAATTGTAAACAGATTGTCATGCAAATGTTCAAAAATTTGCATCAACAAAAATATGCACATTTTCCCACCAGTGGTGTTTCCACCAAATGGACTTGTTGCAGATGACGTAGTGTGATGACGTAGTGTGATGACGTATTGTGATGACGTATTGTGATGACGTAGTGTGATGACGTAGTGTGATGACGTATTGTGATGACGTAGTGTGATGACGTAGTGTGATGACGTAGTGTGATGACGTAGTGTGATGACGTAGTGTGATGACGTAGTGTGATGACGTAGTGTGATGACGTAGTGTGATGACGTATTGTGATGACGTAGTGTGATGACGTAGTGTGATGACGTAGTGTGATGACGTAGTGTGATGACGTAGTGTGATGACGTAGTGTGATGACGTAGTGTGATGACGTATTGTGATGACGTATTGTGATGACGTAGTGTGATGACGTAGTGTGATGACGTAGTGTGATGACGTATTGTGATGACGTAGTGTGATGACGTAGTGTGATGACGTAGTGTGATGACGTATTGTGATGACGTAGTGTGATGACGTAGTGTGATGACGTAGTGTGATGACGTAGTGTGATGACGTAGTGTGATGACGTAGTGTGATGACGTAGTGTGATGACGTAGTGTGATGACGTAGTGTGATGACGTAGTGTGATGACGTAGTGTGATGACGTAGTGTGATGACGTAGTGTGATGACGTATTGTGATGACGTAGTGTGATGACGTAGTGTGATGACGTAGTGTGATGACGTAGTGTGATGACGTATTGTGATGACGTAGTGTGATGACGTAGTGTGATGACGTAGTGTGATGACGTAGTGATGACGTAGTGTGATGACGTAGTGTGATGACGTAGTGTGATGACGTATGACGTATTGTGATGACGTAGTGTGATGACGTAGTGTGATGACGTAGTGTGATGACGTAGTGTGATGACGTATTGTGATGACGTATTGTGATGACGTAGTGTGATGACGTAGTGTGATGACGTGACGTTGTGATGACGTAGTGTGATGACGTAGTGTGATGACGTAGTGTGATGACGTATTGTGATGACGTAGTGTGATGACGTAGTGTGATGACGTAGTGTGATGACGTATTGTGATGACGTATTGTGATGACGTAGTGTGATGACGTAGTGTGATGACGTATTGTGATGACGTAGTGTGATGACGTAGTGTGATGACGTAGTGTGATGACGTATTGTGATGACGTAGTGTGATGACGTATTGTGATGACGTAGTGTGATGACGTAGTGTGATGACGTAGTGTGATGACGTAGTGTGATGACGTAGTGTGATGACGTAGTGTGATGACGTAGTGTGATGACGTAGTGTGATGACGTAGTGTGATGACGTAGTGTGATGACGTAGTGTGATGACGTAGTGTGATGACGTAGTGTGACGTAGTGACGACATAGTGTGATGACGTAGTGTGATGACGTAGTGTGATGACGTAGTGTGATGACGTAGTGTGATGACGTATTGTGATGACGTAGTGTGACATGACGTAGTGTGATGACGTAGTGTGATGACGTATGTGATGACGTAGTGTGATGACGTATTGTGATGACGTATTGTGATGACGTAGTGTGATGACGTATTGTGATGACGTAGTGTGATGACGTATTGTGATGACGTAGTGTGATGACGTATTGTGATGACGTAGTGTGATGACGTAGTGTGATGACGTATTGTGATGACGTATTGTGATGACGTAGTGTGATGACGTAGTGTGATGACGTAGTGTGATGACGTATTGTGATGACGTAGTGTGATGACGTAGTGTGATGACGTATTGTGATGACGTATTGTGATGACGTAGTGTGATGACGTAGTGTGATGACGTAGTGTGATGACGTATTGTGATGACGTAGTGTGATGACGTAGTGTGATGACGTAGTGTGATGACGTAGTGTGATGACGTAGTGTGATGACGTAGTGTGATGACGTAGTGTGATGACGTATTGTGATGACGTAGTGTGATGACGTATTGTGATGACGTATTGTGATGACGTAGTGTGATGACGTAGTGTGATGACGTAGTGTGATGACGTAGTGCACACAAAATGTACTTTTCCGCTTAAGTTCCATGTACTGAATAAAAATCTAAAGTTTCATGCATCTTCAACTCTACTGACTCTGCTGCATTCAACTCTGGTCTTGGCACGTGTGCACGTGTGCTCTAGCCAAAAGCTTGGGGGTAGGCTGTGCGGCTAGGCTAGTCTACATTATGAGATTATTGTGGATAAGAGCGAGAATATTTATATTTGTCAAACAGCAGTCAGGCATCGACCATCATGTCACCAGAATAGGACCCTCTGTATGTATTGGAAAGGAGCATCATGTTCACCATGCACTTTCACCACCCTATGAAGTTCGTCATGAGTTATTTCATCTGAGGCCTCATAAACTGCATGGTTTCCTGAGTTGTAGTGGGAGGACCACACACCATATCATCGCTTGGCTCCAGGTTTACTTCGATATGATGGTTAATATATCAATATTTGCGCATAAAGGTGTTTCCACCCGCTATTTCTCGCATAATTAATTATACAGACACAAAAAGATCCCACCATGTCAAACAAACAAAATGATCTGTCGGCATTTATAAAATTGTACTGAAACTTCCTGTTGGCACCACAGCTGTCGGGATTTTTTTATATACGGTACGACTTTACTCGCATAAAAACTGTGGATGGAAACATGGTTAGTGACAACAACCTGCATCACAAGCATCTACTCTGTTTGGCAAAGTGTGAGGCATCAACTTGTCATACTTCATAACAAGTTTATGCAAGAAGTCACACCAGTGATGAACCATGAGTGGCCATTTTATGTCAAGCTCTAAGTCATCTTTATGATAACTGTGTTGACTCAGGACAAAACATTGATATCAAATGTTACAGATATGGTCTTGGTGGTAAGAAATTACCAAAAGATAACAGTCAGACATGCAATCGTCATGTTGAAGTGGTCAGCTTAAAATTTGATAAACTCACATCTCCTGTTTGAGTTGGATTGGATTTTTTGGTTGAAATTTAAAAAATTCCCTCCCACATGGCTGGATCACTTTTCACCACAAATTGGTGGCATGCTACGAAGAGGAAAAATCACAAAGGTGTTCAACATCTCCTCAGAGAGAAAGCTGAAATAATGTTCACACAGAGAGAAAAAAACACAATCGACTTCCAAAGAATGAGCAGCAAAAACATGCTAGCTTTATAATAAGTGAACTGGAAAGTATTATTCACACAAAGGGCTTTTACAAAAGGCCAGGCAATGAAAGGCAATGGCAATGGAAGATGTTTTAAACACGTAGCTACGTTTCCATCTCAACAACCACACGATAATACCAATTGTAGATTTTTTGAGGCAAGAAAAAACATAATGCATTTAACACTGAGTAGTAAAATTTGAATGTGTCTAGAAATACCCTTGGCCCTTTCCTAATCCCAGAAAATAGCCAACGGTAATACCTCTTACACCTCAAGCCACCGTAAACCATGTTATTTCATATGGGTATTTATTGAGGGGAAGGAAAGGGTATTACATCAAGTTCGAGTCACAACAAAAACAAAGCAAGCCAAGAAAAACCACACACAATGGAATCTCGAGTATGTTTGTTTTGTTTCATTCCAGGCCCTCAGGAACAGAACTGATGGAACATTGTGGAACAGGAGCTAAGCGCAGCCTAGAAAAAAGACATGACTGCGGTCTCTGGAGGTAGATCAGAAATAAGATGTGGCTCCCCGCATCAAAATAGACAGTGTGGTAATTTTAGACTTTGGGCAAAAAATGGGCTCTTTATCCCACTCTTCTCTATTCAGCAGAAAGAGGGAGGTACTGGTGGGCCCTGGTCTCTATCGTTAGGATGTTTAATTATCGTGACTTGAGCTGTAGGAGTAAGAGCAAACTCCCAAATAGCAATTGACTAGTTATTAGAATATTATTACCAACCTCAGGAGCAGGCGAAGGAGCTGATTATTGGCTCATGTGGGAGATACAATTTATCAGGAATGTAGAGAGCCGGAATTGGAATTAACTTCTTGGTAATGGAAGTAGCGTGGCACGTTGGGTAATTACCTGGTCCAAAAGGAACTGAATGGAGCGTTCTCAGAACATATCCACATTTTCTTGTTTAGATTTCTGTCCCCATTAAGGTCGGGAGAAATTAGCCAAATCTTTGCCATTATTTATTCCAAGATTTGCTTTGGTCCTTTGAAATTATCACCGGCTTCCACCCGGTGTGGTCCTGCACCCCCCACAGTGACAGGAGAGGGAGGACATTGAGACCAAGCAGACCACCAGGATTGTCTAATATGGAGTCATTTAAAGAGCAAAGTAAACATTTACAAATAAAATATTGCTTCTTTCCTTTATGCTGTATAATTCTACTGGGAAATGGATTCAACTTGAGTCAGTATGTCTCGCTCTCTTTCAAACGCCCCCCACCCGACACACACACACACCACACACACACACACACACACACACACACACACACACACACACACACACACACACACACACACACACACACACACACACACACACACACACACACACACACACACACACACACACACACACACACACACACACACACACACACCAAGCCTTGAGTCAAGGCTGTTGGGCTCTGTTAATTTGCCATTGTTTGTACGTCTGCGAGACGTGTAAATGATGAAGGAAGCAGGTGGCCCTGATCATCTGGTCTGCAGCTGTGGCTTTATGACACACATATACCTTGACCAAGCTCTAGCTACATCACACACACACACACACACACACTATATTCACGCACACACAACACACATAAATAACGTTCTCCCCCTTTTGTTATCTCAAACACCCACACAATCTTGCACACTCATACATTCTCTCATACACACATGTTAAATTGACAGCTGCCTGCTCAGCTCTGTCTGTAATAACCTCTCAGACAAGGTTAGCAACAGGACACAGATGGATAGAGAGAGAGAAAGAAAAAGAAAGAGAGTGAGAGTGAGAGTGTGAGTAAGTGAGAGAGAGAGAGAGAGATTAGGGAGAGAGAGAGAGAGAGTGAGAGATGAAGAGAGAGAGACCATGCTCACACCCCATATAGGCCCCCTCAGATCAGACCTATGCCCCTCCTGCCCACCCCATGCCCCCCACTCCCGCAAAGAATTGTTTAACTTGAGGCAAACATTTCGGGTAGCCTTCCACAAGCTTCCCACAATAAGTTGGGTGAATTTTGTCCCATTCCTCCTGACAGAGCTGGTGTAACTGAGTCAGGTTTGTAGGCCTCCTTGCTCGCGCACGCTTTTTCAGTTCTGCCCGCAGGGCTTTGTGATGGCCACTCCAATACCTTGACTTTGTTGTCCTTAAGCCATTTTTCCACAACTTTAGAAGTATGCTTGGGGTCATTGTTCATTTGGAAGACCCATTTGCGACCAAGCTTTAACTTCCTGACTGATGTCTTGAGATGTTGCTTCAATATATCCTCATAATTTTCCTCCTCATGATGCCATCCATTTTGTGAATTGCACCAGTCCCTCTTGCAGCAAAGCACCACCACAACATGATGCTGCCACCCCTGTGCTTCACGGGTTGGGATGGTGTTCTTCGGCTTGCAAGTCTCCCCCTTCTTCCGCAAACATAACGATGGTCATTATGGCCAAACAGTTCTATTTTTGTTTCATCAGACCAGAGGACATTTCTCCATAAAGTACGATCTTTGTCCCCATGTGCAGTTGCAAACTGTAGTCTGGCTTTTTTATGGCGGTTTTGGAGCAGTGGCTTCTTCCTTGCTGAGTGGTCTTTCAGGTTACGTCAATATAGGGCTCGTTTTACTGTGGATATAGATACTTTGTACTGGTTTCCTCCAGCATCTTCACATGGTCCTTTGCTGTTGTTCTGGAATTGATTTGCACTTTTTCGCAACAATGTACGTTCATCTCTAGGAGACAGAACGTGTCTCTTTCCTGAGCAGTATGACGGCTGCATTGTCCCATGGTGTTTATACTTGCGTACTATTATTTGTACAGATGAATGTGGTATCTTCAGGCATTTGGAAATTGCTCCCAAGGATGAACCACCTTGTGGAGGTCTACAATTTATTTTTCTGAGGTCTTGGCTTATGTCTTTTGATTTTCCCATGATGTCAAGCAAAGAGGCACTGAGTTTGAAGGTAGGCCTTGAAATACATCCACGGGTACACCTCCAATTGACTCAAATTATGTCAATTACCCTATCAGAAGCTTCTAAAGCCATGACATAATTTTGGGGAATTTTCCAAGCTGTTTAAAGGCACAGTCAACTTAGTGTATGTAAACTTCTGACCCACTGGAATTGTGATACAATGAATTATAAGTGAAATAATCTGTCTGTAAATAATTGTTGGAAAAAATGATTGTGTCCTGACCGACTTGCCAAAACTATAGTTTTGTGCAGTGGTTGAATACCCCGTTTTAATGACTCCAACCAAAGTGTATGTAAGCTTCTGACTTCCACTGCACGCCTAGGCTGTGAGCAGGCAAACACACCCAACCCCCACTCTTACACTAGCTCAAGCCAATGGCATGTACCAAATACTCAGCAGGCTCTGCTCACACTTACTGGTCTGAGGCCAAACCACACGACTAACAACGTTGGACAATTTATGGAACACAAAGTCTTCACTATGTCATCCTGGAATATCCAAGGCCTGAGGTCATCTGCCTTTGGCCTAAAGAGCAGGAACCTGGACTTCACCAAATAAATCAGAAATACATACATTTTGTCATGCTACAAGAAACATAGTACAGAGGAGAAGAACCCACTGGTTGCAGAGAGATTGTAACTCCATCCACAAAACTACCAGGTGTGAAACAGGGAAGGGGCTCAGGGGGTATGCTAATTTACTCTATCTATTAAATTCATCAAAACAGGAACATTTTATATTTGGCTAGAAATTCAAAGGAAATGATTTTAACAGAGACAAATGTCCTCCTATGTGCTACCTATATCCGCCCACTAGAATCCCCATACTTTAATGAAGACAGCTTCTCCACCCTGGAGGGGGAAATCAATCATTTCCAGGCCCAGGGATATGTACTAGTCTGTGGTGACCTAAATGCCAGAATTGAACAAGAACCTGACACCCTCAGCACACAGGGGGACGAACACCTACCTGGAGGTGACAGCATTCTCTCCCCCATATGCCCCCTTAGGCAGAACTACGACCACATAAACAACAAAAACAGGTCACAACTCCTGCAGCTCTGTCGGGTTGGGTATGTACATAGTCAATGGTAGGCTTTGAGGGGATTCGTACTGTAGGTACACCTATAGCACATCTCTTGGGGATCTGAGTGGCGCAGCGGTCTAAGGCATTGCATCTCAGTTCAAGAGGCGTCACTACAGTCCCTGGTCCAAATTCAGGCTGTATCACAACTGGCCACGATTGGGAGTCCCATAGGGCTGTGCACAATTGGCCCAACGTCGTCCGGGTTTGGCCGGAGTAGGCCATCATTGTAAAAAATAATTTGTTCTTAACTGACTTGCCTAGTTAAATAAAGGATACATTTAAAAATGTTATAATAACAATTGGAGGGTAGTACTGTAGACTACTTTATCACTGACCTAAACCCAGTCTCTCAGAGCGTTCACAGTCAGCCCACTGACACCCCTATCAGATCACAGCCTATTGAACAGAGCAATACTCAATCATGAGGCATCAAAGCCAAATTAACTGAATAACATCAATAAATTCTATAAATTGAAGGAAAGTAGTGTGGAAACCTACCAAAAAACAATTAGCCAACATCAAATTAAATTCCGTTTAGACAACTTCCTAGACAAAATGTTTCACTGTAATAGGGATGGTGCAAGATTGACAGTAGAAAACCTAACAGTATATTTGACATCTCAGCTTCCCTATCGAAAAAAACCTTAAGAAATTAAAAAACCTATCCAACCAAAAACATAGAGACCCAGAAAACCTGAGCCTACACCTTCACTATGGTGAATCACTAAAACAATACAGAAATACACTACAGAAAAAGAAGAAACAGCACGTCAGAAATCAGCCAAATGTAAATTAATAATCCGTAGAATCTAACCACTTCTGGGAAAATTGGAAAACAGAGATTTATGGATAAACCACTTATCCAATCTTTTTTGGCCCTGTAACAAAGAACAAACAGCAAAAACATATACAGTACCAGTCCAAAAATGTGGACACACCTGCTCATTCAAGGGTTTTTCTTAAGTTTTACTATTTTCTACATTGAAGAATAATAGTGAAGACATCAGAACTATGAAATAACACATATAGAATCATGTAGTAACCAAAAAGAGTTAAACAAATCAAAATATATGTTATATTTGAGATTCTTCAAAGTAGCCACACTTTGCCTTGATGGCAACTTTGCACACTCTTGGCATTCTCTCAACCAGCTCATGAAGTAGACACCTGGAAATCCTTTCAATTAACAGGTGTGCCTAATGCGACTGAGCCAATCAGTTGTGTTGTGACAAGGTATTTATATAAAAAATATATATTTAAACCTTTATTTAACTAGGCAAGTCAGTTAAGAACAAATTTTTATTTACAATGACGGCCTACCAAAAGGCAACAGGCCTCCTGTGGGGACGGGGGCTGGGATTAAAAATAAAATGTATTAAATAAAAATATAGGACAAACAATTACAGACTTACAAAGGCAAGCACAGCCGAGAGCTGCCCAGTGACATGAGCCTACCAGACGAGCTAAACTACTTGTTTTTTTACGAGCTAAACTACTTCAATGCTCGCTTCGAGGCAAATAACACTGAAACATGCATGAGAGCATCAGCTGTTCCGGATGACTGTGTGATCCTGCTCTCCGCAGCCAATGTGAGTAAGACCTTTAAACAGGTCAAAATTCACAATGCTGCAGGGCCAGACAGTTTATCAGGTCGTGGACTGTGACAGGGTAGCCTAGTGGTTAGAGTGTTGGACTAGTAACCGGAAGGTTGCAAGTTCAAACCCACGAGCTGACAAGGTACAAATCAAGGTACGTTCTGCCTCTGAACAGGCTGTTAACCCACTATTCCTAGGCCGTCATTGAAAGTAAGAATTTGTTCTTAACCAACTTGCCTGGTTAAATAAAGGTAAAATAAATAAAAAAAATAAATGCGCTGACCAACTGGCAAGTGTCTTCACTGATATTTTCAACCTCTCCCTGTTTGAGTCTGTAATACCAACATGTTTTAAGGAGACCACCATAGTCCCTGTGCCGAAGTGCACTAAGGTAACTTGCTTAAAGGACCACCGACCCGTAGCACTCACATCTGTAGCCATGAAGTGCTTTGAAAGGCAGGTCATGGCTCACATCAACACCATTATCCTAGACCCACTCCAATTTGCATACTGCCCCAACAGATCCACACATGGTGCAATTCCTATTGCACTCCACATTGCCACTTCCCACCTGGACAAAAGGAAAACCTATGTGAAAATGCTATTCATTGACTACAGCTCAGCGTTCAACACCATAGTGCCCTCAAAGCTCATCAATAAGTTAAGGACCCTGGGACTAAACACCTCCCTCTGCAACTGGATCCTCGTCTTCCTGACAGGCCACCCCTAGGTGGTAAGGGTAGGTAACAACACATCCGCCACACTAATCCTTAACCCAGGGGCCCCTCAGGGGTGCGTGCTCAGTCCCCTCTTGTACTACCTCTTGTACTCCCTCCCCTCTTGTACTCCCTGTTCACTCATGGCCAGGCACGACTCCAACACCATCATTAACTTTGCAGATGACACAACAGTGGTAGGCCTGATCACAATGACGAGACACCTTATAGGGAGAAGGTCAGAGACCTGGCTATGCGGTGCCAGGACAACAACCACTCCCTCAACGTGATCAAGACAAATTATTGTGGACTAGAGGAATAGGAGGACCGAGCACGTCCGCATTCTCAACGAAGAGGCTGTGGCGGAGCATGGAAACTGCTCAGCCTCCGACCGCAAGGCACTACAGAGGATAGTGCGAACGGCCAGTACATCACTGGGGCCAAGCTCCCTGCCATCCAGGATTTCCATACCAGGCGTTGTCAGAGGAAGGACCTAAACATTGTCAATGACTCCAGCCACCCTAGTCATAGACTGTTCTCTCTGCAAGCGGTACCGGAGTGCCAAGTCTAGGTCAAGAGGCTTCTAAACAGCTTCTACCCCCAAGCCATAAGACTCCTGAACATCTAATCAAATGGCTACCCACACTATTTTCATTGCTCCCCCTCCCTTTTACCCCGCTGCTACTCTCTGTTATGATCTATGCATAGTCACTTTAATAACTATACATACATGTACATATTACCTCAATTACCTCGACCTACCGGTGCCCCCGCACATTGACTCTGTACCTGTACCCCCTGTATATAGTCTCGCAATTGTTATTTTAATGCTGCTCTTTAACTACTTGTTACTTTTATTTCTTATTTGTATTTTTTCAACTACATTGTTGGTTAGGGGCTTGTAAGTAAGCATTTCACTGTAATGTCTACACATGTTGTATTCGGCACATGTGACTAAAACAATTCTATTTTTATTTGATATTTGTTATTTCGTAGTTTTGATGTCTTCACTATTATTATACAATGTGGAAAAAATAAATAAAACCCCTGGAATGAGTAGGTGTGTCCAAACTTTTGGTTGGTACTGTTCATGATCAAATATTCATCTTAGAAACCACTGGATTCCAGAACCCACTGGATTCTCCAATTACATTGAATGAACTACAGGACAAAATACAAACCCTCCAACCCAAAATGGCCTATGGTGTTAATGGTATCCTAAATTTATGATCAAATATGCAGGCCACAAAATTTCAGATGGCTATACTTAAACTCTTTAACATCATCCTTGGCTTTGGCTTCTTCCACTATATTTGGAACCAATGAATGATCCCTCCAATCCACAAAAGTGGAGACAAATTTGACCCCAATAACTACCGGGAGATTTGCGTCAACAGTAACCTTAGGAAAATCCTCTGCATTATCATTAACAACAGAGTCGTACATTTCCTCTGTGAAAATAATGTACTGAGAAAATTGGCTTTTTTCCAAATGACCATTCGACAGACCACGTATTCACCCTGCACACCCCAATTGACAAACAAACAAACCAAAACAAAGACAAAGTCTTCTCATGCTTTGTTGATTGCAAACAAAAGTGGTATGGAGGGAAAGCATACGACATTATAAAATCCATGTACACAAACACAAATGGTTAAAATAAATACAAATTCCACCGAGACACAGTTGCCCTTGAGCACACAAAAAACTATACAGACTATACAGGCCTAAACATCAGCGCCACAGGTAACTTCAACAAAGCTGTGAACGATCTGAGAGACAAGGCAAGAAGGGCCTTCTATGCCATCAAAAGGAACATAGAATTCGACATACCAATTACAATCTGGCTAAAAGTATTTTAATAAGTATTTATATAGTATTTATAGAACCCATTGACCTCTATGGTTGTGAGGTCTAGGGTCCGCTCACCAACTAAGAATTCAGAAAATGGAAAAAAAACACCAAATTGAGACTCTGATAGGCTGACACTCGCTAATTATTCAAATCCAGAAAAGAGACGTTAAATCCGAGAACCACCTAAAAGCAAGTGATTCTTTAACCTTCCATAACGAAGCAATCACCAATGAACCAGGAGAAGGGTCCCCTAAGCAAGCTGGTCCTGGGGCTCTGTTCACAAACACGAAAAGACCCCACAGAGCCCCAGGACACAATTCGACCCAACCAAATCATGAGATAACAAGAAGATAATTACTTGACATAATGGAAAGAATACAAAAAAAGCTTTGTAAAGCTTTGACTATGTACAGACTTAGTAAGCATTGCCTTGCTATTGAGAAAATGCCGCTGTAGGCAGACCTGGCTCTCAAGAAAAGACAGGCTATATGTCACGACTTCCGCCGAAGTCGTTCCCTCTCCTTGTTTGGGCGGTGTTTGGCGGTCGACGTCACCGGCCTTCTAGCCATCGCCGATCCACTTTTCATTTTCCATTTGTTTTGTCTTTGTCTTACACACCTGGTTTCAATTCCCCAATTACTTGTTCATTTTTTAACCCTCTGCTCCCCCATGTTTGTTTGTGAGTCTGTATTTGTGGCCTTGAATTTATACAACGTGTATTGTTATATTATTGAGTAAAATTGCTTTCATTACTCATAGCTGCTGTCCTGCGCCTGACTCATCTCACCAGCTACACACAGACGCATTACACTATGTGCAAATTGCCCACAAAATGAGGTGGAAACTGAGCTGCACTTCCTAACCTCCTTCCAAATGTCTGACCAAATAAGAGACATATATTTCCTTCAGATTACACAGACCCACAAAGAATTTGAAAACAAATCCAATTTTGATAAAATCCCATATCTAATGGGTGAAATACCACACTGTGCATTCACAGCAGCAAGAATTGTGACCTGTTGCCAAAAGAAAAGGGCACCCAGTGAATACAACCGATATTTATGTTTATTTATTTTCCCTTTCGTACTTAAACTATTTACGCATTGTTACAAAACTGTATATAGACATAATATGACATTTGAAATGTCTTTATTTTTTTGAAACTTTGGTGAGTGTAACGTTTACTGTTCATTTTTTATTGTTTATTTCACTTTTGTTTATTATCTATTTCACTTGCTTTGGCAATGTAAACATATGTTTCCTATGCCAATTGAAATTGAATTGAGAGATCGATAGAGAGAGAGAGAGAGAGAGAGAGAGAGAGAGAGAGAGAGAGAGAGAGAGAGAGAGAGAGAGAGAGAGAGAGAGAGAGAGAGAGATGGAAGGGTACTTCTCTGGGGCAAGGTCTCTGGAGCTAAAGCACCATTTTCTTTCATTTCACTTTGATTTCTGGAACCCTGGAGATCTTTGCATTCCTGGATTTGAGTCAGATTTTGATAAGATAAAATCAAAGATTGTACTGGAGATCAAAAATGTTTATCAATACCTATGCCATATGCCAAAGTAAGTAAGGTAATGTAAGCATGCGGAACCTTGCAATGGCCGAACACATGCCAAATGATTGTGTTAATATACCAAATCTGTTACATTTACAGCTGGTTACAACAACCTAAGTGACAGGACAGTTGACCAATCACAGGACTTCCCGGGTCTCTCTTAATTAACACCTCACCTCAAGTAATTTGTAGCACCAGACCAAAGCCAGTTTGCCGTGTCAGATGTTATATGGGAAATAAGGCCTGAGTGCTTCATTAAAACAGGCCTCTTACCCTCCTGTGAAGGTTTTTCTTGTCCATTTTATTTATTTTTCCTTTCTTCATGGCTTATTGGAATTCCTTTTTTGGCATTTGTGTTTTGACTGTACCGTTACGGCAATTTGTTCTTAACTGCTCATGAATTAACTTGATACTGTATATTCTATTATATACGTACTTCTAATTTTAGTGGTATTTATTTTTACATTTGTATTACTTCTTGTTATTTTGGGACTTTTGTATTTGGCATTTTATTCTCGATCTGTTATTGTTATTGTACCAAATTTATTTTTCCAGAGTGAGCTAACTGGGTGAATAAAAGTTGTTATGTTTGCCATCATAGCCGCGGGAAAATATTTGGGGGTATGGGTGAGATGAGCTATAAACGGCTATATCGGTCCACTAATACAGGATTAGTTAAAGCCCGGTGAAGTACTTTTGTAAGATTTATATATATACACACTACATGACCAAAAGTAGGTGGAAACATGCTTGTCGAACATCTCGTTCCTAAATCATGGGCATTAATATTGAGTTGGTCCCCCCTTTGCTGCTATAACAGCTTGCACTCTTCTGGAAAGTCTTTCCACTAGATGTTGGAGCATTTCTGCGGGAACTTGCTTCCATTCAGCCACAAGAACATTAGTGAGATTGGGCACTGATGTTGGGTGATTAGGCTTGGCTCGCAGTTGGTGCTGCAATTAATCCCAAAGGTATTCGATGGGGTTGAGGTGAGGGCTCTGTGGACTGCTGTGCTGGAACAGGAAAGGGCCTTCCCCAAACTGTTGCCACAAAGTTGGAAGCACAGAATAATCTAGAATGTCATTGTATGCTGTAGCATTAAGATTTCCCTTCTCTGGACCATGTAAAACAGCCCCAGAACATTATTCCTCCTCCACCAAACTTTACAGTTGGCACTATGCATTCGGGCAGATAGCGTTCTCCTGGCATCCGCCAAACACAGATTCGTCCGTCGGACTCCCAGATGGTGAAGTGTGATTCATCACTCCAGAGAAAGCATTTCCACTGCTCCAGAGTTCAATGGTGGCGAGCTTTAAACCACAGAAATTGAAATATCACATTTACATAAGTATTCAGACCCTTACTCTTACTTTGTTGAAGCACGTTTGTAAGCGATTACAGCATTACAGTCTTCTCGGTATGACGCTACTAGCTTTGCACACCTGTATTTGGAGAGTTTTTCCCCAATCTTCTCTGCGGATCCTCTCAAGCTTTGTCAGGTTGGATGGGGAGCTTTGTTGCACAGATATTTTCAGGTCTCTCCAGAGATGTTCAATCGGGTTCAAGTCCGGGCTCTGGCAGGGCCACTCAAGGACATTCAGAGACTTGTCTTGAAGCCATTCCTGCATTCTCTTGGCTGTGTGCTTAGGGTCGTTGTCCTGTTGAAAGGTGAACCTTTGCCCCAGGCAGAGGCCCTGAGTGCTCTGGACAGAGATGGGACCAAGTCATTGTTTTACAAGTAAGTCTCAAGTCTTAGCACTCAATTCCCAAGTCAAGTCCCAATTCAAGACAGGCAAGTCCGAGTCAAGTCTCAAGTCAAGTCTCAACTCCTAAACTTTGAGTTCGAGTCCTAAACATGTCATAATATGCTCTTCACCAAATGTAAAACCATTTCATATATTTAACAAGAGTAATAGTTAGTGTATTACATTTACGCAAATCATGAATGCTTTTAAAAACATCTATATATTTATTACTTTCCAAATAAACGTTATATTTCCATGAAAATACATGGGTAGCCATGAGAAAGACCCCCCCCTCTCCCCCAATAGTGATAGATTATCGAGGATCGCTATGGGGCGCAATCGGGCGATGTAGGCTTGTACACAATCACCCAACCTTGGTTACAGTAGGCTAACATATGCCAATAGTTTTAGGAACAGCAGTAACATCAGGCAGGATTTAGGCTACCAACTGCCTAGCCAGTTGCAGCTCAGTCTTGGGTGCAATGATCACATCCCCGCACTGACTGACTGTGTGGAGGCTCATTTATTTAACGTTACGTTAGCATACATGCTACACTAGTAAAGTTATAAATTGTATAGCTGTCAGCTACTGTATAGAAAGGTGTGAGCCTTTCCAAATCATGTCCAATCAACTGAATTTACCACAGGTGGAATCAAGTTGTAGAAACATCTCAAGGACGATCAATGGAAATAGGATGCACCTGACCTCAATTTCGGGTCTCATAGCAAAGAGTACTTAAGGTATTTCGGTTTTTTATTTTAAATAGATTTGAAAATAATTCAAAAAAACTGTTTATTATTTTTCTTTATGGGAAATAACCATTGTAGAATAAGGCTTTAACGTAACAAAATGTGGAAAAAGTCAAGTGGTTTGCATACTTTCCGAATGCACTGTATGGAGACATTAGCATACAACTGGCCTAATATGAAATCATTTCTAACACCCACTGACCAGTGCACTGCCAAATGACCTTAAATGACCCTAACAATGAGCTCACAGTACGTTTCCCTTTTTCCATCATGGGGATGACATGGAGGAATCAACGCACTGTAACCTTTGGCTAGTTCCACTTTGGCTAGTTCCATTGGAGGTTTGGAGAGAAAATCCAATCAAACCTTACAGTGAAATGCTTACTTACTAGCCCTTAACCAACTACGCCGTTTTAACCATCCTGTTGTGTTCATTTTCATGTTAATTAATTCTGTGTTTCCGGTCCAAAATGACCACCCCATTATAACTGATTATAAATCCATATAATACATATATTATCACCTAATGTTGTGTTGGATATTTTTTATCAACTTAAGTTCTTGTGAACATTACAAGTTTTGAACTTCTATTTGCTATTTGTGGCCTGTAGGCCTCAATGACCTGAGCTCATTCAACTTGTTTTTAAGTTTTAAAAAAGCCTAATGTATGGATTATTTTGACAATAACAAATACTCTGATGAAACATATTGTTCTATTTATCACAGACTACTTTGTGTCAACGTTTAACAAGGACTCTCTCTCCTCCTCACGAGTGTCATGATCAAAGATATGATTAAGCGCCTCACATACAGTATATCGTTTGGTCAATGTGGTGCCACAGAATGAATTGTGAGCAAAGGCCTCAAAACACTTTATATACAGTTGATGTCGGAAGTTTACATACACTTAGGTTGGAGTCACCTACTTCGTGCATGACACAAGTAATTTTTCCAACAATTGTTTGCAGACAGATTATTACACTTATAATTCACCGTATCATAATTCCAGTGGGTCAGAAGTTTACATACACGAAGTTCTGTACCTTAAACAGCTTGGAAATTCCCAAAAATTCTGTCATGGCTTTAGAAGCTTCTGGTTAATTGACATCATTTGAGTCAATTGGAGGTGTACCTGTGGATGTATTTCAAGGCCTACCTTTAAACTCAGTGTCTCTTTGCTTGACATCATGGGAAAATCAAAAGAAATCAGCCAAGACCTCAGAAAAAAAATTGTAGACCTCCACAAGTCAGCAATTTCCAAACGCCTGAAGGTACCACGTTCATCTGTACAAACAATAGTCTGCAAGTATAAACACCATGGGACCACAAAGCCGTCATTCCGCTCATGAAGGAGACCCATTCTGTCTCCTAGAGATGAACGAACTTTGGTGTGAAAAGTGCAAATCAATCCCAGAACAACAACAAAGGAACTTGTGAAGATGCTGGAGGAAACAGGTACAAAATAATCTATATCCACAGTAAAAACGAGTCCTATATCGATATAACCTGAAAGGCCACTCAGCAAGGAAGAAGCCACTGCTCCAAAACCACCATAAAAAAGCTAGACTACGGTTTGCAACTGCATATGGGGACAAAGATTGTACTTTATGGAGAAATGTCCTCTGGTCTGATGAAACAAAAATAGAACTGTTTGGCCATAATGACCATCGTTATGTTTGGAGGAAAAAGGGGGAGTCTTGCAAGCTGAAGAACACCATCCCAACCGTGAAGCACAGAGGTGGCAACATCATGTTGTGGGGGTGCTTTGCTGCAGGAGGGACTGGTGCACTTCACAAAATAGATGGCAGCACGAGGAGGAAAATTATGAGGATATTTGGAAGCAACCTCTCAAGACATCAGTCAGGAAGTTAAAGCTTGGTCGCAAATGGGTCTTCCAAATGGGCAATGACTCCAAGCATTCTTCGAAAGTTGTGGCAAAACGGCTTAAGGACAACATAGTCAAGGTATTGGAGGACGATCACAAAGCCCTGACTTCAATCCTACAGGGAATTTTTACTTGTCACGACTTCCGCCGATGTCGGTTCCTCTCCTTTTTCGGACGGCGTTCAGCGGTCTTCCGGTCTTCTAGCCATCGCCGATCCACCTTTCATTTTCCATTTGTTTTGTCTTGTTTTCCCACACACCTGGTTTACATTCCCTCATTACTTGTCGTGTATTTAACCCTCTGTTCCCCCCATGTCTGTGTATGAAATTGTTTGTTGTAAAGTGTTTGTGCACTCTGACTGGTTCGCAACGGGATATTTTGTATCTATATTTTGTTGTTCTGGGTGCCGTTGGTTTTGCATATTAAACTGCTCCGGTTATTACCCAGTTCTGCTCTCCTGCGCCTGACTTCCCTGCAACCAGTCACGCACCTATTACATTACTAGGATTAAATGCCAGGAATTGTGAAAAACTTTAAATGTATTTGGCTAAGGTCTATGTAAACTTCCGACTTCAACTGTATATATTATTGAAACAATGTTGCTATTGTTTGTGAGAATGCCACCAGGTGTGGTTCCCGTCGTGGGGGAAAGATTCTATTGGGGAAAGTTTGCCATGGATTCCAAGAAGGGGAGTGAGGTGTGTGTGTGTGCTCAAACACACATGCATGTGGGGGCCTGGGAGAGGAAGTGTGTCCATCTGATTAATGAGCATGTGCCTGAACTCAATTTTATACACTAATTGTAGTCACCCATTAATTTCTAATGAATGGTCATTTTTCACTGGGAACACCACAGGTGTACAAATGTTAAATAATCCACCCAAAATGTAATGAAAATCATCCAAATGTAATTTGTGTGTTCAGATGACCTGTGTGGAGAAAGTCATGGAACCTTATGACAATCAGATTAAATTAACTACATTTTTCAGAGCGAAAACTTGTCAATCGGTCCAATTTGACTGGAACACAGCAGGAGGGTTAAGAAAACTACCCAAAAAAAGAAATAAAAGTAACAAATAATTAGAGAGCAGCAGTAAAATAACAGTAGTGATGCTATATACAGGGATTACCTGTACAGAGTCAATGTGTGGGGGCACCGGTTAGTCAAGGTAACTGAGGTAATATGTACATGTAGGTAGAGTTATTAAAATTACCATGCATATATAATAACAGAGAGTAGCAGCATAAAGGAGGGGGGCAGTGGAAATAGTCTGGGTAGCCATTTGAGGTGTAGAAGCTGTTTAGAAGCCTCTTGGACATAGACTTGGGGCTCCGGTACCGCATGCCGTGCGGTAGCAGAGAGGACCGTCTATGACTAGGATGACTGGAGTCTTGCCAATTTGTAGGGCCTTCCTCTGACACCACCTGGTATAGATGTCCTGGATGGCATGAAGCTTGGCCCCAGTAAAGTACTGGGCTGTACCCGCTACCCTCTGTAGTGCCTTGCGGTCAGAGGCCGAGCAGTTGCCATACCAGGTAGTGATGCAACCCATCAAGATGCTCTTCATGGTGCAGCTGTGGAACCTTTTGAGGATCGGAGGATCCATGCCAAATCTTTTCAGTCTGCTGAGGGGGAATAGGTTTTGTCGTGCCCTCTTCACGACTGTCTTGGTGTGCTTGGACCATGTTAGTTTGTTGGTGATGTGGACGCCAAGGAACTTGATGCTCTCAACCTGCTCCACTACTGCCCTGTCGATGAGAGTGGGGGCGTGCTCGGTCCTCCTTTTCCTGTAGTCCACAATAATTTCCTATGTCTTGATCACATTGAGGGAGAGGTTGTTGTCCTTGCACCACACAGTCAGGTCTCTGACCTCCTCCCTATAGGCTGTCTCGTCGTTGTCGGTTATCAGGCCTACCACTGTTGTGTCATCGGCAAGCTCACAGAACGCTGTAATCTTGCATCTTTGGCTTTCCCCAATTGATCTGCATTCCCTGCATAGACTGATGGACATGTGACTGATGAGAGTACAAACAAAGACTCACAGACTCAGAGAATAAAAGAATGCAGCCTGTTTGGATTCCTGATATCAAATCAAACAATGGTTACTGTATTAAATGAAAAGAAACACAGCTGCATAATTATTCAAATATTATTGCATTGAAATAGGATTCTGTTCATGGCGCATGCCTGGAACCCAGTTTCCACTATTTATTGAATGAATAGAGCTTATATTGGGACTCAAAACCACAACTAAAGACACTCCAACCGGACAATGATGACCTTTGTAATTATCGAAATACTTGCTGAAATGTGACGTCAGTGGGTGGTAGAAATACTTTAAAGGCTCTGGAAATTGTACAAATATTGCAAAATAGCTCAAATATTACATCAATCACATTTATAATTAACACAATTCAAGTTATCTGTTAAAGTTGGGACTAGAGGGAGATTTGATATCACCCCATACCAAGCACCTCAGGATGGGACAAGACTGAACATGTTCCTGCTGCTGAGACCTGTGGTGCGGTTCAGGCCCTCACACCCTCACACCCCCGCACATAAGCACTAATCTATGACCAAAATGTTAACTCAATTTGTCAGTGTTATCTTCATGTCAACAGTTCCCCTCAAATATTTATAATAGGCTCTGCGCTCAGACGACCAGTGAGAGCAGGATGAATCTGAGAATGTTAACATGTAGAGCCCAGTATTTCCACAGGCTGCTAGACTGTTACTGGGAAATGGTACTCACGCCCAAACAACATGTTTTGTAAGACACATGTCTTCAGGAGAGAATGAGTCATGAGTCATTTTCTAAAGTACCATATCATAAATCTATTACTACAACCCTATGTAGTTATAATAATTAATACAAATCAGAACCATGCACAGCTGCACTGAATTTGGGAGATAAGACAAATGCATGAATGAGATGAGCAGTGAGTTGGAGCTAGCTCCCACACAGAATGTCCCACTCTCCCACTGACGTACAGTCTCCATAGGGTTGGTGACCCTGTAATCTATGGAGCACAGCAGCTATGGTCCTAATGCAGTCCTAATGCATCACAAATGTATCCTTAATCATCCGGAGACCTGCAGCAGTAGCAAACCCAGGGAAACCACAAATCTAAACAGAGCAGCACTTCCTGCTTTACACAGACCAATGCGCACGCACAGGCACATACATACAAACACACACAGCACAAAGAAAGTACAGGTGCATCAAAGCTGGGACCAAGAGACTGAAAAAAGCTTCTATCTCCAGGCCATTAGACTGTTAAATAGTCACCACTAACCTGCCTCCGCCGAGCACCCTGTCCTGAACTTAGTTACTGTTACTAGCTGTCTACCATACAGTTGAAGTCAGAAGTTTACATACACCTAAGCCAATTATATTTAAAGTCAGTTTTTCACAATTCTAGTAAAAATTTGCTGTCTTAGATCACCACTTTATTTTAAGAATGTGAAATGCCAGAATAATAGTAGAGAGAATGATTTATTTCAGCTTTTATTTCTTTCATCACATTCCCAGCGGATCAGACGTTTACATACACTCAATTAGAATTTGGTAGCATTGCATTCAAATTGTTTAACTTGGGTCAAACGTTTCGGGTAGCCTTCCACAAGCTTCCCACAATAAGTTGGGTGAATTTTGGCCTATTCCTCCTGACAGAGCTGATGTAATGGAGTCAGGTTTGTAGACCTCCTTGCTCGCACACAGTTTTTCAGTTCTGCCCACAAATCTTCCATAGGATTGAAGTAAGGGCTTTGTGATGGCCACTCCAATACCTTGACTTTGTTGTCCTTAAGCCATTTTGCCACAGCTTTGGAAGTATGCTTGGGCCATTGTCCATTTGGAGGACCCATTTGCAACCAAGCTTTAACTTCCTGACTGATGTCTTGAGATGTTGCTTCAATATATCCTCATAATTTTCCTCCCTCATGATGTCATCTATTTTGTGAAGTGCACAAGTACCTCCTGCAGCAAAGCACCCCAACAGCATGATGCTGCCATCGCCGTGCTTCACGGTTGGGATGGTGTTCTTCGGCCCGTATTTCCTCCAAAGATAACAATGGTCATTATGGCCAAACAGTTCTATTTTTGTTTCATCAGACCAGAGGACATTTCTCCATAAAGTACAATCTTTGTCCCCATATGCAGTTGCAAACCGTAGTCTAGCTTTTTTATGGTGGTTTTGGAGCAGTGGCTTCTTCCTTGCTTAGTGGCTTTTCAGGTTATGTCGATATCGGACGCGTTTTGCTGTGGATATAGATACTTTTGTACTGGTTTCCTCCAGCATCTTCACAAGGCTCTTTGCTGTTGTTCTGAGATTTATTTGCACCGGCGTACGTTCAACTCTAGGAGACAGAACGCATCTCCTTCCTGAGTGGTATGACGGCTGCGTGGTCCCATGGCGTTTATACTTACGTACTATTGTTTGTAATTGCTCCCAAGGATGAAACAGCTTGTGGTAGTCAACAATTCTTGGTTGAATTGTTTTGATTTTCCCATGTCAAGCAAAGAGGCACTGATTTGAAGGTAGGCCTTGCAATACACTGCTCAAAAAAATAAAGGGAACACTTAAACAACACAATGCAACTCCAAGTCAATCACACTTCTGTGAAATCAAACTGTCCACTTAGGAAGCAACACTGATTTACAATCAATTTCACATGCTGTTGTGCAAATGGAATAGACAACAGGTGGAAATTATAGGCAATTATCAAGACACCCCCAATAAAGGAGTGGTTCTGCAGGTGGTGACCACAGACCATTTCTTAGTTCCTATGCTTCCTGGCTGATGTTTTGGTCACTTTTGAATGCTGGCGGTGCTTTCACTCTAGTGGTAGCATGAGACGGAGTCTACAACCCACACAAGTGGCTCAGGTAGTGCAGCTCATCCAGGATGGGACATCAATGCGAGCTGTGGCAAGAAGGTTTGCTGTGTCTGTCAGCGTAGTGTCCAGAGCATGGAGGCTCTACCAGGAGACAGGCCAGTACATCAGGAGACGTGGAGGAGGCTGTAGGAGGGCAACAACCCAGCAGCAGGACCGCTACCTCCGCCTTTGTGCAAGGAGGAGCAGGGGGAGCACTGCCAGAGCCCTGCAAAATGACCTCCAGCAGGCCACAAATGTGCAAGTGTCTGCCCAAACGGTCAGAAACAGACTCCATGAGGGTGGTATGAGGGCCCGGCGTCCACAGGTGGGGGTTGTGCTTACAGCCCAACACCGTGCAGGACGTTTGGCATTTGCCAGAGAACACCAAGATTGGCAAATTCGCCACTGGCGCCCTGTGCTCTTCACAGATGAAAGCAGGTTCACACTGAGCACATGTGACAGACGTGACAGAGTCTGGAGACGCCGTGGAGAACATTCTGCTGCCTGAAACATCCTCCAGCATGACCGGTTTGGCGGTGGGTCAGTCATGGTGTGGGTTGGCATTTCTTTGGGGGGCCGCACGGCCCTCCATGTGCTCGCCAGAGGTAGCCTGACTGCCATTAGGTACCGAGATGAGATCCTCAGACCCCTTGTGAGACCATATGCTGGTGCGGTTGGCCCTGGGTTCCTCCTAATGCAAGACAATGCTAGACCTCATGGGGCTGGAGTGTGTCAGCAGTTCCTGCAAGAGGAAGGCATTGATGCTATGGACTGGCCCGTCCTTTCCCAAGACCTGAATCCAATTGAGCACATCTGGGACATCATGTCTCGCTCCATCCACCAACACCACGTTGCACCACAGACTGTCCAGGACTTGGTGGATGCTTTAGTCCAGGTCTGGGAGAAGATCCCTCAGGAGACCTTCCGCCACCTCATCAGGAGCATGCCCAGGCATTGTAGGGAGCTCATACAGGCACGTGGAGGCCACACACACTACTCAGCCTCATTTTGACTTCTTTTAAGGACAATTACATCAAAGTTGGTTCAGCCTGTAGTGTGGTTTTCCACTTTAATTTTGAGTGTGACTCCAAATCCAGACCTCCATGGGTTGATAAATTTGATTTCCATTGATCATTTTTGTGTGATTTTGTTGTCAGCACATTCAACTATGTAAAGAAAAAAGTATTTAATAAGAATATTTCATTCAGATCTAGGATGTTTTATTTTAGTGTTCCCTTTATTTTTTTGAGCAGTGTACATTCACAGGTACACCTCCAATTGATTCAAATTATGTCAATTAGCCTTTCAGAAGCTTCTAAAGCCATGACATAATTTTCTGGAATTTTCCCAGCTGTTTAAAGGCACAGTCAACTTAGTGTATGTAAACTTCTGACCCACTGGAAATGTGATACCAAAACACTCAAAGATCTTGGTTATGCCACGTATTCCAAACTGTATCAGACACGTGTGTGCCCTGTTCTGGACTATTCAGCAGGAGTGTGGGGTGCTAAGAGGTATTTTTAAAATGAACATGTTCATAACAGAGCAGTACGTTACTTTTTAGGTGTCCACAAGTTTGCACCTATACTTGAAATAACAGGGGACATGCTGGGTACCCTGTTAGGCTGGGAACCCTGTGAGGTGAGATTGAAGGTGTGAATGGTGAGACTGTGGAATAGACTGTTCGATATGCCAATTGCCAGAATAGCAAGTAAAGTTTTTCAATAGGATCTATCCATAGGGGGAGCCTGGGCAACTGAAATGTCTGACATTTTTCAACAGTCTGACTGTGAACATCTGTATGAAAACCAAATGAAGGGAGACATAGATATGATTAAAAAACAACTGTTGATGCAATATGAAAAAAAAATGGGTGGAGGAGATTCATCATAAACCCAAATCGAGAACCGTTTGTTCGATTAAGGGTGAATTTGTGTGTGAGAGATACAGTTGAAGTCGGAAGTTAACATACACTTAGGTTGGAGTCATTAAAACTTGTGTTTCAACCACTATTTTGTGAATGACATTGCTGAAGTCAAGGATCGGTAGGATAGTCAGTTTAACGAGGGTATGTATGGCAGCATGAGTGAAGGAGGCTTGGTTGCGAAATAGGAAGCCGATTCTATAATTAATTTTGGATTGGAGATGCTAAATGTGAGTCTGGAAGGAGAGTTTATAGTCTAACCAGACACCTAGGTATTTGTAGTTGTCCACATATTCTAAGTCAGATCTGTCCAGAGTAGTGATGCTAGACGGGCGAGTGTTTTCTTCAATGGAAGCTTCTCTATGTACAGTGGTGTCCCTCAGGGCAGTTACTTCGGGCCCTTACTCTTCTCTATTTTTACAAATTATTTTCCATGGCCTTGGATGAAGCTAGAATGACTATGTATGATGATGATTCCATTATGTTCCATTATTCCACCTATGTATGAGGATGATTCATTGTATATAGACTTGTTTATACTGTATTATTGACTGTATGTTTGTTTTACTCCATGTGTAACTCTGTGTCGTTGTATCTGTCAAACTGCTTTGCTTTATCTTGCTTTGCTTTATCTTGGCCAGGTCGCAATTGTAAATGAGAACTTGTTCTCAACTTGCCTACCTGGTTAAATAAATAAATAAAACTCTCCATGTCAGCACCCAAAGTCAGTGCGCTGACTGAAATGATAAATAAGGAGTTACAGTCTGTATCAGAATGGGTGATTAATAATAAACTGGTGTTAAATACATAAAACACCAAAAGCATTGTATTTGGTTTAAAACATTCTCTAAGACCTTAACCTTAACTGGAGTTGTACATAAAGGGTGTGACCACTGAACAAGTTGAGGAAGCTGATCTCGTAGGTATAACATTGAATAGTCTATTAACATGGTCAAGTCACATTGACAAAGTTGCTGTGAACATCTTCCGTCAAGATATAACTGCCAACTGCAGAGATAGCCTGCAAAGTAATGTCATACTTTCCAGGTCCATACCCAAACAGTTCGAACTACTAATTCTGAAAATTACTCTCTCCAGAAATAAGTCTCTCACTGTTGCCGCCTGCTACCGACCCCCCCTCATCTCCCAGCTGTGCCCTGGACACCATTTGTGAATTGATTGCCCCCCATCTAGCTTCAGAGTTTGTTCTGTTAGGTGACCTAAACTGGGATATGCTTAACACCCCGGCAGTCCTACAATCTAAGCTAGATGCCCTCAATCTCACACAAATCATCAAGGAACCCACCAGGTACAACCCTAACTCTGTAAGCAAGGGCACCCTCATAGACGTCATCCTGACCAACTGGCCCTCCAAATACACCTCCGCTGTCTTCAACCAGGATCTCAGCAATCACTGCCTCATTGCCTGTATCCGCTACGGTGCCGCAGTCAAACGACCACCCCTCATCACTGTCAAACGCTCCCTAAAACACTTCTGTGAGCAGGCCTTTCTAATCGACCTGGCCCGGGTATCCTGGAAGGACATTGACCTCATCCCGTCAGTTGAGGATGCCTGGTCATTCTTTAAGAGTAACTTCCTCACCATTTTAGATAAGCATGCTCCGTTCAAAAAATGCAGAACTAAGAACAGATACAGCCCTTGGTTCACTCCAGACCTGACTGCCCTCGACCAGCACAAAAACATCCTGTGGCGGACTGCATTAGCATCGAATAGTCCCTGCGATATGCAACTGTTCAGGGAAGTCAGGAACCAATACACACAGTCAGTCAGGAAAGCTAAGGCCAGCTTCTTCAGGCAGAAGTTTGCATCCTGTAGCTCCAACTCCAAAAAGTTCTGGGACACTGTGAAGTCCATGGAGAACAAGAGCACCTCCTCCCACCTGCCCACTAGGCTAGGGAACACGGTCACCACCGATAAATCCATGATTATCGAAAACTTCAACAAGCATTTCTCAACGGCTGGCCATGCCTTCCGCCTGGCAACTCCTACCTCGGCCAACAGCTCCGCCCGCCCTGCAGCTCCTCGCCCAAGCCTCTCCAGGTTCTCCTTTACCCAAATCCAGATAGCAGATGTTCTGAAAGAGCTGCAAAACCTGGACCCGTATAAATCAGCTGGGCTTGACAATCTGGACCCTCTATTTCTGAAACTATCCGCCGCCATTGTCGCAACCCCTATTACCAGCCTGTTCAACCTCTCTTTCATATCGTCTGAGATCCCCAAGGATTGTAAAGCTGCCGCAGTCAACCACCTCTTCAAAGGGGGAGACACCCTGGACCCAAACTGTTACAGACCTATATCCATTCTGCCCTGCCTATCTAAGGTCTTCGAAAGCCAAGTCAACAAACAGGTCACTGACCATCTCGAATCCCACCGTACCTTCTCCGCTATGCAATCTGGTTTCCGAGCCGGTCACGGGTGCACCTCAGCCACACTCAAGGTACTAAACGATATCATAACCGCCATCGATAAAAGACAGTTCTGTGCAGCCGTCTTCATCGACCTTGCCAAGGCTTTCGACTCGGTCAATCACCATATTCTTATCGGCAGACTCAGTAGCCTCGGTTTTTCGGATGACTGCCTTGCCTGGTTCACCAATTACTTTGCAGACAGAGTTCAGTGTGTCAAATCGGAGGGCATGCTGTCCGGTCCTCTGGAAGTCTCTATGGGGGTGCCACAGGGTTCAATCCTCGGGCCGACTCTTTTTTCTGTATATATCAATGATGTTGCTCTTGCTACAGGCGATTCCCCGATCCACCTCTACGCAGACAACACCATTCTATATACTTCCGGCCCGTCCTTGGACACTGTGCTATCTAACCTCCAAACGAGCTTCAATGCCATACAACACTCCTTCCGTGGCCTCCAACTGCTCTTAAACGCTAGTAAAACCAAATGCATGCTTTTCAACCGATCGCTGCCTGCACCCGCATGCCCGACTAGCATCACCACCCTGGATGGTTCCGACCTTGAATATGTGGACACCTATAAGTACCTAGGTGTCTGGCTAGACTGCAAACTCTCCTTCCAGACTCATATCAAACATCTCCAATCGAAAATCAAATCAAGAGTCGGCTTTCTATTCCGCAACAAAGCCTCCTTCACTCACGCTGCCAAGCTTACCCTAGTAAAACTGACTATCCTACCGATCCTCGACTTCGGCGATGTCATCTACAAAATTGCTTCCAACACTCTACTCAGCAAACTGGATGCAGTTTATCACAGTGCCATCCGTTTTGTCACTACAGCACCTTATACTACCCACCACTGCGACTTGTATGCTCTAGTCGGCTGGACCTCGCTACATATTTGTCGCCAGACCCACTGGCTCCAGGTCATCTACAAGGCCATGCTAGGTAAAGCTCCGCCTTATCTCAGTTCACTGGTCACGATGGCAACACCCATCCGTAGCACACGCTCCAGCAGGTGTATCTCACTGATCATCCCTAAAGCCAACACCTCATTCGGCCGCCTTTCGTTCCAGTACTCTGCTGCCTGTGACTGGAACGAATTGCAAAAATCGCTGAAGTTGGAGACTTTTATCTCCCTCACCAACTTCAAACATCAGCTATCTGAGCAGCTAACCAATCGCTGCAGCTGTACATAGTCTATTGATAAATAGCCCACCCATTTTCACCTACCTCATCCCCACAGTTTTTATTTATTTACTTTTCTGCTCTTTTGCACACCAATATCTGTACTTGTACATGATCATCTGATCATTTATCACTCCAGTGTTAATCTGCAATATTGTAATTATTCGCCTACCTCCTCATGCCTTTTGCACACATTGTATATAGACTCCCCTTTTTTTCTATTGTGTTATTGACTTGTTAATTGTTTACTCCATGTGTAACTCTGTGTTGTCTGCTCACACTGCTATGCTTTATCTTGGCCAGGTCGCAGTTGCAAATGAGAACTTGTTCTCAACTAGCCTACCTGGTTAAATAAAGGTGAAATAAATAAATAAAAGTAAAATAAAGATAGGGAGGGGTATATTTGTTATAAATATATCTTCTGCATATTTTACACACAAATTAACTGTACTAGTTGTTTAGAGTATGGTCTTGTCCCATCTTGATTATTGTCCAGTAATATGGTCAAGTGCAGCAAAGAAAGACCTAACAAAGCTGCAGATGGTTCAAAACAGAGCAGCACACCTTGCTCTTAAAAGCACATACAGAACTAACATCAACAACATGCATGGCAGTCTTTCCTGGTTGAGGGTTGACGAGAGACTTACTGCTTCTCCTAGTTTTTATGAGAAATATTATTGCGATGAAAATTGCAGATTGTCTGCCTAATCAAATAACATTCAGCTCAGACACCCATACATACCCCACAATACATGCCACCAGGGGTCTCTTCACAGTCCCCAAGTCCAAACAGATTTACATAACAATAATGAGGCTATATACAGTGGGTACCAGTACCGAGTCAATGTGCAGGGGTACAGGTTAATCAAAGTAATTTGTAAAGTGACTATGCATATGCATAGATAATAAACAGCGAGTAGCAGCGGTGTAAAAACAAAGGGGGGGGGTCAATGTAAATAGTCCGGTGGCCATTTGAAGTTGTTCAGCAGTCTTATGGCTTGGGGGTAGAAGCTGTTAAGGAGCCTTTTGGTCCTAGACTTGGCGTTCCGGTACCGCTTGCCATGCAGTAGCAGAGAGAACAGTCTATGACTTGGGTGACTGGAGTCTTTGACAATTTTTGGGGCCTTCCTCTGCAACGCACCATATTATACAGAGCCATGATCGCATGGAACTCCCTTCCATCTCCAATTACTCAATCAAACAGCAAAATTACCTTTAAAAAGACGATTAAACAACACCTTATGGAATGGCAGGGACTCTAAGGGGACACACACACAGAAACATTATTTTTTAGTTGTACTGTTTGTATAATTTCTTTGTTGTATTATTTGTATGAAGTTGTATTTTACATTTGTGTGACTGTTCTTGTCTATTGGTAACCACGTTTCCATCCAGTTTTCATGCGAGTAAAGTCATACCTTATTAAAAAAATCACGACAGCTGTGTTGGAAACAGGAAGTTTCGGTCCAATTTTATAAATGCCGACAGATAATTTGTTCATCCGACATGTTGGGATATTTTTGTATCGGTAAAATGTAATATGCAAGAAATAATGGTGGAAATCCCTAAAGTCGCAAATACTGATATAATAACCATCATATAAAAGCACATTTGGAGTCGCGTGATAATATGGTGTGTGGTCCTCCCACTACGACTCAGGAAACCATGAAGGTTTTTATACTACCGATGAAATAAATGATGATGAACTGCACAGTGTGGTGAAAGTGCATGTGATGAGCTTGATGCTCCTTTCCAATAAATATCGAGGGTCTTATTCTGATTACATGATGATCGATGCTTGGTTGCTGTTTGACAAGTAAAAATAATGTTGCTCTTATCCATAATAATCTCATAATGTAGACTAGTCTACCTACCTGGACTGTATCTGAGAGCAGTTGGCTATAACACACGTGCCAAGACTAGAGTGGGCACATTTACTATATAACGTAATAGTTTTTGTGACAAAACCATCAGTAGAGTTGAAAATGCGATGGAAACCCATTTAACTTCTATTTTCCATTTGGTATATTGGAATTTAACCTCAAACGTTAGTCAGTTTGATCAAATCTAAATGTATTTGTCACCTGCGCTGAATACAACATTCGGCACATTATCGTGAAATGCTTACTTACAAGCCCTTAAACAACAGTGCAGTTCAAGAAAGAGTTAGAACATTTTATCAAATAAACTAAAGTAAAAAATAATAAAAAGAAACACAATAAAATAACGAGGCTATATACAGGGGGTACCGGTACCGAGTCAATGTGCAGGGGTACAGGTTAGTTGAGGTCACTTGTACATGTAGGTAGGGGTGAAGTGACTATGCATAGATAATAAACAGCGAGTAGCAGCAGTGTAAAAAACAAATGGAGGGGGAGGTCAATGTAAATAATCTGGTGGCCATTTGATGAATTGTTCAGCAGTCTTATGTCTTGGGGGTAGAAACTGTTAACACATCACTGGTGGAAAAATATGCATATTATTTCATGCCTATTTTTGAGTATTTGCATGAAAATCTGTCGCAAAATGGATGCAAACCTATCTACTGTATCAGTATTTTGTTACTTGTCATGTTTTGTGTTTTTTTGTGAGAGTAACCACTGCTTCTGCAAAAGCTAATGGGGATCCAAATAAACAAACAGACACTGGTGGGAGATGTCTTATACAGATATAGAGAATGCCTAACATAGAGCAAAACATCAAAAGTAAGAACCTATGTTTCAAGACCAAACGCATGGTTTAATCTGTCTTTGCCCCCTGAGAGAGATCTTTACCAATAAAATTGAATTGGATTTTAAACTTTGGATGAACAAACATGAACTTTATTTACTGCTATATTAAAAACCCAGTTTGAATCACAGCCAGCGAGGCCTGGAGAGAGATAGCAACATTGGTTACTTAATACCCTGCAGCATAATTACAACAACCTGGAACTAGAGTTACTCTTAGGTTAATTTACCTTTCCTTGACTGCCCATGATCTGGTCACAGAGCTCTAGGAGGGGTGCAAAGGGATTACATTTCAAAACAGACAGAGCTGAGGTCAGAGCCAGGGGATAAGGTAGCCTTATATGGGCCACACGCTACAGGCTAGACAGGAGGGGAAAACACACATCTTTAGTCACCTGACAAAGGATAGAATCAACATGAGAGAAAAATGGTAATTTGGCATTAGACTGTAATGAGTCTTGTCCATAAAGAGGAGGAATCCCATTCTGCTAAGATTGAGATTAATGCATGTATGATTGCCAATGTATGACTTAGATATCCACTTACATTACAATTTTTGTTTGCTAAAATAAGCATTTAATAATGAGGTTCACACGGTATATAGCCCCGCTATTGTTATTTACTGATGCTCATGAATTATTTGTTTCTCTTCTTGGATGAAAAGCGTGCCCAGAGTAAACTGCCTGCTACTCAGTTCCAGTTGCTAATATATGTATATAATGATTATGTTAGGTCACCACCAAGCCACAGAAAAACACAGCCATTTTTACCAGCCAAAGAGAGGAGTCACAAAAAGCAGAAATAGAGATAAAATTAATCACTAACCTTTGATGATCTTCATCAGATGACACTCATAGGACTTCATGTTACCAAATACATGTATGTTTTGCTTGATAAAGTTCATATTTATATAAAAAAATCTGAGTTTACATTGGCGCGTTACGTTCAGTAGTTCTAAAACATGCGGTGATATTGCAGAGAGCCACATCTATTTACAGAAATACTCATAATAAACATTGATAAAGATACGACTATTATACATGCAACTTTAGATAAACTTCTCCTTAATGCAACCGCTGTGTCAGACTTTTTTTTAAACGTTACAGAGAAAGCAAACCATGCAATAATCTGAGTATAGCCTTTAGACAACAAAGCAGCCAAAAAGATACCTGCCATATTGGGTAGTCAACATTACTCAAAAATAGCATTTTACATTTTCACTTAGCTTAGATGATCTTCATCAGAATGCACACCCAGGAATCCCAGTTCCACCATAAATGTTTTGATTTGTTCCATAATGTCCATCAGTTATGTCCAAATATCTTCTTTTGTTAGGGCGTTTGGTAAACAAATCCAAAAGCGCATTCAGGTCGCGCCCAACGTTCAACAAAAAGTTCAAAAAGTTCCGTTACAGCCCGTAGAAACATGCCAACCTAAGTATGGAATCAATCTTTAGGATGTTTTTAACATAAAACTTCATTAATGTTCAAACCGGACAATTCCTTTGTCTGTACAAATTACGTGGAACGTAGCTACCTTTCACGTGAGCGCGCCAGACAGAGGCTGTGGCACTCTGCCAGACCACTCACTCAAAGAACCCTTATGAGCCCCTCCTTTGGAGTAGAATCCTCAAAACAGGTTCTAAATACTGTTGACATCAAGTGGAAGCCTTGGGAAGTGAAACATAACTTATATCAATCACCCTGTATCTTCAATGGGGGCCGAGTTGAAAAACTACAAACCGCAGATTTCCCACTTCCTGGTTGGATTTTTCACAGGTTTTCGCCTGCCATATGAGTTCTGTTATACTCACAGAACTGTTTTAGAAACTTCAGAGTGTTTTCTATCCAATACTAATAATAATATGCATATATTAGCTTCTGGGACAGAGTAGGAGGCAGTTCACTCGGCACGCTATTCATCCAAAAGTGAAAATGCTGCTCCCTATCCCAAAAAGGTTAACAAGAAGTTTATCTTCCATTCGATGTATTGCACTTGTTAATGTATGAATGTTACATATTTCTAAAAAATATTTTTGAATTTCGCGCGCTGCCTTTTTCAGCGGAACCCCTAGCCATAAGAAGTTTAAGGGCTTGTAGTAAGTAAGCATTTCACTGTAAGGTCTACACCGGTTGTATTCAGTGCATGTGACAAATACATTTTGGTTTGACATGATTTTGACTTCATGGGGTACATTCTGGCTCAATGGCCCGTCCAATAACTCTAGATTAGACCTATCATACTCCCCGATGAGAGCTGGAGTCTATCACAAAGTAATTTAATCATTTTACATCCATATTACATAAATAGTCAGTGCAATACTTTATATCTTATAACTTTATAACTTTATATCAAGCTAAGGCTATGAAGGATTTATAAAGAGTTTAAAACTGTTATTTGGTTCATAAATACCTCAAAATGGCTACTAAGGCCTACAAATGCTTTGTAATACCACGATTCTCACAAGCAAAAAAATGAGATATAACAAAGATAATTGTACAGAAAACAGATTGTTTTACACTTACATTTCTATGTCAGGACAGTTTTTATTCATAAAATATCCAGATATAATAAATATTGTAGTAATGAAGGATATGGTCATTGTGGTATATCTTGTGAGTGCATACTCTGCTTGTAACTTCTCTATAGGGGTAATATACCACACTCAAACTATTGCTATGTAATATATTCCAAATCTTTACACATTATATTGGCATCAGAAAGGCCCCAGAGTTGGTTGGTTTTTGGAGATTGCTGTGTTGATCCAATTTTATGTGACTGTTCCATCTTGGCTAGTTTCTGTTTATTTTTTGCTCTTGTTTCTTGTTGCTGTTATGGCTACCTTTGTGAGGTTGTGTGCCATTTTTATAATTGAACATACTAGAATATGCATACTTTGATTAAATATATCTACCAATTAGTCTTTGACATAAAAATCCTAATACATCATGACACATTTTCTTCCCGACAGTGAACTATGTATTGAATGATTGACAGTGCGATTTAAGGCTGATTGGTGTTCTCTCTGCAAGTTTCTATTTCTCTGCAAGTTTCCATCCTCCTACTCAACTATATTTTGGAAATTGTGACCTCTACAACAACAACCAAGACAAAATGCAGCTCTGGCTGTAATCCCTTGTAAAGTTCTCCATTGCAAATAAACACAGTTCCCATACTCCAGTAACTCCACCAAACAGCTGAGTTGCATCTAGGCCTGGCCGGGAATGACAGGAACAAATCAGGTCATGACCTGTAATTAATTCGATTTTCAATCTGGATTGGGCTCTTGGCATTGCCTTCTCTAGTGTATGAGCTGGACATATGCTATGTTTTACTCAAACCACTAAATTGGGTTTACACTGCAGTTCCAGCAGGGGTAAGCCATTAGTTAATCAAACTAATGAGGATTTCCCTTTTCTTGAGCTGTCTTTTACTGTAGATAGGCAGATTGTGTTTTTAGGGCTGGTCTGTTATACTAAGATGGAGAAGGATCTCTCTCATTTGTCCAATATGATGTTAGGTTTTTATAATACTTTGGCGGCTTTGGGTATGCAGTCAATAAAAATGGTCTCATGCAAGTCAATGTTTACAGTTGAAATGTACAGTATTTTTGTTGGAGTGCTCAACCTATCCTAAGGTCCCGGAAATGGAAATGCCTATTGAATCCAGTGCAAGACAGAGACAGATGGACAGAATTTTATTTCCTTAACACTATGGTCACTAGGCCTACAGAAAAGAACATCCATTCTAAGGGATTCATCTTTAAGAAATTCCAGAGATAAACTCAATTTCCAAATCAAACAAAATGTATTTCAAAAGCCTTTTTTACACCAGCAGATGTCACAAAGTGCTATACAGAAACTCAGCCTAAAACCCCAAATAGCAAGCAATACATATTTAGAAGAACAGTGGCTAGGGAAAACTCCCTAGATAGGCAGGAACCTAGGAAAAAACCTAGAGAAGAACCAGGCTCTGAGGGGTGGCCAGTCCTCTTCTGGCTGTGCCTTCTCTAACCGTAAAGTGGGAAGATAAGTCATCAAGTGGGGAATGAGATTAGACTGGGCTGTATTTGTATCATAGGCCTTCATCACCTTGGTTGCATCAGACTATCGTCCCTTTCCCTGATAGCTCAGTAGTTAGATGCTATATTCAACAAAACCATCTTAAGATGCTCAGATAAAGGTAAAACATTTAAACTTTTTTTATGAGAGAACTGATAAAGCAGCCACAGAAATCAAACAACAGAGTGTGCCTCTTCTGCAGTGTAAAAAGCTGATTGGCATTTATGTTTTGGTTGTGGTTTGGGTCCAGGGACGGCGGAGGGTATTTTCTTCCCCTGGTAACATGGGAAAACACATAATAAACAAACACAGTCTGTATGAGTCTCTGTCTGACTGTGAGTGTTAATCCTGTTTGCAGGAGTTGGAGAATCTGTCTCTTTGTCCCGTGTTCCTGACCCTATCGTCGCACGCTCAGGGAGTACTGTAGAACCCTACACCCTCTCCCCATGGCACGAAAAGGTATTGTCTGTCCCCCACCTTTGAAACGCCCCGACAGATAACCTCATTGCGCACAAAGACGATGAGGGCAACACAAGACCGGCATGATTTCAAGCAGGCCTTGAGGATTCCTCCACTGTACACAAATCACAAAGGGAATACCACCACGATAAGAGCAGGACAGGTGTTTTTATTTGAATTTTTACTAATCTCTCTTCATTTACTCAGCTTTGACCCCCGTGCTTCATCGAAACCCCACTTCTATGATCAAAAGCTGCTTCGCAAGAGCATCTAATCACTGAGTGAGCCATTCTAGGAGGAGAAAAGTGTTCAAAGAAATGTACAGCAAAGGTATGCTGCTCCTGTGAATCTTCAGAAGTTAAAATTACTTCAGCGGTGACACAATTGTTGCCCACATGAGTGGCTGAGTTGTTTTTGCAACTTTCAAACACAAAGGAGAAAGAAAGTGAGTGAAATAATATGTTTTCCTTTTTATGCCCAGGCTCTGAAACCGCATCCCTCTTTCATGGTGTCAGTCGTTCTTTTGTGTATGGCAGTGGCGGGACCATTTGACACTGTGGTGGTTATCCTCTTGATACCCGACTCCCATTGAAGCTGTGCTCTCTCACTCCTTTGTTCGCTCGTCGCCAATGTGCTACCTACCCTGACGGAGACAGAGAGAGGAGAGAGCAAACTGGTAACACCATACAAAGTCCCAGGCCCCCACCACAGCAAAACAAGCTCTCAGGTAGAATTTTCATAAAGGCCATACGGCATTCTGGACAGGTACAACTGTGGATAGTCTGATCATAGTGTGTGTTCTTAACTCTTACTCTCAGATTTTTTTATGAATAGTCTCTCTGTGTGTCTCTGGCTCTCTCAAACACACAGACACACACGCACATACCCACACTCTAGACAGACAGACAGACACACACACACACACATACCTCAGTGGGCAACACAAAGGCCTCTCCAGATACAGGATACCACTGTCAAATCATTCCTGTGGGATTTCAACTCCATTCCAAAGCTTCCTTTGAGAAAGTTCTTAGCAGATTATCACGAAAATCGTCAGAACTCCCAGATAAGAGGCACCTCTTCTGACAACTCAAAGTGGCTGCAATGTCATGGGGGAGATAACGGCCGGGGGGTAGTTAAGCAACATTATGGTAAGACCTAAACAGATCACAGATGTTTTACACCACTACAACTTCACTTTTTTAATGGAGTCTAATAAATGTCACTAAAATGGAATTTGCAGTGTTATGTATTGACCTGGAGTAACATTCTCTCCCTTATTTAAAAGGTCAAAGATTCAAAGTAGTGTAAGACTTTGTAATATTATTTAATGTTTTACGGTAATGGTTGCAGGTATTTTCCATCATTATTTTATGAGTCGAGTCTCACAAGAGATTAGACTATTAAATATAACTGAGAGCAGCAATGAACGGGGTTCACAGGATGACAGAAAGGACCCAAGATCGGTTGGATAACAAAACAAGCACACTATCATGTAGGAACTATCTTCCTGTGTAATCAGTGAAAGCATTACCATGTTTAACTCTCAATAACACGATGACGCAAGTTAAGTTTTGTCTAGTCCTGTAGTTTTGTTATCTTTGAATGCAGCAGGTAATCATTCTTAAATTCATTACTTAACGTATTGAGTTTAGATACTAATTCTGAGGTGAATTTTACTACTGATTTATGTTAAGATTTGTGAAATATTTTCAGCATTCATATTTTTTATCCCTTTGAGCATGACCATTGTGTAGTTAGTAATCTGTATTATAGTGTGAATTTGGTAAGGTTTAGAGCATTACATGCTGACCAGACCAGACACGTCATATGCGCAAGCATTGCAAAATAAATGTACACATACATGTTATTCAACCATTGCACGCGTCAGAGTGTCTGCCTGGCCAGGCACTAAAATAGAAATTGGTTATATTTGTGACACTCAACGCGCTACCTGTCGAGCCTCTCCCATCTCCTCATTGGTTTATAGGAGCATATACACAGGTGGGTGATTGAAAGATGAACTTAGGTCCACACTCCTGTCGGTTGGGTTAATGCACCTAAAGTTGGTTGCCAACGGCCATATAAAGTCCAAAATAATAATAAGAAGCCTGAAGGAAGGCGTACAGATGACTAGAAATTAATTTGGTTTACTGTTTTATCTGTCGATTAATTGTTGGAGTAGAGGACCTTGTGCATTTCAGGTAAAATAACAACCCAATGTTTATATCCGAGGACAAATGAGCTGGCAACAGCAAGCTAGCTAGCTAAATTGCCATAAATGTTTAATGCTGTTCGACCTGTCCCCAAATTAATAGAATTGGTTCAGAGTTTGTTTTGATATTTCAACATGTGTGTCCTGATCGCGTCTGGTGTGGGTGGACAAAATCAATGTGCACGCGATGGCGCATGTGGACGCAACTGCGTGTGCGGTCTGATCAGCATGTTAGCGTTATATACGCAAATAATTTGTTATTAATAGTTTCCTTGTTTTTTGAGATATCAATACAAAATGCAATGCTGTTCATCTCAGGGATGTCAGTGATAGCAATGCCAAGTTTCAAGTTGATAAGCCACTGTGGACTGGATTTACATGGGTTTAAATGGACATGTAAAATCCCTTACCAAACCCTTAGTTTGAGAAAATGTTAATAAAAACAATTTATAAAGTATTTTTGGCATCTTTTGGCATATTAGCATATTTAAACACCACCATATGTGCTAATATGCATCTACTGGTAGAGTGTACCATCTTTGAATGCATCATTGTTATTTTCTCAAACTCTTTAGGGACTGTTGTATTGAGTGCACAGACCAAATTTAGAGTGAAATTGACTTTATGTTATGATTATTTTAAGTATTAATATTTGTCAAAAAATTGAATTGTTCATAGTTTTCTTATTTGTATATCAATGCCAAACTTAACATGGTTCATCATGGGAATGTGTTTGATGACCCCAAAAAGTTAAGTTGATAGGCCAATATGAAGTGAATTTACAAAGGATTTAAAGGGACACATAAAATCTGATTTCCTAATTGATTAATACTTCAGCCTATCCCTTAACTTTTCTCAAACTAAGTTAAGAGATGTACCATGGGCCTACATACTGAATGGTGTTATTTGGAAATGTTGTTCATGAGAATATGTTTTTCCAAAATGTCCAAGATGGAGGAAAATCTATCCTGATGATCCTTAAAAACTCTTAAGCCTATCCCTTACTTTTTCGAACATTCTGTTAAAAATCGCGCAACATTTCAGCGCCCTGCTACTCATGCCAGGAATATAGTATATGCATATGATTAGTATGTGTGGATAGAAGACACTCTGACGTTTCTAAAACTGGTTAAATCACGGCTGTGACTATAACAGAACTTGTGTTTGGTCGAAAAGCCCAAGGAAAACTGATCACCAAAAAGTGGAAAAAATATCAATGCGCCACTTGCATGTATTGTCTATGGCACAGCAAATTAGATGGGGCCGAGATTGCAAGTCCTACAGCTTCCACACGATGTCGCCAGTCTTGGCAATTGCCTGGGAGTTGTTCCTTGGTCAAACGAGGAAGAGAGACCCCATTCCTTCCGGTCTCCGACAGGATGTTTTGGAAGAGAGATTTCCGACCATGATTTGAAGACGTGGAGCTATTGAATACACATCGCCCCGTGATCAATTTGATAGATTATTAACGTTTACTAATACCTAAAGTTGGATTACAAAAGTATTTCGAAGTGTTTTGTGAAAGTTTATCGTCGACTTTTTTAATTAAAAAAAATGACGTTGCGTTTTAAAACTGTGTTCTTTTCTGGATCACACACTTTTCATAGATCGATATTTTGGGTATATATGGACCGATTTAATAAATAAAAAAAGACCCAATAGTGATGTTTATGGGACATATAGGAGTGCCAACAAAGAAGCACGTCAAAGGTAATGAATGTTTTATATTTTATTTCTGCGTTTTGTGTAGCGCCGGCGATGCTAATTATTTTGTTTACGTCCCCTTCAGGTATTTTGGGGTGTTGCATGCTATCAGATAATAGCTTCTCATGCTTTCGCCGAAAAGCATTTTAAAAATCTGACTTGTTGGCTAGATTCACAACGAGTGTAGCTTTAATTCAGTACCCTGCATGTGTGTTTTAATGAACGTTTGAGTTTTAACGAGTGCTATTAGCATTTGGCGTGGCGCATTTGCATTTCCTGATGGCTAGATGGGACGCCTGCGTGTCGGGTGGGCTTAAGAGGTTAACTTAAGTCACATGTGTTCAGCATTAGGAAAGACATCTACATCCAAATGTGAAGGTTTAAGTAAGACTGCTTATAACAGTGCCCCCTATAGGCCAATCCGGGCCATTATTTATTACTCATGGCCTCCAGTGTGCCAAATTAGAAAAAAAGTTGACAATCTATGCTTGAGTTATTTGACCATGTCAGGGGGAAAAAATGTACACAAGTTCAGAGAATGAAAATAGGTGGTGTTCAAATAATGTATTATCTTAATCTAAATAGTAATGTTTAAAGAATATGCAGCAGAAGCTGTCATGCCCCTCACATATCATCCCAGCATTAATTGATAAAAGTTTGCACTGTCAGTAAATTCTGTCATCTGCAATGTAAATACAATTGTGAAGACACAGAGTAAGTGTAAAAATACAGTGGTGCAAAAAAGTATTTAGTCAGCCACCAATTTAGTCTTCAAAAGTACTCCCACTTAAAAAGACGAGAGAGGCCTGTAATTTTCATCATAGGTACACTTCAACTATGACAGACAAAATTAGAAAAAAAATCCAGAAAATCACATCGTAGGATTTTTTATGAATTTATTTGCAAATGATGGTGGAAAATAAGTATTTGGTCACCTACAAACAAGAAAGATTTCTGGCTCTCACAGACTGTAACTTCTTCAGTTATGCATTAGCGGGCGTTATTAACATTTTTGGATGAAAAACGTTCCCGTTTTAAACAAGATATTTTGTCACGAAAAGATGCTCGACTATGCATATAATTGACAGCTTTGGAATGAAAACACTGACGTTTCCAAAACTGCAAAGATATTGTCTGTGAGTGCCACAGAACTGATGTTACAGGCGAAACCCAGAAAAAAATCCAACCAGGAAGTGCCGCATTTTTTGAAACCGCCTCATGCCAATGATTCCTTATATTGCTGTGAATGAGCTACGAATGGGCTTACGTTTTCCACGTATTCCCCAAGGTGTCTACAGCATTGTGACGTCTTTTTACGCATTTCCATTGAAGAATAGCCATAAGGGACCATATATAGCAAGTGGTCACATGGTGTCTCCAGCAGAAAATCTTGCGTAAAATACTGAGGTAGCCATTTTTCCAATCGCTTCTTATGAGAAACCAATTGCCTCGACGGATATATTATCGAATATATATGTTAAAAACACCTTCAGGATGGATCCTAAACAACGTTTGCCGTGTTTCTGTCGATATTATGAAGTTAATTTTGAAAAAAGTTTGGCGTTGTATAGGTAGCATTTTCCGGTCGATTTCTCAGCCAAGCATGATGAACAAACGGGAGCTATTTCGCCTACAAAAATAATATTTTGGGAAAAAAGGAACATTTGCTATCTAACTGGGAGTCTCCTGAGTGAACGCATCAGAAGTTCTTCAAAGGTAAATGATTTAATTTGGTTGCTTTTCTTATTTTCGTGAAAATGTTGCCTGCTGCCAGCAGAGCCTAGCATAGCATTATGCCATGATAAACTTACACAAATGCTTGTCTAGCGTTGGCTGTAACGCATATTTTGAAAGTCTGAGATGACAGTGTTGTTAACAAAAGGCTAAGCTTGTGTTTGAATATATTTATTTCATTTCATTTGCGATTTTCATGAATAGGAAAAGTTTCTAGGGGTATTTATGTCCGCTGTGTTATGCTAATTCGTTTGAGGCTATGGTTACGATCCCGGATTGCTTGTCGCAAGAGGTTAAGAGGCTCCTCTGTCCTCCACTCGTTACCTGTATTAATGGCACCTGTTTGAACTTGTCATTAGTATAAAAAACACCTGTCCACAACCTCAAACAGTCACACTCCAAACTCCACTATGGCCAAGACCAAAGAGCTGTCAAAGGACACCAGAAACAAAATTGTAGACCTGCACCAGGCTGGGAAGACTGAATCTGCAATAGGTGCGCAGCTTGGTTTGAAGAAATCAACTGTGGGAGCAATTGTTAGGAAATGGAAGACATACAAGACCACTGATAATCTCCTTCGATCTGGGGCTCCACGCAAGATCTCACCCCGTGGGGTCAAAATGATCACAAGAACGGTGAGCAAAAATCCCAGAACCACACGGGGGGACCTAGTGAATGACCTGCAGAGAGCTGGGACCAAAGTAACAAAGCCTACCATCAGTAAGACACTACGCCTGCCAGGGACTCAAATCCTGCAGTTCCAGACGTGTCCCCCTGCTTAAGCCAGTACATGTCCAGGCCTATCTGAAGTTTACTAGAGAGCATTTGGATGATCCAGAAGAAGATTGGGAGAATGTCATATGGTCAGATGAAACCAAAATATAACTTTTTGGTAAAAACTCAACTCGTCGTGTTTGGAGGACAAAGAATGCTGAGTTGCATCCAAAGAACGCCATACCTACTGTGAAGCATGGGGGTGGAAAAATCATGCTTTGGGGCTGTTTTTCTGCAAAGGGAAACATTCTGTAAAGGAAAGAATGAATGGGGTCATGTATCATGAGATTTTGAGTGGAAACCTCCATCCATCAGCAACGGCATTGAAGATGAAACGTGGCTGGGTCTTTCAGCATGACAATGATCCCAAACACACTGCCCGGGCAACAAAGGAGTGGCTTCGTAAGAAGCATTTCAAGGTCCTGGAGTGGCCTAGCCAGTCTCCAGATCTCAACACCATAGAAAATCTTTGGAGGGAGTTGAAAGTCCGTGCTGCCCAGCAACAGCCCCAAAACATCACTGCTCTAGAGGAGATCTGCATGGAGAAATGGGCCAAAATACCAGCAACAGTGTGTGAAAACCTGGTGAAGACTTACAGAAAACGTTTTACCTCTGTCATTGCCAAACAAAAGGTATATAACAAAGTATTGAGATAAACTTTTGTTATTCACAAAATACTTATTTTCCACCATAATTTGCAAATAAATCCATAAAAAATCCTAGTGATTTTCTGGATTTTTTCCCCCTCATTTTGTCTGTCATAGTTGAAGTGTACCTGTGATGAAAATGACAGGCCTCTCATCTTTTTAAGGGGGAGAACTTGCAAAATTGGTGGCTGCCTAAATACTTTTTTGCCCCACTGTACTTGTCATACAGTAGTTTCAATATTTCTCACAGGAGATCAACCACAATAATATATATGGATTTTCTCTTAATGAAGTCCACAATCCTGTGGATTATGTGTAAATGTGTAAACGTTCTCAACAGTGACTAGCTGTGTAAGGCAATTAATCTGATTATACTTTATTCTTACCTACTGAATAGATAACTAAGGATGACCTCAATATGGACAATAGGCCTAGAGCATGCAAAAAATCTGCAAACGATCCACATTCAGAACAACCAGGCTTCTTGCTATGGTCCAGCAATGAAATAATACCACAGGCAGCTAAGAATGTTATTGTTTCCACTATGGAGGAACAGAGCGACGTCAGACCATTCAGCATCATTAATTCTCTAAACATGTTTTGAGATTAGGCATTTTACTCCTCCTGGAGCTCGCTCAGAATGCTGGGGGCTTGGTTCTGAGATCGATGCTAAACCCTTGACCTCTGTGGCCGTGCAATGCTAGTCAACAGTCAGGCATGAACTTTGCCTCAGTACTGTCCAGTACAGGTCTAAATCCCTCTGATGTCTGAGGAGAAACCTCATGTCATCAGTTCCATCCACACCCAGAAGAGACATACATAGGCAGTCCAAGGGAGGGGAGAGATCTGGACATGAGCCTAGCTATCCTATAGTTAACGACTAATCATAACTACCACCTCACAGAGAGCTGAGCACTGTTGAACACTTACAATTCATCAAGCCTGAGGTTTCTCCACCATTGAGTCATGTGTTAGTTTGCAGGGAGCAAGTAAATTGTGTCGAAAAATGACCACTCTGGCCATTCCCACTGAGATGTGGAATTTAATTTGTCATTTTATGATATTATTAGGATAAAAACACTGTAACGCTAGCTAATCTTCCTGGGGTCCAACACCAATTAACAACATACTACAAACAACCACAATCAAGACATCACAAACATTCAACAAGTAGACAATACAGATAATGAAAATACCTGACAGGAAGCACATCTAACATTCGGTTTGCTGTCCAGTCACATGGTCTTATATTTGAAGGGCTTATCATATTTGACGTTTGTTTTTGGTTTGATGGGAAAGCTCTGAGACCTTAATGTAGAGTCCGGGTTAACACTGGGTTGAGGACACCAGTCTTTAGTTGACGACAGCAGCCTTTAGTTGAGTACACCAGCCTTCTCACTTCCTAGAAAGCAAGTCCTCCATGTTCAGACTATGAATCAGACTCAATGTACTGAACTGAGTCATTCATTTGGTTGCTGCAGGGGTCCACATCTTCAGCTGGATATCTGATGCATGACCCATAAACTGTGGCTTAGGGTTATGCACCTGTGTTCCTGCCTGGGTCAACCTCAAAGAATGCAACAGCTAAGAGTGGTTGGGAACGCTTAACATGAAAAGCCAGGCCACCACTCATGGCATTACCCCTTTAACCCTAAATTATAAATGCCAATAAATGATCCAGATGCTTATTTTGTTGTCTTTATTAGTTTAAATATACCCGTAAAGCACTGGCATTTCTTCTTTGGTATTAAAGAAACCATTAAAGCTATACCACCTACAGTGCATTCGGAAAGGATTCAGAGCCCTTCCCTTTTTCCACATTTTGTTATGTTACAGCCTTATTCTAGAATGTATTAAATAAAAAAATGTCCTCATCAATCTACAAACATACCCATAATGACAAAATAAAAACAGGTTTACATGTTTTAAGCAAAATGTATAAAACCCTTTGCTACAAGACCCGCAATTGAGTTTAGGCGCATCCTGTTTCCATTGATCATCCTTGAAATGTTTCTACAACTTCATTGGAGTCCACCTGTAGTAAATTCAATTGATTGGACATGATTTGGAAAGGCACACACCTGTCTATACAAGGTCCCACAGCAAAAACCAAGCCACGAGGTGGAATGACTTGTCCATAGAGCCCCCGAGACAGGATTGTGTCGAGGCACAGATCTGGGGAAGGGTGCCAAAAACATGTCTGCAGCATTGAAGGTCCTCAAAAACAGTGGCCTCCATTATTCTTAAATGGAAGAAGTTTGGAACCACCAAGACTCCTAGAGCCGGTCTCCAAACTGAGAAATCGGGAGAGAAAGGCTTAGGGAGGTGGCCAAGAACCCGGACTTGAACCCGATCGAACATCTCTGGAAATACCTGAAAATAGCTGTGCAGCAACGCTCCCCATCCAACCTGACAGAGCTTGAAAGGATCTGAAGAGAGGAATGGGAGAAACTGCCAAAATACAGGTGTGGAAAGTTTGTAGCGTCATACCATATGAAGACTTGAGACTGCTGCCAAAGGTGCTTCAACAAAGTTCTGAGCAAAGGGACTGAATACTTACGTGAATGTGATAGTTTTACTTTTAATACATGTGCAAACATTTCTCAAAACCTGTTTTTGCTTTGTCAGATGGGGTATTGTTTGTAGATTTGAGGAAAAAAATATTTAATCAATTTTAGAATAAGGCTGTAACATAACAAAATGTGGAAAAAGTCAAGGGGTCTGAATATTTTCCGAATGCAATGTATACTGAGCCCTACGGGCATGGTAAGGATTGTGTTTGTCAGACCATTCCTTAGCCACATCACCGTTCACCAGTCTCTCTTAGCTGGAGACATTCTGCCACAAGCCAATGTTCTGCCAGTCTTTTGAAGCTCATAAAAGGTGGTATCTGTTCTCTCACAGGGGAAGGAGACCGATCAATGATGGTGTGGTCTATGTATCTCATTCACTCAGCTCTGTAATCACACTGCCTTGATTCTAACATGACTAAAGGCAGCCTCTTTCCTGAGGCATCTATGCAGCAACTACAGCCATTAAGTCTCAAGAGATGTAGGATCTTCATTTGAGCCAGTTTTCTACAGCAGGAAAATAATCCAGCAGCAACATGAAATGTGAATTATTGGATTATAATTAAAAGGACAGTTTTGTAGTGCTTAATACATTTATGAGGAAAAATCAAGTGGAAATTAAACTTCAGAAGCACACTCAAATACACTTCAAGTTTTGCATGGCAGGAAAGTTTGTCTGCAACGGCGTGATCAAATGAAGATCCTACATCTGTATGCAGCCACTACATCCTGCAATACTTCAGAGAGAACCGCCTCTTATCTCATACATTAACCACCCTTAATTCCCCCAGCACAACATTTACATTCAGAGCAGGTGTTCAATAAAAGTATTTTAAAAAGGACACTCAAACATGTTGGTTACTAAACTTCAAGCTTAAGGAATTTGAACAGTGAAAGCAGGGGTCTACAGACGTAGAATCTTAATTTGAGCACTTTTGTTGCTCAGAATTTGAAATGGAAACTTGTCGTGTTCAAAATTAGAAAGGCTTCTAAAGTTTGTAATTTCCACTTTAAAATGTCAGACTTGATTTGCCCTAACGAAAAATACATCAACCCCTACAAAAAATGCCCATTGATTATAATCCACATAATTCACAGTTCCTGTTGCTGCAGCATTATTTTCCTGCTAGTAAACTGGCTCAAATTAAAATCCTACATCTGTAGCGTGCCTTCATTTATCTTTATCTTCACAGTGAAACCGCTTTGGCTGGGGCTTTTAAGAGAGTCCTGAATACACAGATTCTTTAAACAAGCCGTTTTCAGATCAGATACTGTCCAAGATCATTATAGCTGGGCATCAAGAGGAGGAAAATAAGAACAATTATGAAAGGAATTTCTCCAGCGGTAGAGCTTTACATGCTTACGTTGGCTCAATAATATCATTTAAAGTACGTCCAGGAGAGGAGGTATAGTGCGACCAATACACAGATTAAATACTTTAGTACAATTTACCTTGGTAGAAGTAGCATTTGAGGTCAAATGTATACAAGTAGGCCAATTTATTTAAATTCATCCTTTGGCCTGAAGGGATGATTTTATGATATGCTGAAGTAAAACTAGCTTTGAGGCAGTAGCATTTAAGGCCAAATGAATACAAATACCTATTCCATGTATCCTTTGGACTAATGGCAGGTTGTATGATCATTGTATGATATGAAAATAGCTGTTCTAAGGATGATGATACACCCACAGTTTGATGGTTGATTGCAAGGGCATTTCTAGCAAATGCCAGATGGGCTGTTCCATTTTTTGCCTATTGGACCTAACACTACTATTGTTTAAGCAAAATTATATTTTTCTGGCAAAAATTGGGGGCTACGAGGAATAAAATGGGCTGGTGTGGGGGCCTCAATGAAAAACATGGTCTAGTATGTTAGAAATGCCAGAGACCATTTCTGGTCCCAGTCCGCCCCTGGTTGGTCGAGGAACATGGTCCAACAGAGAGAAGCCACATCCTTTGTGTCCACGGAGACAAACCACAGCGCAATCTAGTCACATTTGTGGTGAGGGAACCATGTACGCTTCACTCCAATCGCACATAGTTTCATCTGGTGTTGTCTCATTATTTTACTAGGAACTATACAAGGCTGGGGGCTGTTATAGATGCAGGATCTTAATTTGAGCCAATTTATTACAGCAGCAACAGGAAATTTGAATTATGTGGATTATAACGAACATTTTTGTAGGGGCTGATACATTTTGTTGTAAGGGAAAATCCAGTCTGAAATGTCAAAGTGGAAATAACTAACTTCAGAAACCTTTTAACCCTCAAATACCCTGCATTGCAGGACAGTTCTGATCAACAGGCTGATCAACAGGCTGATCAAATTAAGATCCTACATCTGTAGCTTTCAGTGGAATCAAATGCATATGAGAGAAGTAATTTAGGTAGACTGCTGGCAAGAGTCATTGCAGAATGAACCAGAGAGCTACTTTGTGCTGATGAAGGAATCCTTGGCTTTGGGGAGAAGGAGAGAAATCATGCCATAACAGAGTGTGACTTATAGTGTGTGCGCATGTTGGGTAGAAAGGGCTATCATTGAACTGGACTTGAAATTGAAGGTCCCAAATAGCAATGCACATATCCAGATAAAAAAAAAAATATTATATAAATAAACATTTGCTTATCATACAGTGAAAACATACTAACGCAGCAATACCCTCTGGAGAAATTGCATGCAAGGCCAAGGAAAACAAATCAATTGGCTTTCAATGAAACAGAAACGAAAGGCAATCCCAAGTGGATTTTGAGGATAAGGGTTGATTGTCACTACAGAAAATGTTAATGTTGGCTATCCTCCTATCCTTAGGCCCTGGAAAAATGCTGCTGGCTGAACAAAAGACTGCTTTAAGTAGAAGGTACAGTACGCCCGCCACCTAACCCTTATTTCAGTTACGGCACCTCTCCCCAAACAAGAGGCGGTTTTCCCCGAACGCCCTCACATGCCTGTCAAGAGGATCAGCAGAGAGCAGGGTGTCTGAGTGCTACTTGTTACATGATGAAGTAACCCTCATGGCAAACGCATGCAATCCTAGTCATGTCAAATCTTCACTTACATGCCAGAAACTACACCCCATGTTTTGGTCACACACTCTCAGCCACACCACTGCCACCATCCATTTCTCTAAGTGTCTATTACAGCTTTAAGAACTTGTTACTCCATACATTAGAAACTAGCTATAAAATTGGTAAAAATCAACAAAAATGTGGAGACTTGACTTTCCAAGTGCCATTAAATCCATGTTTATTTAGGGATGATAAACCAGAGAGAAAAACATTCACAGTATTTCATTCATCTCCCCAACATTAGAAAATTAGAACATTAGAAAAATGTTGTGCAGCAAAGCCTGCGTAAGCCTTAACAATTATACAAATAGGTTCTTCTCTATACAAAAATACCTGTGGGAATTTTTTTTGACATTTCTTCACAACTATTATTTTCTAAAATAATTGTTTCCCTCGAGTTGTTCTTTACTTTACCGCATGACTGAAAACTGGACAGAAATGGGGAAAATGACAATTTAACACCAACTAGGTCTGCTATGGCACCACGTGTACCTGAATAACAACCCTTCATATGTTAACCTTTCTACGCAAAGCTAAATATAGCAAGACAGATACAAGTCTGGAAAGACGGTATTAGTGGAAGAAGAGAATGGTTTACGAAGAAGAGAATGGAAGGTGAATTTGGTCTCTTTAGGAAGCTATGCAGAGGTAGGATGTTGTCATGGTCAGTTTCTCTAGAGTTGCATTGTATAAGGTCCCGGTAAGGAAACAGACAGTGATTCTGTCTAGATGAAGGCATAAGGAAAGAGCTTGGCACAGACATGGCAGGACTCTAACTAACCATTTGACAAATCAGCAATTCATAAATGTATCCATGCTAAATTAAGCCATAATCTCACAATTTATGATAAATTCTAAGAGTCATATTATGATACTCATCTTTTATTAAACTTAAATCTACATGGTTCCTTCAACATCTCTGTAGTGTTTTTGAGGGGAAACTTAGCTGCGTGGCGGAGGGCCAACTGAAGCTACATTCACTAAATCCTTCTTCTTGAAGCCTCTAATCACATGTAACACATTACCACTACATCACAAAGCTGGTCATTACACTAAGCACAGTCAACCAAACGCATTCAAGAAAGAAAAAAAAACATACAGTTAGTGATTAGAGTAACTAGAGTAATTAGAGTAACTATTACTGACAATGGCTTTACATTGAAGTTAACAGTTGCTGCTAGGCCAAGGAGCTAAATGCAAATCAATTTGACACTTGTGGTACGATTCGGTCAGGTCAAATACAAAAAATCTAACTACAGTATAAAACTGGAAAATGAACGAACATTGAAAAATCTAAAAAATAAAATGTAAAAAAAGGTGACACTTGTGCTTTTTTCCTTGCTTTGAAAAAGAGGGTGAGAAGAAAATGCTCCTGGTGAGAAAGAGAACAGCTACTCATCATCGCAAAAAAACTGTTCAGAAAAAAAGGGAGGAAAACTTGTTGCCAGGAGAGGAGACGACAACATTAATGCTACGTCTAACTATTAGCTTGTTTGTGCCCACTCCTCTCCCCTCTGGACGTGTGATGCCCTGGACTTCGGTCTGACGGGCCCGGGTCCTACTGCACCAGCCACGACTCACTGGCTGGCCTCACGGACTTTAGCCTGCAGTGCGTCGCAGGTCTTCTTGGCATCTCCAAGTAACATGGCTGTGTTGGGCTTGTAGAAGATGGGGTTGTCCACGGCAGCATAGCCCACTCCCAGAGAACGCTTCATTACAACCACCTAAGAGACAGGGACACACACACGGCCTCAGCTAAGACATTTACACAACTGAGGAAAAAAAACACCTGATAAGTTGTTCTATCCTACATTTACAAATAATCAAAAGCAATGCAATCACCCAGTTGTTTTCCCTCTTCAAACTCAAAATCATGATGTGGCAAATTAGCTAGAGCTCCAAATGTCATTACTGCTATACCACCTCTTGTCTAGTTTGGTAAAGACTTCAGATGTTAAACACTTATCTAAGAACAAACCCTTAACAGGGGTACAAATGTTGCACCTGCATGTCCTGTAAGTTGGAGATGGATGGGGAAGGGTTCCATTTGGAGGAGAATGGGGAGAAGAGTGTTTGTCTCACAACTAAGGGGTACTTAAGTTGAGGCCATTTACAAAATGAAGCATCATTAGTGTCTGAATTTGCAGTCTAGGCAGAGAGAGAGAGAGCAGGTCTTGGGAAATGGATTGGAGCATCCCGTGATGCCGTTATAATCCCGTTATAATTGAATAAGTAAAACCAGAGCAACACTCTCAGCCTTTTACTCCCTGCTATTTGACACGCTGAATGATACTTGGAACAGAAGCGCCGCATATCAAGACACAAAAATCAACAGGAGGAACGTCGGAAACCCCTCAGAGGCAGGGGAGGATCAGTGGTGGCCAGGTGACTCAAGACACAGTGAAGTGTTCCCATGCCACAGTCCCACCCACAAAACCTACTCTAAAACAAAAACTTAAACATTCTAAGTTACACACACATTCATACAAAAACACAAGTAAGCATGTACTGAATCACAAACACCCACTCCCACTCTAAAACCCTCCTGTGAGAGAAGACTAAAAATGGATCCCACTATGGTAGTGGTTCAGGCCAGGATTACAGTAAGGATCTGGGACACCCAGGCAGGCCTACCCTAGCCAGCCTCTAGGCAGGGCCTCTCCCAGTCCTAACTCCCAGGCCAGCGAGGGTACAGTACCAAAGGAATGCCCTCTGCCTGCTCTGCCAAGCTTGGCTATGGTGGCATAGAGGAGCCCCGCCCAGTTTGTTTATATCTACAGCCAGACTGCACATAGAGCCCAGACCAGCACACCCACCCACTCTACAGTCTGACCGACCCCACACAGTATCACATAAACATGAGCCACAAGTGGAAGGTTATTAATTCAAGTGTCTGAGTCACTGAAGAACAATGAAAATAATATTTTCAACAGTAGTGCAGTGAGTCCAGGGGATGTAAACACACAGGTCACTCCAGCTCAGAGTAGAGGGGTGGGATGCTGGTAGTCTTAAAGTTCTATGATTTCCCAAGGGAACCTTTGGAAATTAGGGGTTTTAAAGTAGGGTGATGAGGCATATGAATCCCACTTTTAGGGAACGTTTCACTCGGACGCTCCAAAAATGTCATAATTCCAGAGGGAGCGAGTCACCACTAATGGAAGCCGTGTGAGATCTGTGCCTGCTTGAGCTACACCTAGGTAGGGACCTATTGCCTCTGTGACAAAGAGTACGAGATGCATGTGTGTGTTTGCATGTGAAAAGAGGCCTGTCTTTCTCTCTAAGGGTGCATCCAAGTCTGGGACAGACTGGAACAGAAAATAAGAACAGCCGCTTTCTGAACCAATGTTAGTCGCTCCAGGAGAAGTTGGCGAACCTCCAAAACTAAACTTTCACCATGGAGAGAGACAGATTAAATCCACTCAAGCCATTCTGTAACTGTCAGAATATGACGGGGCTGCAGTACCATTCTCTACCCCTTTTTCCATTTTGAAGTGTGAAACCAATGGACTAGTGTAGAAAATATGGTAGATCTTCTTTCTAGACCATGCAGGCTCCTCCCTCTCACCTGTTTGGACTTCCACACTTCCAGGACAGGCATGCCAGCAATGATGGAGTTGGGATCCTCCAGGGCTGCAGAGTTCACCGTGTCGTTGGCGCCGATCACCAGAACCAGGTCCGTTTCTGAGACACAGGGAAAGAGAATCATATTAGTTCACAGTAAACCACAGAGACAATGGGGTAATTTCAAACATGAACGCGTGAAGAGATAGATGAGGGTGAAAGCAAACATACCAGCAAAGTCCTCGTTGATCTCCTCCATCTCCAGCACGATGTCATAGGGTACGCCCGCCTCAGCCAATAGCACGTTGAGCTGCCCAGGCATACGACCAGCCACGGGGTGGATACCAAACCTGCAAGAGAGAAGGATCGCCATCTTATTCACCTCCACGGCTTGTGGCAATGCAAGGACAAGGGTTAGGAAACCCTTGTAGCTGAAAGTATTATAATAGTTTGGCTATTGACAAAAGTTCGAGATACTTCGGGATTTTGGCAATGAAGCCCTTTATCAGAGTCAGATTAATTTTGATGTCTCAGCATCCAGTATGAAAGATGTTAGAGGCAGTTCCGCGAGCCATTGCTACGTAGCATTAGCACACTGGCTGGAAGTCTATGGTAACAGCTATCATGCTTCCAGTCACTGTGCTAACACTAGTTAGCAACTTCCTTCAAACTGCACCCAGACACATAAAATGGAATCCACGATGTCATCTGACTTTGGAGAAGTAGATAAAGGGCTTCAGTGCCAAAATCCCAAAGTACAGGATGGAGGGGCCATGATGTTAGTAGAGGGGTGGTTTGAGTTTGAGGGCCTGTTTTAATGTCAGAGGTCATTAAGGGCCTGAGAAGCAGGGGAAATGGGTTGAGGATGGAGGATAAGAGGGCCCTACGGATAGACACTGGAGCAGCAGGTTTATGACCAGAGATTAAAAGCAGAGATCAGAGCAGCTGCAACCCACTCACTTAAATCAAATCAAATCTTAGTAGTCACATGCGCCAAATACAACAGAACTTACAGTGAAACGCTTACTTACGACACCCTAACTAACAATGCAGTAAAAAAAAAAAATATATGAATAAGAACTAAAAAGTAACAAGTAATTAAAGAGCAGCAGTAAAATAACAATAACGAGACTATATACAGGGGGGGTACCGGTACAGAGTCAATGTGCGGGGGTAGCGGTTAGTCGAGGTAATATGTACATGTAGGTAGAGTTATTCAAGAGACTATGCATAGAAGATGACAACAGAGTAGCAGCGGTGTAAAAGAGGGGGAGGGATGGTCTGGGTAGCCATTTCATTAGATGCTCAGGAGTCTTATGGCTTGGAGGTAGAAGCTGTTTAGGAGCCTCTTGAACCTATACTTGGCGCCCCGGTACCGCTTGCCATGCGGTAGCAAAGAACAGTCAACGGACTAGGGTGGCTGGAGTCTGACAATTTTAGGGCCTATTGCCTGAGTCGTCTCGTTCCCCCTCTCCTGCTCTATCCAGACACTCATCTCTCCAGCCATTATCAATCAGTCCCCGATTTACACACACACACACACACACACACACACACACACACACACACACACACACACACACACACACACACACACACACACACACACACACACACACACACAGGGAACTTTGCTACACACAAGGGTATTCAGTGTGCGGAGTTAAGTAACCGGTTAGCTACATAATGCAATGCACATGTTACAGTGTTGAAATGGGAGGGGGCTTGGCTTTCACAAGAAATGCTAATCAGAGCAACATCAGACTGTGTGAATTACATTATATTACTGATACATTAGGAAGAATATCCATCTCTTGAGCTCCAAACAGTGGCAGCCCCATGGCCCGCCCTCATAGCAGCCCAACATCCCCACCCAATTATCCAGCCGAGAGAGAAGGGGAGGAGGAACGGGACTACAGAATCTGGCCACTCTGGCCACCCACTTCCTCCTCTAATCAACTGCAAATGCTCTAAGTAGCAGCAGCTGCTGGAACCTCAGATCAAACGAATGAAAGAAAATTACAAAAGCTTCCGGTGTGCCTTACCCCTTCCCTTCTCTCCTCTCTCCGGTGTGCCTTACCCCTTCCCTCCTCTCCTCGGTGTGCCTTACCCCTTCCCTCCTCTCCTCGGTGTGCCTTACCCCTTCCCTCCTCTCCTCGGTGTGCCTTACCCCTTCCCTCCTCTCCTCGGTGTGCCTTACCCCTTCCCTCCTCTCCTCGGTGTGCCTTACCCCTTCCCTCCTCTCCTCGGTGTGCCTTACCCCTCCTCTCCTCTCTCCGGTGTGCCTTACCCCTTCCCTCCTCTCCTCTCTCCGGTGTGCCTTACCCCTTCCCTCCTCTCCTCTCTCCGGTGTGCCTTACCCCTTCCCTCCTCTCCTCTCTCCGGTGTGCCTTACCCCTTCCCTCCTCTCCTCTCTCCGGTGTGCCTTACCCCTTCCCTCCTCTCCTCTCTCCGGTGTGCCTTACCCCTTCCCTCCTCTCCTCTCTCCGGTGTACACATTCCTCCTTTTGCGCTGCTCTCCTTCTCTCTCCCCCCTTTCACCTTCCTCTCCTCTCTACAGTAAGCCCCAACCCTGTCCTTTCCTCTCCTGAGGAATTGTTTTTATTTAATCAAGTTTAGAAGTCTATAATGTAACAAAATGTGGAAAAAGTCAAGGGGTCTGAATACTTTCCGAAGGCTCTGTACACACAAAATATCTAATGAAGGGGTTAAGGCGATAGCTTTGGTTACAGTGTATTCTGAATTTATTCAGACACCCTACAATTTTCCACATTTTGTTACAATCCAGCATTTTCTAAAATTAATATTATTTGTTTTCCTCATCAATCTACACACAATTCCCCATAATGACAAAGTGAACAGGTTTAGACATTTTTGCAGATGTATTAAAAATAAACAAACCCCCCTTATTTACATAAGTATTAAGACCCATTGCTATGAGATTCAATATAAAGCTCAGGAGAATCCTGTTTCCATTGATCATCCATGAGATGTTTCTACAACCTGTGGTAAATCCAATTGATTGGACATGATTTGGAAATGCACACACCTGTCTATATAAAGGCCCACAGATGACAGTGCACGTCAGAGCAAAAACCAAGCCAGTAGGTTGAATGAATTGTCTGTAGAGCAACGAGACAGGATTGAGTTGAGGCAGAGGTCTGGGGTAGGTAGGGTACCAAAACATTTCTGAAGCAATGAAGGTTCACAAGAACAGTGGCCTTCATCATTATTAAAATGGAAGAAGTTTGGAACCACCAAGACTCTTCCTAGAGCTTGCCCCTGGCCAGAATGAGCAAACAGGGGAGAAGAGCCTAGGTCAGGGAGGTGACCAAGAACCAGATGGTCACTCTGACAGAGCTCCAGAATTATTCTGTGGGGATGGGAGAACCTTCCAGAAGGACAACCATCTCTGCAGCACCACCAATCAGGCCTTTATAGTAGAGTGGCCAGACGGAAGCCACTCCTCAGTAAAAGGCACATGAAGGCCCGCTTGGAGTTTGCCAAAATGCACCTACAAGAAACAATATTCTCTGGTCTGATGAACCCAAGATTGAACTCTTTGGCCTGAATGCCAAGAGTCACGTCTGGAGGAAACCTGGCACCATCCCTACGGTGAACCACGGTGGTGGCAGCATCAAGCTGTGGGGATGCTTTTCAGCAGCAGGGACTGTGAGACTAGTCAGTATCGAGGAAAGATGAACGGAGAAAAGTACAGAGAGATCCTTGATAAAAACCTGTTCCAGAGAACTCAGGACCTCAGACTGGGGTGAAGGTTCACCTTCCAACAGGACAACGACCCTATGCACAAAGCCAAGAGAACGCAGAAGTGGCGGACTTGAACCTGATAGAAGAGACCTAAAAATAGCTGTGCAGCGACACTTCCCATCCAACCTGACAGAGCTAGAGAGGATCTGCAGAGAATAGGAGAAACTCCCCAAATACAGGTGTGCCAAGCTTGTAGCGTCATACGAAAGACTCGTGGCTGTAATCTATGCTAAAGGTGCTTCCACAAAGTACTGAGTAAAGGGTCTGAATACTTATGTATAAATGTGATATTTCAAAAACTGTTTTTTGCTTTGTCATCATGGGGTAGTGTGTGTAGATTGATGAGAAAAAAACAAATACATTTTAGAATAAGGTTGTAACATAAAATGTGGAAAAAGTCAAGGGTCTCAATACTTTCACCAGGGTAATGAAGGTGTTCGGGCCAATTTCCCTCCATTTTCTTCCACCACTGAGCACATTTCAGGTCTGCTGAGCGTAAACTTGAACGTTGTGAAAATTCTTTGCATCTTCCGGCGCATTTACTGAGTACACTGAGGCTGTACCCGCTTTAAGTTGACAGTTTTAACAGTGGCTCATAATGTATGCCTACCAGAGTAGCCTATCATCAAAAAAATGCATCATTTTAACATGGAAATAGTTGTTCCATCATTCAGCCTACAGTAGCAGCCAATGTGTGGTGTTCAATGCTTACATTCCATGAGACTTACAAATAATAATAATACATGCAGGGCTTGACATTAACCTGCTAATCTACTTGTCTTTCAGACAAGGTGACTGAAAATGTTTGATGCAAGTAACCACTTTACAAAGTAAAATGAGTTATTATTCCCATACCATTATTACAGAGAATCAGACAAATGATGCTATGCTCTGCCTATTGGCTACTTAGCTTATTCAAGACCGTCTCAAAATACAACACTTTACCTGACTCGCTTTTCAAAGATGCACACATTTTGTGCTCTTGTTGGAAGCAGTCACTCCACCACTGTTGACTAGAAATGAGTTATAACTGTGCTAATAATGCACTAACTAGCAAAGAATATGAACAAATGTGCACAGGTGGCTAAATGCAGCTCTCACTAAGATCTCAAAACAAGCGTAGGGTTGGTTATCTGTTTACCAGGGTACTGAAGGGGTTAGGGCCATAGCTTTGATTATCCTTTTACCGGGACCCTCACCTGACTTTCTTGCCCTGCTCCTGCAGCATCTTGACCAGTTCAGCGATGGGGTACTGGGCCTTGGCAGCACACAGACCATAACCTGAAGGACAGGAACACAGACAGTGAGGGAACCCAGTCTTCCGTAAAAACTAGCAGCTTTCAAAATAACATTTTCACATTTGCTTTGAAAACCTGTGAACTGCTGTTAGAAAAACAGAAGGAACACAATAAAATAAACTGGGAGAAACTGTCTACATTGACTGACTGGCACGTCTTAATGCAAAAAAAAAAAAACTGACTTCCACCTCTGAATTGTGATTTTAAAAAATGCTTGTAGAAATATCAAACATATTCAGGCAATCCCAGAGATTCTGACCCGGATATTGATATCGTAGATGATTAAAACACACTGGCATAAATCCTTATCGAACTTGCTTCAAAAGAATCCTAATATAAACAGTTTGAACATTTCGGAAATAAATGTTATTTCTCCGTTTTTGGTTTAGACAACAGGTATTTGGGCACCGTGAAACTGATCAAACCAGAACAGTGATAACAAGAAAGTTATTCAAACCAACATATCCCAGCAATAGGGAATTAGGGAGTTTTTCTGTTGAGTATAATTTTAGAGGACCAGCGGATACCCAGAGGAACGGAGGATGTCTGAGGGCTCAGGCATAAACAAGTCTACTAACCTACTTTATCTGCATGGTTGGGTTTAAATTGCAGAATATGGTTTTGATAATAATCCTGCATACAAGGGGAGCTCTTTCCTCTCATTTCAACAAGACCGGAGGTAAAATAACAGAGCCTTTTATTTTATAAAACAATAAACAAACGCTGTAAAATAAACAGAAAGGACATCAAGGCTGAAAATAAAAATCAGTTGTGAAATGATTTCAAATCCCTTTATCTGAAGACGTTCAGTGGGAGCATGTGCAGGATTCTGGAGGAGGGCAAACAGAAATCAATTATGTTACTGTTAAAGGAGCAATCTGTGATTGCTATGTCCATTTTGGACTTTACAATTGATGATACATGGCCATTGATTCTTCAAGAATATAATTTATAAAATGCCACATGAGTTTCCAACTGCAGATTGCCCATGTAAGGATGATGGTATCAAAGTACTGATGGAAAATTACTTATTCTGCAAAACAAAGATAGTGGGATTTTCATAGAGGTACAGTGCGTTCAGAAAGTATTAATACCCCTGCACTTATTCCACATTTTGTTGTGCTACAGCCTGCAGTCAAAATAGATTTAATAAAAACAAATGATCACCTATCTACACACAATACCCCATAATGAAAAAGTGAAAATGTATTTTCTGGGCAAATTTATTTAAAATTAAATACCGAAATCTTTCATTTACATACAGTGTTCACATCCCTTAGCATTTTTCTTATTTTGTTGCCTTACAACCTGGAATTAAAAATGGACAATTTGGTGGTTTGTATCATTTGATTTACACAACATGCCTACCACTTTGAAGATGCAAAATATTTATTTATTTATTGTGAAACAAACAAGAAATAAGACAAAAAAAACAGAAAACTTGAGTGCATTACTGTTCACCCCCCGAATTTCCCTGTATTTAGCAGCATCCATCAATGAAAAACATCCCCACAGCATGATGCTGCCACCACCATGCTTCCCCTGTGGGGATGGTGTTCTCGGGGTGATGGAGGTGTTGGATTTGCGCCAGACATAGCATTTTCCTTGATGGCCAAAAAGCTACATTTTTGTCTCACCTGACCTGAGTACCTTCTTCAATATGTTTGGGGTGTCTCCCACATGCCTTTTGGCGAACAACAAATGTGTTCGCTTATTTCTTTCTTTGAGCAATGCTTTTTGCTGGCCACTCTTCCGTAAAGCCCAGTTCTGTGGAGTCTACGGCTTAAAGTGGTCCTATGGACAGATGTTCCAATCTCCGCTGTGGAGCTACGCAGCTCCTTCAGGGTTATCTTTGGTCTCTTTGTTGGATCTCTGATTAATTCCCTCCTTGCCTGGTCCATGAGTTTTGGTGGATGGCCATATTCTTTCCATGTTTTAATAATGGATTTAAGTGGTGCTCAGTGGGATGTTCAAAGATTCTGATATTTTTTATAACCCAACCCTGATCTGTAAATCTCCACAACTTTGTCCCTGACCTGTTTGAAGAGCTCCTTGGTCTTCATGGTACCGCTTGCTTGGTGGTGCCCCTTGCTTTGTGGTGTTGCAGACTGAGGCCTTTCGGAACAGGTGTATATATACACTGAGATCATATGACAATTAAATCAAGTCCACCTTTGTGCAATCTAACTAATTACGTGACTTCTGAAGGTAATTGGTTGCACCATATCTTATTTATGGGCTTCATAGCAAAGGGAGTGAATACATATGCACGCACCACTTTCCCATTACATTTTTATTTTTTTATATTTTTTTAAGTTGTTTTTTTAATTTCCATTCACCAATTTGGACTATTTTGTGTATGTCCATTACATGAAATCCAAATAAAAATCCATTTAAATTACAGGTTGTAATGCAACAAAATAGGAAAAACGCCAAGGGGAATGAATATTTTTGCAAGGCACTAAGTATTCACACACCGGAGTCAATACATGTTAGAATCACCTTTGGCAGTGATTACAGCTGTGAGTATTTCCCTTAAGTCTAGAAGACCTGGATTGTACAATGTTTGCCCATTATAGTTAAAAAAATTCTTCAAGCTTTGTCAAGTTGGTTACTGATCATTGCTTGACAGCCATTTTCAAGTCTTGCAATATATTTTCTAGACGATTTAAGTTAAAACTAACTAGGCCACTCAGGAACATTCAATGTCATCTTGGTAACCAACTCCTAGTGTTTTAGGTTATTGTCCTGCTGAAAGGTGTATTTGCTCCCAGTGTCTGGTGGAAAGCAGACTGAACCAGGTTTTCCTCTAGGATTTTGCCTGTACTTAGCTCCATTCCAGTTTTTATCCCACAAAAACGTATTTGCGGATGACAAGCATACATATAACATGATGCAGCCACCACCATACTTGAAAATATGAAAAGTGGTGGTCAGTGATGTGTTGGATTCTTCCCAAACACTGTATTCTGGACAAAGTTAAGTTCTTTGCCACATTTATTGTATTTTTACTTTATTGCAAACAGGATGCATGTTTTTTCATATTTGTCTTCTGTACAGGCTTCCTTCTCTTCACGCTGTCATTTAGGTTAGTATTGTGGAGTAACTAAAATGTTGATGATCCATCCTCAGGTCTCCGATCACAGCAATTCAACTCTGATTTAAAGACACCATTGGCCTTATGGTGAAGCCCCTGAGCGGTTTCCTTTAGCTCCGGCAACTGAGTTAAAAAGGACACCTGTATCTTTGTAGTGACTGGGTGTATCGATACACCATCCAAAGAGTAATGAATAACTTCACCATGCTCAAATGGATATTTCATGTTTGCGTTTTCTATTTGTACACATCTACCAATAGGTGGCGGTCTTTGCAAGGCATTGGAAAACCTCCCTGGTCTTGATGGTTGAATCAGTGTTTGAGATGAGGTAGTCAAGACATATTAAGAGTCTAATTTTTAATGAATTTGTAAAAATGTCAATAAAAATGATTCCACTTTGACATTGAGGTGTGTGTAGGCCAGTGACACAAAATCTCAATGTAATCCATTTTAAATTCAGGCTGTAACAACAAAATGTGGAAAAAGTCAAGGGGCGTGAATACCTTCGGAAGGCACTGTATATCGTCAGAATGTGTACATTATAAGCTGTAAGAGCACATGCATTGCTCCAGTAAGTGTGGTTGGCTGAACATTTCTAACTTACCAGGTAAGTCTTTACTTACTGTTCGTCACCATTCCAAAGCCAACCTAGGCCTGTCAAACATGATACGGACCATCAACACTCATCTGTCATATGGCCCGTGCAGAGTTCAGAAACCCCTCACTGAAATTAGCACCATCCAAGAGAGAAACAATAATTCAAAGCAAATGGACAATTTAAAGCCTCAATTGCTGTTAACAATGTTTGATTGGCCTGTCACAACAGCTGTCAAATACTCAGCTTTAAACATAGCATGTTGCACTGAACATGTCTGTCTACGGTCTATTCTAGCTTCTTAATGATATATATATATATATATATTAAAAAATAATAATAATAATACGGACTCAAACACAAGGTTTTCTCCAAACGAAAACAAGTCCGTCCAGACAAGACCCATGTTTATAAAAATAAAAAAAAGTCTTAAACGTTTCCACAGATGTCAATCAAGAAAAGTGACTGCGACTGGTCCAATTATAGGAAATGTGAACAGGAAAACAAGACTGCCCCGGTTCCAGCTCGGGCCTGGTGTAGTTTTGTGCACTGGAGTCAGATGGAGAACCTGGGACCCACTGACAGACCACAACACAGCAAGCAACAGTGGAACAGTGCACCATAACACCAGGCCTCAGAAGCTGAGGATCACCTTTCAGTCTGGCAGGACTAGCTGGCACGTAAACACCAGGTAAATTGGAGAAATTAGGAGAAGATGCTTGAAAATATTGTTCAGGTACAAAAAAAGTCTGGGTTTCCAGGAGTCAGTTAGACCACTGTGTACTTTGAGGATTCAGAACATCCTCCACAATAGATACATAGATCCTAAGTCTCCACCACTGTCTACAGATGCCCGTGGTTTAGATCAATGTTAGATAGACAGGGTCTAACGTCTGGGTCAGGACACCCTACGGTTGAGCCTTGCTGGACGGCTAGAAGACCAGGGGTATTGTGTTGTGCTTGGCCCCACATGCTTGTTTACTCTGGAGTGGCCACATGTTTATATTTACTTTCTCTACATTTATCCTCCCACATCTCATCGCCACTCCATCTGTCCTGGGGTGATGAATAAAACGAGTGAAAATTTGTCACTCATTGAAAGTAAGTCTGGTAGATATGTTCTTTGTGCACTAGTTCTATGCTTCCCATTCTTAAGTTTAGTTTTTGAGTCTTTAAATTTCAGTTTTGCACACCAGCTTCAAACAGCTGAAAATACAATATTCTTGGATATTGAAAATATATTTCACAGCGGTTTAGGTGGTACAATGACTCTCTACACGACAATAACTTTGTTACATACAGTGGAATTAGGCTAACTATTACACATTTTGCAACCTGAATATGGCAAGGCAATTTTTGCATATTAAGTGAGAAGTAGGCATTGTTCTGAAGCTTAAAAATAAAGGAAAGTACCACAGATTCCTGGCAATTTCTCACATGGAATAGCCTTCAATTATCAGAACAAGAATAGACTGACGAGTTACAGAAGGTATTTGTTTCTGGACATTTTGAGCCTGTAATCGAACCAGCAAATGCAGATATTCAACTAGTCTAAAGGAGGACATTTATTGTTTCTTTAAATCATTTCTGATGTCTTCACTATCATTCTACAATGTAGAAAATAGTGAAAAACCCTTGAATGCGTAGGTCTGTAAACTTTTGACTGGAACTGTGTGTGTGTGTGGAAGTAGGAAGTTAACAAACACTTAGGTTGGAGTCATTAAAACTCATTGTTCAACCACTCCACAAATTTCTTGTTAAGAAACTATAGTTTTGGCAAGTCGGCTAGGACATCTACTGTGTGCATGACAAGTAATTTTTCCAACAATTGTTTACAGACATATTATTTCACTGTATCACAATTCCAGTTGGTCTGAAGTTTACATAAAATAAGTTGGCTCTGCCTTTAAACAGCTTGGAAAATTCCAGAAAATTATGTCATGACTTTAGAAGCTTCCGATAGGCTAATTGACATCATTCGAGTCAATTGGAGGTGTACCTGTGGATGCATTTCAAGGCCCATCTTGAAACTCAGTGCCTCTTTGCTTGACATGGGAAAATCAAAAGAAATCAGCAAAGACCATTTTTTGTAGACCTCCACAAGTCTGGTTCATCCTTGGGAGCAATTTCCAAACGCCTGAAGGTACCACGTTCATCTGTACAAACAATAGTATGCAAGTATGAACACCATGGGACTACGCAGCCGTCATATCGCTCAGGAAGGAGACGCGTTCTGTCTCCTAGAGATGAGCGTACTTTGGTACGAAAAGTGCAAATCAATCCCAGAACAACAGCAAAGGAACTTGTGAAGATGCTAGAGGAAACAGGTACGAAAGTATCTATATCCACAATAAAACGAGTCCTATGTCGACATAACCTGAAAGGCCACTCAGCAAGGAAGAAGCCACTGCTCCAAAACCATCATTAAAAAGCCAGACTACGGTTTGCAACTGCACATGGGGACAAAGATCGTACATTTTTTGGAGAAATGTCCTCTGGTCTGATGAAACAAAAATAGAACTGTTTGGCCATAATGACCATCATTATGTTTGGAGGAAATAGGGGGCTTGCAAGCCGAAGAACACCATCCCAACCGCGAAGCACACGGGTGGCAGCATCATGTTGTGGGGGTGCTTTGCTGCAGGAGGGTCTGGTGCACTTCACAAAATAGATGGCATCATGAGGCAGGAAAATTTTGTGAATATTTTGAAGCAACATCTCAAGACATCAGTCAGAAAGTTAAAGCTTGGTCGCAAACAGGTCTTCTAAATAGACAATGATCCCAAGCATACTTCCAAAGTTGTGGCAAAATGGCTTAAGGACAACAAAGTCAAGGTATTGGAGTGGCCATCACAAAGCCCTGACCTCAGTCCCATAGAAAATTTGTGGGCAGAACTGAAAAAGTGTGTGCGAGCAAGGAGGCCTACAAACCTGACTCCGTTACACCAGCTCTGTCAGAAGGAATGGGCCAAAATTCACTCAACTTATTGTGGGAACGTTTGACCCAAGTTAAACAATTTAAAGGCAATGCTACCAAATACCAACTGAGTGCATGTAAACTTCTGACCCAATGGGAATGTGATGACAGAAATAAAAGCTGAAATAATTCTCTACTATTATTCTGACATTTCACATTCTTAAAAATAAAGTGGTGATCCTAACTGACCTAAAACAGGCAATTTCTACACAGATTAAATGTCAGAAATAGTGAAAAACTGAGTTTAAATGTATTTGGCTAAGGTGTATGTAAACGGCCGACTTCCAACCGTGCACGCACGCACGCACACACACACACACACACACACACGCACACGCAACTGGTAGTACCTTTTAACATGAGTCTTCAATATTCCCAGGTAAGAAGTTTTAGGTTGTAGTTATTATAGGAATTATAGGACTATTTCTCTCTATACCATTTGTATTTCATTAACCTTTCACTATTGGATGTTCTTATAGGCACTTTAGTATTGCCAGTGTAACAGTATAGCTTCCGTCCCTGACCTCGCTCCTACCTGGGCTCGAACCAGGAACACGAAGACAACAGCCACCCTCGAAGCAGCGAGGAGTCCAAATTTGAGATTTTTGTTATCATCCGCCAAGTCTTTGAGAGACGCAGAGTAGGTGAACGGATGATCTCCACGTGTGTGGTTCCCACCGTGAAGCATGAAGGTGGTGGTGTGTCCAACTTTTGACTGGTACTAATATATATATATATATGCATGAAGGAAGTTTGGACACACCCACCCATTCAAGTTTTAAAAAATATACATAAGTTTTCTACATTGTATAAAAAAATCTATATATCTATATATATATATATATATATATATATATATATATCATACTCTCCAGGTCCATACCCAAACAGTTCGAACTACTAATCTTGAAAATTCAAGTCACATTGACAAAGTTGCTGTGAACATCTTCCGTCAAGATATAACTGCCAAAGGGGGAGGAGTTGCAGTCTACTGCAGAGATAGCCTGCAAAGTAATGTCATACTTTCCAGGTCCATACCCAAACAGTTCGAACTACTAATTCTGAAAATTACTCTCTCCAGAAATAAGTCTCTCACTGTTGCCGCCTGCTACCGACCCCCCTCAGCACCCAGCTGTGCCCTGGACACCATTTGTGAATTGATTGCCCCCCATCTGGCTTCAGAGTTTGTTCTGTTAGGTGACCTAAACTGGGATATGCTTAACACCCCGGCAGTCCTACAATCTAAGCTAGATGCCCTCAATCTCACACAAATCATGAAGGAACCCACCAGGTACAACCCTAAATCTGTAAACAAGGGCACCCTCATAGACGTCATCCTAACCAACTGGCCCTCCAAATACACCTCCGCTGTCTTCAACCAGGATCTCAGCGATCACTGCCTCATTGCCTGTATCCGCTACGGAGCCGCAGTCAAACGACCACCCCTCATCACTGTCAAACGCTCCCTAAAACACTTCTGTGAGCAGGCCTTTCTAATCCACCTGGCCCGGGTATCCTGGAAGGACATTGACCTCATCCCGTCAGTTGAGGATGCCTGGTCATTCTTTAAAAGTAACAGATATAGCCCTTGGTTCACTCCAGACCTGACTGCCCTCGACCAGCACAAAAACATCCTGTGGGGGACTGCAATAGCATCGAATAGTCCCCACGATATGCAACTGTTCAGGGAAGTCAGGAACCAATACACGCAGTCAGTCAGGAAAGCTAAGGCCAGCTTCTTCAGGCAGAAGTTTGCATCCTGTAGCTCCAACTCCAAAAAGTTCTGGGACACTGTGAAGTCCATGGAGAACAAGAGCACCTCCTCCCAGCTGCCCACTGCACTGAGGCTAGGTAACACGGTCACCACCGATAAATCCATGATTATCGAAAACTTCAACAAGCATTTCTCAACGGCTGGCCATGCCTTCCGCCTGGCTACTCAAACCTTGGCCAACAGCTCCGCCCCCCCCCGCAGCTACTCGCCCAAGCCTCTCCAGGTTCTCCTTTACCCAAATCCAGACAGCAGATGTTCTGAAAGAGTTGCAAAACCTGGACCCGTACAAATCAGCTGGGCTTGACAATCTGGACCCTCTATTTCTGAAACTATCCGCCGCCATTGTCGCAACCCCTATTACCAGCCTGTTCAACCTCTCTTTCATATCGTCTGAGATCCCCAAGGACTGGAAAGCTGCCGCAGTCATCCCCCTCTTCAAAGGGGGAGACACCCTGGACCCAAACTGTTACAGACCTATATCCATCCTGCCCTGCCTATCTAAGGTCTTCGAAAGCCAAGTCAACAAACAGGTCACTGACCATCTCGAATCCCACCGTACCTTCTCCGCTGTGCAATCTGGTTTCCGAGCCGGTCACGGGTGCACCTCAGCCACGCTCAAGGTACTAAACGATATCATAACCGCCATCGATAAAAGACAGTACTGTGCAGCCATCTTCATCGACCTTGCCAAGGCTTTCGACTCGGTCAATCACCATATTCTTATCGGCAGACTCAGTAGCCTCGGTTTTTCGGATGACTGCCTTGCCTGGTTCACCAATTACTTTGCAGACAGAGTTCAGTGTGTCAAATCGGAGGGCATGCTGTCCGGTCCTCTGGAAGTCTCTATGGGGGTGCCACAGGGTTCAATCCTCGGGCCGACTCTTTTTTCTGTATATATCAATGATGTTGCTCTTGCTACGGGCGATTCCCTGATCCACCTCTACGCAGACAACACCATTCTATATACTTCCGGCCCGTCCTTGGACACTGTGCTATCTAACCTCCAAACGAGCTTCAATGCCATACAACACTCCTTCCGTGGCCTCCAACTGCTCTTAAACGCTTGTAAAAACCAAATGCATGCTTTTCAACCGTTCGCTGCCTGCACCCGCACGCCTGACCAGCATCACCACCCTGGATGGTTCCAACCTTGAATATGTGGACATCTATAAGTACCTAGGTGTCTGGCTAGACTGTAAACTCTCCTTCCAGACTCATATCAAACATCTCCAATCGAAAATCAAATCAAGAGTCGGCTTTCTATTCCGCAACAAAGCCTCCTTCACTCACGCCGCCAAACTTACCCTAGTAAAACTGACTATCCTACCTATTCTCGACTTCGGCGATGTCATCTACAAAATTGCTTCCAACACTCTACTCAGCAAACTGGATGCAGTTTATCACTGTGCCATCCGTTTTGTCACTAAAGCACCTTATACCACCCACCACTGCGACTTGTATGCTCTAGTCGGCTGGCCCTCGCTACATATTCGTCGCCAGACCCACTGGCTCCAGGTCATCTACATGTCCATGCTAGGTAAAGCTCCGCCTTATCTCAGTTCACTGGTCACGATGGCAACACCCGCTCCAGCAGGTGTATCTCACTGATCATCCCTAAAGCCAACACCTCATTTGGCCGCCTTTCGTTCCAGTTCTCTGCTGCCTGTGACTGGAACGAATTGCAAAAATCGCTGAAGTTGGAGACTTTTATCTCCCTGACCAACTTCAAACATCTGCTATCTGAGCAGCTAACCGATCGCTGCAGCTGTACAGTCTATCGGCAAATAGCCCACCCATTTTTACCTACCTCATCCCCATACTGTTTTTATTTATTTACTTTTATGCTCTTTTGCACACCAATATCTCTACCTGTACATGACCATCTGATCATTTATCACTCCAGTGTTAATCTGCAAAATTTTAATTATTCGCATACCTCATGCCTTTTGCACACAATGTATATAGACTCCACTTTTTTTTCCTATTGTGTTATTGACTTGTTATTGGTTTACTCCATGTGTAACTCTGTGTTGTCTGCTCACACTGCTATGCTTTATCTTGGCCAGGTCGCAGTTGCAAATAAGAACTTGTTCTCAACTAGCCTACCTGATTAAATAAAGGTGAAATAAAATAAAAATAAAAAAGGTATTGTGGTGCTCATGTGAATTTCCGTTATTTTTCAGCTTCAGACCATTGCCTACTTCTCACTTTTAAAAAAGTTTACAGGTGATTTTGGTTAAAGGTGCATTATACATTTCCACATTCTTTGACTAACCAAATGACTGTCATTTGCAGTGCTATTGTAACCTACAATCCGGCCTCTGAGAAAAGGTCTGGGCCTTAATGGCACAGGTGGTGTGCTTGCATAACTGCAAGGGTTGCTGGTTTAAACCCTGGTAAGCTGCCTCTAAATAAACTAGACTGCAACAGAGTCTTACATTGTAAAGTAGGACTTCCATTCATATTAAAGTTTTAACTCAAAGCAAAACTGTTTTTTAACTGATTGACTTCTGAAAGTCTTAGCTCAGACTCTGATGGTCAGACTTTTACAGTTTGTTTCTAGCCTAAAGCGTTGCAGAGTTATGCATCTTTAAACACTGGTTATCAGGGTTTGGGAGAGGTTGCCAACCACTGCACCCCCCCCTCCCCCCTTCCAACAAGGGGAAACACTGCAAATAGAGTTAGATAGTACACATGGGCTAGGTGTCAAGCAGCCAGCTCAGAGTTGTCAAGTGCAATCAAGTAACATGGCAAAGTTGTTGGCCAGAGATCTTTGGGATTAAATGTCAAGAGGAGATGGAAGAGTTTGACGATGATGGGAAATTTGCATCAAGGTCAGAACTAGCATGGCATTTTCCCAAAGTTCCGTGTTGAACTAATTGTTTTGTTGAAGAATGCGGGATATATTCAACATTGAGTTGGGGTGCACGAATGCCAACACCACTGTTTGGGTATCCTTGGCTAATGTTAGCTAGTTAGCTAACTGGCATTAGGACATGTGTGAAGTAGCTAGCTAAAGTTAGCTGTGTGAAGTAGCTCGCGAGCTAGGTCAGCTGTTGTCTGGCTCTTGTCGCTAGCTAGCTAATGACCGAAGTAATCTGCGTAAAAACCTTCCATAACCAAATATAGTTAGCTAGCCAACATTAGCCCTCATCTGACTGGCCAGGCTGGAGTGTAATCAATAGTCCAAACAGTTGCAACTAAAACAAGGGTTTCTATTGGACAAATTCAGGTTTTGCAACAGAATTGGCGTAATGAATACACCCCTGGTATAACGTTTTGATGCTTAGCTAGTTAGCTACAACTGCTGGCAAGCTACCTAGATTATCAAAACAAAACCACATTCAGTGGCTTATCAAATCTGAAAACAGCTCACTAATAACAACCAAACCATTGTTTCATGACGGACAATTATCTGTATACTAATGGCATGAATATAATAAAGGGAATAGGGTGCCATCAGGACAATGGTTGCAAAGCTACTGGTAATATAACAAAATTAACAGACTCTTCAGTAAAATAAAACATCTATGGCAATCTATCATAACTTTGGTAATTTATACTTGAATAACTTTTGAAGATGTATTCACATATATTCTTCATGTTTTATATCTATATCCATATAGTCCATGAGTTTCTAGTAGATAGACCATAGTTCAAGAGAATATCCTAATTAATGAAAAAAGGATAATGTTTTACAGCTTTGTCATCCTATTATAATAATAAGTTCATTACCTGAATGCATCTCTATAGCCTAGGCGTCAACAAAATATTCATACAAATATGATTTGGCCTCATAGACTAGGCCTTGTAGAAAGATGGTTAATCATGTTAGGTCTGCCAAATTAATGTATCATTGGAAACAACTTTCAATCCAGCCAAAGTATAACCTTTCATCAAAAAAGGGTTATAACATGCACAATTAGAAGCATCAACATATATATATAGAGCAAGCGTGACTTTGCCCAGTAACTTCGCTCGCAGCATCCTGCTTTGATACTCTCGTCTGGCTGCCACGAAAATTAATTATATGCACGTCGCCTGCAGGTGCGAGCGTGTTTCACTGTCCAATCCGAGGCCCGAAAATGATCTGAGCGCGTGGCCTGAGGCTGTTTGGTCTCTTGGGGATCAACTTGGGAAAGCCTTAAGGGAGAGTGGACAGCGCTTTATAAACAAAGAGTCGCATATATTGGCAAAAAAATATCAGACCTTTAAAATATTTTTGGGATGTCTGGAGAAAACTGAGTCGGGCATCAGTTAAACAGTAATGCAACTTTGTCCGGCCTCATCTTTAATTATTTCATATATTTTACATGTGATAAGGCCAGAGATAATTAAAGACACCAAAATTCTGGTAGTTTACTGGTAAACTTTGAAAGTTTCCAGTAATATACCCTCCATTTGCAACCCTAATTGGGACCAGGGTTGGGTAGGTTAATTTATTAATATAATCCGTTAGTTACCTGTCCAAAATGTAATCAGTAACTTAACCCTTGAATAACACAAATGTAATCGGATTATCTCCTTAAGAGGTGCAGGTTAATAGTTGGCACTGCCACGAAGTCATGAAATTAGATTTTAAGCCTAACGATCACCTTAACCACACTGCTAACCCTAAGGCCTAACCTTAAATTAAGAACAAAAAGCTCATTTTTACAATGGACTTTAGCCAATTTTGACTTTGTAGCTAGCCCATCTAGCGGAAATCAATAATTGGGATGAACATTGAGAGTGAGTCACCCACTACATTCAGGGTGATTCAAGTCCCATTCCAAAACATTACCCAGGCTCTTGGACCACCTTGGGATGGAGTGGGCCTGCATGGATGATGAGCCCTACAGGAGAGGTGCCCCAGTGAAGGTTAGCAAATTAGCTGGTGATGTAACAAGGTCAACAGAGGTAAGATAAATAAAGAAAAAAGTTCTGTAATATCTGAAAAATGTGGATGGCAAAGGACATGTTTTATACTTTCTGCACAAGACCTTTGGCCACAACCCACTTACTCTCTAGGTCATAAAAACGTTTGCAAGTTGAACCCTGTGTACGCGAGTGGTTTAGTTTACATTAACCTACTGTGCTCGCAAGTATCTCATTCCAAAATCATGGTCATTAAAAATGGAGCTTCCCCCCCTTTTATTGCTATAACAGCCTCCACTATTCTGGGAAGGCTTTCCCACTAGATGTAAAATTGCTGCAGTGACTTGCTTCCATTTCATGAAGCTCCCGACAAACAGTTCTTGTGCTGACGTTGCTTCCAAGAGGCAGTTTGGAACTCGATAGTGAGTGTTGCAACCGAGGACAGACTATTTTTACACGCTACCCGCTTCAGCCCTTGGCGGTCCCGTACTGTGAGCTTGTGTGGCCTACCACTTCACGGCTGAGCCATTGTTGCTCCTAGACATTTCCTCTTCACAACAACAGTTGACCGGGCAGCTCAAGCAGGGCAGAAATGTGACAAATTGACTTGTTTTAAAGGTGGCATCCTATAACGGTGCCACATTGAAAGTCATGGAGCTCTTCAGTACGTGCAATTCTACTGCCAATGTTTGTCTATGGAGATTGTATGGCTGTGTGCTCAATTGTGTACACCTGTCAGCAACGGGTGTGGCTGAAATAGCCGAATCCACTCATTTGTCCACATATTTTTGTGTATCACCGTGTTCATGCTGTGTGTACGTGTACATGTGTGTGGTGCTTAGGTTTTGACTACCTGGAGTAGAGGTCGACCGATCAATCGGAATGGGCGATTAATTAGGGCCGATTTCAAGCTTTCATAACAATCGGAAGTCTGTATTTTTGGGCGCCGATTTGCCAATTTTTTTTATACCTTTATTTAACTAGGCAAGTCAGTTAGAACACATTCTCATTTTCAATGACGGCCTAGGAACGGTGGGTTAACTGCCTTGTTCAGGGGCAAAATGACAGATTCTCACTATGTCAGCTCGCGGGATCCAGTCTTGCAACCTTACAGTTAACTAGTCCAACGCAATAACGACCTGCCTCTCTCTCGTTGCACTCCACAAGGAGTGAATGCAGTAAGCCAAGGTAAGTTGCTAGCTAGCATTAAACTTATCTTATAAAAAACAGTCAATCATAATCACTAGTTAACTACACATGTTTGATGATATTACTAGATATTATCTAGCATGTCCTGCGTTGCATATAATCTGACTGAGCATACAAGCATCTGACTGAGCGGTGGTAGGCAGAAGCAGGCGTGTAAACATTCATTCAAACAGCACTTTCGTGCATTTTGCCAGCAGCTCTTCGTTGTGCGTCAAGCATTGCGCTGTTTATGACTTCAAGCCTATCAACTCCCGAGATGAGGCTGGTGTAACCGAAGTGAAATGGCTAGCTAGTTAGCGTGCGCCAACACTTTGTTTTTTAATTATTTAAACCAAATTGAACATGTTTCATTATTTACTTGAGGCTAAATTGATTTTATTGATGTATTATATTAAGTTAAAATAAGTGTTCATTCAGTATTGTTGTAATTGTCATTATTACAAATATATATATATTATTATTATATATATTATTATTTTATTTTTTTTAATCGGCCGATTAATCGGTATTGGCTTTTTTGGTCCTCCAATAATCGGTGTCTGCATTTAAAAATTATAAATTGGTCGACCTCTAACCTGGAGTGATGATGATGTTTTGGGCGTCTTTGATCATTTCAACAGTTTGGTCCACGTTGACCTCTGTGTGTGTTCCTACGATCTCCATGGGCTTTCCTGACCCAGTGGATGACGTACCGTACCCACCCAGGATCACATTGGCCAGGGAACGGTTCATGGCCTAGCCAGTGGGAGAGAGGAGAAGAGGGGGTGGAAAGAATAAAAAGCTGCTCATTTCTTTTGAGTCAACTGCAGTTTCAATGAACCCAGTTTCCTTCAGGCAGTCAATGCAGCCAGAAAGGCATTTAAGTACAGTTAGAGTTCCTCCTAGTGGAAAATGGTGGAAGCACAGAAAATGCCACTTGCATATTTCAGCATTTTCCAGGTTTACCTGTATAGTCATGGCCTGATGCTCCCTATTCACCTCATACTATCTGATGTGTGACACATCCTACATACAGACAGAAGGATGATATCCTATAGAATGATGAAAGTATAGAGTCTGTGTGATACTTCTAAAATACAGAAGAACTTACAGAAGATGCTTACTTACCACACACATTATGTACGAGAGAATGGCCCCTGAGGAGCCGATGAGGGCGCCTACGATGGTGAGCAGGTTGTTGTTGAGCAGGAAGCCCTCGGCACATAGGGCCCAGCCAGAGTAGCTGTTAAGCACCGTGATGACCACCGGCATGTCTGCACCCCCGATGGCTGCTGTCAGAGTCAGGCCCTATGAGAACAAGACCACCGTTAGACTAAAGGTTCATATGGCATTGGGGTTAATAAAGCAAGACATCAATTCGTACTTTCCTTCATATGTTGCTAAATTGAATATATTGCCCATTCAAAAGAAGGTATACAAAGATAATGTTCCACATGTGCGTAGTAGGCCTGGCCATATATAAACGCACATGTAAGCATTTTCCTGAATCATTTTGGCATAAACAGACAACACCCTGTATTATTGAGCGGAAAATAGTGAAATCTGATCAGGTAGTAGAAATGTTGTGTATTTAACCCCTATCAGATTGCAGTGGGCCTCAGTCTACTCATAAGGCATTTGTCAAAACATGGAGTTTTCATTTCAAGGGCTCTCTATGATATCATCCTAGTGTTACTCTCAAAGATACTGACCTAAGGGAACAGTTATAACCAGAGCCAGCTACCTAACATTATGTAATGATCCACTCCATCAAAAAAAAAAAGAAGACTTGAACAGTATCAGATTTCCTTTTAAAGACATTCATGCTCAGGCACAGGTGATTGTTTAGCTACACCTTAATATCAGTCAGAGTGATGCGATATTGTATACGTAAAAATGAATATCCACTGATTTACTCAACATCAAAATGTCCTTGTTACTGACAAACCACATGGAGGACTGAGCAGCCAACATTCACAACAGTTTTAACCAGAACCACCTTCTCGCAGCGCTGCTTCAAAACCTAATCATCTTAGTTAGGATCAATCCATAATATGATGATAGATGGAAGGCTGTGTGTAATGCTTCCAATGAACTCTCTTTCAGGGCCAACAGTTGAGCAGGATCGAGAGGAGAGCATGTTTTATTGAAGGATAGCTGGATGAACCTAAGCCTACCTTAAAATGGGCTAAAGCACAGGATCCCAATGGCACAAATAGGTAAGACTTCCATCCTATTTCTAAAGGTTCCGTTCAAAGGCCTTTGTTTAGCACTAGTCAATCCAGGTTGGTGGATATTAGCCGGGCCATAGATATAGAATTAGTAGAACAGGAAATGCCCTCACACCACAACAATTTCACTGTACCATCATGACTTCAAACATTGATTTGAATGGGGGATGTCCATTCCAGTCGTTCTATTTCTATGTTTAGAGCAGAGAAGGCGTGTAGATCATACCATGACGGCAGAGAGTGCGGACACAGAGCCCAGACAGGTGATGCCTGTGGTGTAGCTGGGGTCCAGCATGTAGGGGATCATCAGGCCCACACTGGAGGCCATTAGCCCAGCATTCATAGCATGGCGCCCGGGAAGATGGAGGGGGGTGGAGCTCAGCACACCTGGAGAGAGGAACACAGTAGGCATGGAGATAGTGAAATCCTGACATGCATTTAGCTCTATGTGCTGTCCATTTAATTTATGATGTACTTTGTTTAATATTCAGCCCCCAACCACAAGACACATACTGTATGGACTAAAAAGGGAGTAGCTTTTTTTTATCCATGATATGATTCAGGTACAAATATAGCAGAGAAATAAAGTTACCTTTTTTAAATAGATTTTGATTTCAGAGACTAAAATGTGTGCAGCTGAGGCTTTCATGCTAATTTAAAACAATGCATGTTGACAATCAAATTAACAAAGCTTGCACCTGGATTCCGCCATCTGTGATACAGGCCACATTTTAATGTTTCATTTACTTCTTGTTTTGAATGCCTTTCAAAAGCACCACCCAGAAAAAAAAGGAAAAAAAGTATAGCATGAAATGGCCACTTTTAATCTTATCAGAGCAGGTTTTCCAGGTTCCAGTGAGACTGGAGTGGGAACGCTCCCTGGGATAATGCGTTCCAGCTTTCGGGAACAAGTGGAAAATGACTGTGGGTGGAGGGGCTAATTAGTGCCAAACAGAGAGGTTCCGCCTGGCCTAGCTTTGAGCAAGAGGGCCTGGGTGGCACAACTGGGCCAGGGGACTGATGCAGAGTGGGTTACAGGTCCTCAGGTATCAACCAGAAGGACCCAGACCACTATTGGTCTACTACTAGTAGTACTGGATCAAACCCCAGCTGCCTGGAATAAGATGTGGTGCCCAAGAGCAGCAAATTCCTAAAACTTCAGGAAAATGTCTGTGTGTGATATATATTAATAATAACATTATGGACAAATGAATCAAACCAATGAACCATGATGTTGAATATGTATGAGAAATATAAGTATGATTTTAAGTGCCTCATTTGCTGACAGGAAACTTAGGTAAAATTGGAACCTTAACTCATGGCGTGCTTGGCCTAGGACTGCCTAAATTCCTACCCTTTTTCACTAGCAGCTCCCAACAAAAACACCATCCCGCTTCCACCACCCCAGTAGCATAGAATTTTAAATGTAATGCATCTTCCCAAATCGCCCTTACTCACCTTGCAGTTTCCCATAAGCTACCAGGGATCCACTAAATGTGACCCCTCCGATGAAGGTGCCCAGGTAGGCGATGATCTTGGTGAGGTTGGCAGACGGGTCAGTAGCAAAGTGAGGGTACTCGATCATGTACTCTGCCACGCAGGTGAGCACTGCAGCCAGACCCACCAGGCTGTGGAAGGCAGCTACCAGTTGGGGGAGGTCAGTGATCTGGATCTTCCTAGCAATACCCAACCCTGGGGAGCAGAGAGGATGACAACCAGTCAACACACGCACGCAGCAGGGTTTCCACTAGGAAAATTTGGCAGTGGACAATGTGAATTTACCAGATATTCATAATCATTGGGTGGGTAACACATTAGGGCGGTCCACCACAGTGCTCAAAATCACATATAGATTATTGTAATTCATTCATAGAAATTAGCCTGTAAAGTTGTAATAAAATAAAGTAGAACGATGTTCTTATACCAACATGACAGGATTTATTGAAAAGCACAACATTGTGCCCGTTGCGTCTTCATCCCTGAAATAAAAGTTATAGAAGGGAAGGACAGAACTTTTGTCAGATTTAACTTTTCGTAGCAGGTTAGGAGAATTCGGTTAAGGGTTAACTAAAATGCAAAATGTTTTTACTTTTGACATTAATTTGACAAAAGCTGGATCCCATCTAGTCATGACTGGGCCGGCTCGCTTCACTCCCCATTCCTGCTGTGATCAAAATCACAGCAGTGGAAGGGGACACTTGGCAACCACAAAATTAAGAAATTATAAAACTGATGTTGGACAATCAAATTCGATATGTAAATAAACAAAATTAGTTAAGGCTGGTTCATTGAGCGAAAGCTTATTTTACAATGCTCCTGTGAAACGAGGCCCGCCACCATGCATTTATGAAAGCACGTTTCCAAAGCTCAAATTATAGCTTATTCTTTTTACAGTTCTACTGGATGATATTAATAAATGTGATGTTTATTTTGATAGGAATTTGAACTATCGTGGGGTCGTGGCTCATGTCATGTCTGATTTACGTGGCTTATTGATAACTTCCCTACTAATAGGCAGTTGGCTGCCTAGTGATTACAACATTGTAACTTTCCGATTTGAATAGTTAACAACAATGTTTAATTTCCAAGAACAACTGAATAAGCTCAACTGATATGAACCAATTGCACATGATACCAGTGGCGATCCGTCATTCAAGGCTGGTGGGTCAGAGCCCCATCTGTTTTGAGCCCCACCTGTTTAGCTAAAATAAATAAATAAAAATAGCTTTTTTGCCTGTTATTTTGGCATTAATACCTGTCACATATCAGTTTGCAAACAATGGAAAAAAAATAAAAATAATAATTGTTGAGTTAATAAATCCACACACAAACATGGTCTCTTTGTTACTTTCTAAGGCAGGTCCATGCAGATTTTTGTGTGTGCTTCACAACAAAAAATATTTTGCATCTTCAAAAGTGGTAGGCATGTTGTGTAAATCAAATGATACAAACGCCCCCCAAAAAATACATTTCAATTCCAGGTTGTAAGGCAACAAAATAGGAAAAATGCCAAAGGGGGTGAATACTTCGCAGCCACTGTATATGCCACCTTTATTTATCCTATAGTTCTGACTTGGTGTGCATGGAGAATATTGTAGTAGTTCATTTCAAAAGTGCTGACTAAATAGTTATATTGACTACGTCCGTCTTAACTCACTCATTGTCTTCATCGAAAGTACGGATTGCCTCTTATCCGCTCATTGTTCCCTTATGCCAAAAGGTTTGTACAGGTATGTCTCAATTGTCAGTAGAAACCACATGTGTTTAAGCAAGTCAGCCATATCAGCTATGTTTTTTTTTTAAAGGCAGTAAATTAGGCTGAATGAAGTGTTTCGCTGCCAGACAAGGCTCTGCTGATAGCCAGGACTACTAGTGGTAAGGATTCACTCCAAGGTGCTGAAAAGAAAGCTCTGCTGTTCGGACAGATTTATGTAGGCCCTAACAGTTTGTGGGCACCATTTGTCACAGTTCGAATGCAATTAATGTATTGTTGAGATTGCCCGACCAAGATTTACATGCTAAAATCACCACTGCAAGATACACATCATTACTCTACTCTATCAATCCATTACAAATCTTTATACTATATTTGACACGGGGGCAGCTTATGTTGATCTTGCCTCAGGCAGCAGCAAATCGTTAGGACCGGGCCTGATGAACACAATAATTTGCCTCTAATTTACTTGCATTTGCGGCAGACCTTGCTTGACCTGCTCAAATTTAAGTCAAAACTGTCCAACTCCCTGGATCAACTTGCGATGCACATCAGCCTCATTACGTTGTCCCTCAATAAGGCACAATCTGGAGGTCATCTTTACTCTGTTTTAGAGAAAGAATCCCCTCTCAGCAGGCACATTAGAAATGTGGATAATAAACTCAATCTTTGCTGTCCTTTATGGGGAGTAAAAATAGAAACACCCAAACCTAAGCATCTTGAGGATTTATTATCCTATGAAGCATATTTGCTTTTGAAGTTGGAGAAAATCGACTGGTATTTCCATCAATGAATAAAAAGCGTTATTTTGCAATGCATTTTTCTTCTCCCGGACAATTTGGCCGGCAACAATTTTATTTATCGGCTAAAGGAAACCCTGAACACATGCAATCACATGAGCCAACACACACTAAATGATTGCTGGGAAATGGGTCATCCTGAAGCACAGGTGTTGCTGATGAGGGTTGTTTGGGGGAAATTCCTTGTTTGTGAGTGCACCTCAGTGTGTGTGTGTGTGTGTGTGTGTGTGTGTGTTCTTCTTAAAGCCCTGTAGACATGGGAGGGGTTAACAAGAGCATCTGGAACAGGGCTAGGGTCTGAATCAATGGTTTAGTCTAGGTTCCAGCTTGATTCCAGGAAAAATTTACCATGAAGATGGACGCAGAGCTCCAGAGGTCTGCTGGGTAATACTGGTGATTCAGACATAATGGTGACCATTACCTTGGCACCACTGTAGTACAGCAGTTGGAAGCAGACCACCACATGAGGACTACAGACCACCACCTGCTGTTAGACAATATGTTCAGACAGAACATACAAATGGCAGACACATTTCATTTACTGCCACACACTTACCAGCGGTGCCACCCACAGCCATGGCGGCACTCATCTGTGCCAGGAGTTCCGGGGTGGGCTTCAGGAAGCCCAGGGTGGCAGCGATGCCCCCCGCCACACCCATCATACCCAGGGCATTACCCAGACGGGCAGTGGACTGGTTAGACAGACCAGCCAGGGCTCCCACACAGCACATACCAGAGCCCAGGTACATCATCTACAGAGAAAGGGATAAACACACAGCTGCATGTTCAGGAGGGCAAAAAAGTATTTTGCAATTCTAAATTGGCCAAGTCTAGGTAATGCATGCCTGTTTACCTCTAGTTTTCTGCCTACTATTATTATTATTATATTATTATTATTATTATATTATTATTATTAGTTTTCTGCCTACTTAAAGGTGTACTATGCAGAAATGTTAGAACCGGAAGCTTAGAAATAGCTCACAAAGAACAGATATACTGCTTCTTAGACTTGCTTTCAATAAAAATGACAGATCTATAACACACATTTCTATGTTTATTTGGTCAGGTCGCCCAGAAAGTTACATATTGCAGCTTTAACAACCTAGTGAACACAACTACTAACCCCGCCACTGGTTTGGGGGTTAGGTGATGCTCACCTGTTCAATGTTGTAGCCAGCCTGCATGGCAACTCCATAACCCCCAACGAACACCCCGGTGGGCAGTAAGTAGAGATAGTTGTATTCTGGAGGGTCAGTGGGACGCTTGAACATGTCCAACATCTTCTTGGTGACCAGGAAACCACCTGAGAGAGAAAGAGAACAAACCCTGTCAAACTCAACCTGGTAGACAACGGTCTGCACATGCGCTCTTTGCAACCGCTTGGCATCTGACCACAAGGCATTACAGCGGGTAGTGGGTACGAACTCCCTGCCATCCAGGACCTCTATACCACGCAGTGTCAGAGGAAGGCCCTAAAAATGTTCATAGACTCCAGCTACCCGAGTCATAGACTGTAATCTGCTGCCGCACGGCACCGATGCACCAAGTCTAGAACAAGCAGGACCCTTAACAGCACTACCCCAAGCCATAAGACTTCCAAATGGTTAGTTAACCAAATAGCTACCCGGACTATCTGCATTGACTCTTTTCTATTGACTTATCACATATGCTGCTGCTCCAATTTATTATCGGTTATTATATTCCTAACTATACACAGTGTACAAAATATTAAGAACACCTTCCTAATATTAAGTTGCGCACCCTCCTTTTGCCCTCAGAACAGCCTCAATTCATCGGGGCATGGACTCTACAAGGTGTCGAAAGTGTTCCACAGGGATGCTGGCCCATGTTGACTCCCAATGCTTCCCACAGTCGTGTCAAGTTAGCTGGATGTCGATTGGATGGTGGACCATTCTTGATTGACACAGAAAACTGTTGTGTGAAAAACCCAGCAGCGTTGCAGTACTTGACAAATTCAAACCGGTGCACCTGGAACCCACTACCATACCCCATTCAAAAGGTAGTTAAATATTTTGTCTTGCCCATTCACCCTCTGGCACACACACAATCCATGCGTCAATTGTCTCAAGGCTTGAAAATACTTAATTAACTTGTCTCCTCCCCTTCATCTACATTGATTGAAGTGGATTTAACAATAGACATCAATAAGGGATCATATCTTTCATCTCGGGTCAGTCTCATGGAAAGGGCAGGTGTTCATGTTTTGTCCACTCAGTGAACATACATATCTACCTCAAATACCTCGTACCCCTGCACAATAACCTGTGTATATAACCAAGTTATCGGTACTCATTGTGCTCATTGTACTACTACGTGTTCTACTTTTTTATTATTTCTCAATTTTTTTCTCTCTATTTTTGGGAAGGGCTCGTTAATAAGCATTTCACTGTTAGTCGACACCTGTTGTTTACGAAGAACGTGACAAATAAAATTTGACTTGAATTCTTTAGGCATAACAGGGTGAAGACCATAATATTTCAAATATTATTTATTGCACTCTTATTTGTGTAAGTCATTAAAACTGCACACAAAAGGTTAATATAGTGGTCAGGGGTTTTCTTGGTGGGGTCTCTCCCGATATAAACGACCAAACGGAACACTTCATTCTGTTGGGGCGGATCACGTTACGTTCCTCTGAGTTCTCTTCAACCCCACTACACCCAGACAGGTTATACACTGGCTAACATCTGTCCACTTCAGCTGTATGGGCTAATTTTAGCCCAGCCCAGACCTCAATCACTTAAACACACGAATAATAAAATAAAATAAATTCAGACTAAGGCTTAGAGTCAATACATTCAGATTCAAGAATGAAAAGGGCAGGTATTTAAGAAAAGCAAGCGCAGGATTTTTCCATGCTCCCACTATAAAAACACATGGAAATACTAAAGACTCTGGCTTGAGCCAGAGAAAGAAAAAACTATTCCTCGACCCCTGTCGTATAAGGACCAGGTAGTCTATAAATTTCAGAGCTAGTTTATGGAAACTAATATTGGAGGGTCATTTTTTGTGTATTCACTCGACAATATAAAACTTGTAGAAGAAGGGGTAGGAAAACAGACGGTGGAATGTCAGTTTTGATGTTAGTTAGGGTTTATGGGTGGCGCGGTAGACCACTAAGAAATGTTGCGTGTGGAATGGAAACCAACTGGACCATTAAACTGAAATTAAACATCTGCTCTTTAAATAAAATACATACATACATACATACATACATACATACATACATACATACATACATACATACATACATACATACATACATACATACATACATACATACCATACATACATACATACCATACATACAAAGAGGTGGACTTCAAGCACGCTGGAACACATGCACAAAAGAGATCTGAGAATTATTAACTGGTTATTACAGCAAATGGCAAAAATCTGCCATAATGCCCCAGTAACAGGGCTTTAAATCCCTGCCATGATCTTTGACCCTGCTAAGTAATCTGACCTATCAGAGGGCCCTCGCACACACTGAGACCTTTGGACCTCTGCAGCTTTTGCCTTAGTGGCTGTCTAGAATCATGCAACTTTTCTGAAACTACCGTTAAGTGACATCCCCTAATTTCTTCTCAACAGAGCCAGACTAAGCCTGGTTTATAGCATGTCCGGTGCTCTTTTGAAGATAACTCCGTAATTTCCAGTTCAGGTGTGGAATTCCTTATTTCCCACCAGAAGTGAGTCAGGGAACGTGTGCTCTCACCTGAACCATGGACTAATTAACTTCTTGGTGACAGGGGGGCAGTATTGAGCAGCTTGGATGAATAAGGTGCCCAGAGTAAACTACCTGCTACCCTATCCCAGATGCTAATTTATGCATGTTATTAGTAGTATTGGATAGAAAACACTCTGAAGTTTCTAAAAACAGTTTGAATGATGTCTGTGAGTATAACAGAACTCATATGGCAGGTGAAAACCTGAGACAAATCCAACCAGGAAGTTGGAAATCTGCGGTTTGTACTTTCATTTAAGTGATTGCCTATCCAATATGCTGTGTCTATGGGGCCAGATTGCACTTCCCAAGGCTTCCAGCAGATGTCAACAGTCTTTAGAAAGTTGTTTGTGGCTTCCATTGTGGAAGGTTGTCGAATAAGAGCGGACGTGCCGTTCCTTCTTTTTCCTCTGTAATGAATACGCTTATTGAAGATATACTACAAAAATGCCCTAAGGATTGATTGTTAACATCGTTTGACATGTTTCTACACACTGTAATGGAACTCTTGAATTTTCGTCTGGATTTTGCGCTCGCGCATTGTGTCTTTGGAAAAGTAAACTAAAAGCACAAACAAAACAGAGGTATTTGGACATAATCAAACAAAAACATTTCTTGTGGGAGTCCTGGGAGTGCATTCCGACGAAGATCAGCAAAGGTAAGTGAAGATTTATAATGCTATTTATGACTTTTGTTGACTCCACATTTGGCGGGTAACTGTATGGCTTGCTTTTGTGGCGGAACCGGTTCTCAGATTATTGAATATTGTGCTTTTGCCATAAAGCTTTTTTGAAATCTGACACAGCAGTTGCATTAAGAACAAGTTTATCTTTAATTCTACGTTAAAACATGTATCTTTCATCAAAGTTTATGATGATTATTTCTGTTATTTGATGTGGCACTCTGCAATTTCTCTGGATGTTTTGTAGGCTTTTCTGAACAGCGGTTTTTGGATATAAATATGAACTTGATCGAACAAAACATACATGTATTGTGTAACATTGAGTCCTGGGAGTGTCATCTGATGAAGATCGTCAAAGGTTAGTGATTCATTTTATCTATATTTCTGCTTTTTGTGACCTCTCTTTGGTTGGAAAATGGCTGAATGCTTTCTGTGAATAGTTGCTGACCTAACATAATGATTGATATATTCTGCTTTTGCCAAAAAGCCTTTTTGAAATCGGACACTGTGGTTGGATTAACGAGAAGTGTATCTTTAAAATGGTGTAAAAAATTAGAATTTGGCATCCTGCAATTTCACTGGCTGTTGGCGAGGTGGGACGCTAGCATCCCGAACGATCCCAGAGAGGTTAACGGTCACAAGTTAGGAAGAGGGCACAGTGGAGCAATAGCCTTACTTCACCTGCCACGATGCTCTACCAGTTTTTTTAATAGATAGTCAAATGAAATAAAATGTCCCTAAAGGGTCTGATATCCTTGTCTCTAACGTATTCGAAGATCTTATATATGGGGACGAAGGGGATACAATGTTGAGGTAATTGAAGCTCAGTTTGTGTGCTCCATTCACTGTCTTTTTTCACAGTTACTGTCTGGTTTAGTCCAAAGAGTCACTCACCAGCGATGTTGACTGAGGAGATGAAGGCAGCCGCGACAGCCAGGGTCTCGGCAGAGGAGGAGGGGGCGTAGCCTCCCCCCATGAGAGACAGACCGCCCACAGCTGTCAGACCTGGGGAAAAAAAGAAGAAAAAAATCTTAGATCACATGGCAACCCTTTCCATTCTGATCTTTTGCACAATTGACAAAACAAATGGAGGATCAGAATTAGGCTCTGTGTAAACAGCCTTAGACCCACATGTGTTGAACTGATGACAAAATAACAGTACAAAACAAACAATTATTGATTACAGTTTACATAGACAAATACATTTAAACAATTTGAGTTTCACAATGCCTGACATTTAATTCAAGTAAAAATTCCCTGTCTTAGGCCAGTTAGGATCACCACTTTATTTTAAGAATGTGAAAATGTCAGAATAATAGTAAATGATTCATTTAAGCTTTTATATATTTCATCACATTCCCAGTGGGTCAGACATGCTACCAAATACTAATTGAGTGTATTGCCTTTAAATTGTTTAACTTGGGTCAAACTTTCCTGGTAGCCTTCCATGAATTTTGGATGAATTTTGGCCCATTCCTCCTGACAGAGCTGGTGTAACTGAGTCAGGTTTGTAGGCCTCCTTGCTCGCACACGCTTTTTCAGTTATACCCACAAATTGTCTATAGGATTGAGGTCAGAGCTTTGTGATGGCTACTCTAATACCTTGACTTTGTTGTCCTTAAGCCATTTTGCCACAACTTTGGAAGTATGCTTGGAGACATTGTCCATTTGGAAGACCCATTTACGACCAAGCTTTAACTTCCTGACTGATGTCTTGAGATGTTGCTTCAATATATCCACATCATTTTCCTCCTCATGATGCCATTTATTTTGTGAAGTGCACCATTCCCTACTGCAGCAAAGCACCCCCACAACATCATGCTTCCACCCCCGTGCTTCACGGTTGGGATGGTGTTCTTTGGCTTGCAAGCCTCCCCCTTTTCCTCCAAATATAACGATGGTCATTATGACCAAACAATTCTATTTTTGTTTCATCAGACGAGAGGACATTTCTCCAAAAAGTACAATCTTTGTCCCCATGTGCAGTTGCAAATTGTAGTCTGGCTTTTTTATGGCGGTTTTGGAGCAGTGACTTCTTCCTTGCTGATCGGCCTCAGGTTATGTCGATATAGGACTTGTTTTACTGTGGATATAGATACTTTTGTACCCATTTCCTCTAGCATCTTCACAAGGTCCTTCGTTGTTCTGGGACTGATTTGCACTTTTCGTACCAAAGTATGCTCATCTCTAAGAGACAGAAAGCGTCTCCTTCCTGAGCAGTATGATGGCTGCGTGGTCCCATGGTGTTTATACTTGCATACTATTATTTGTACAGATGAACGTGATACCTTCAGGCGTTTGGAAATGGCTCCCAAGGATGAACCAGACTTGTGGACGTCTACAAAAAAATGTCTGGGGTCTTGGCTGAAATGTTTTATTTTCCCATGATGTCAAGCAAAGAGGCACTGAGATTGAAGGTAGGCCTTGAAATACATCCACAGGTACACCTCCAATTGACTCAAATTATGTCAATTAGCCTATCAGAAGCTTCTAAAGCCATGACATTATTTGCTGGAATTTTCAAAGCTGTTTAAAGGCACAGTCAACTTAGTTTATGTAAACTTCTGACCCACTGGAATTGTGATAGATTATTTATAATCTAACAAACATTATAATTCACTGTCTGTAAACAATTGTTGGAATAATTACTTGTGTCATGCACAAAGTAGATGTCCTAACTGACTTGCCAAAACTATAGGTTGTTTAACAAGCAATTTGTGGCATGGTTGAAAAACGAGTTCATGACTCCAACCTAAGTGTATTCCGACTTCAACTGTATGTACCCAATTGCCTTGTCAGACAAAAACAGCTTAATAACATTTGAAGTGCTGTGAAGAGAGGTATGTTTTACACATTAGAGCACAGCTGTACAGCTTAATGTGGAAATTGTCAGAGCACGGAGAGAATCCTGATCACTATCAGCCCTATATTGACTTACAAATGCTGCCTGCTATACTGTAGTGAAGAGATGATTATGTGTTGTCCATGTTTGTTTTGTTTTAATTTGTCAAGGAGGTGGAGGCGCTCTGGGGTCTGTCTCTCTGATAGTGCTGAACGATTAACTGAAATTTTGTGTCAGAGACCGAGCCAGCAGGTTTGTCAGAGACCGAGCCAGCAGGTTCGTCAGAGACCGAGCCAGCAAGTTCGTCAGAGACCGAGCCAGCAGGTTCGTCAGAGACCGAGCAACAGGTTCGTCAGACCGAGCAACAGGTTCACAGTCATGCGTTTTGTGTTTCTGTATGACTGGGTGAGATTTTCCTGACTGTCCCTTTCTGGAACTACACAGTAACAATTAGTCACAGACAGACAGACCAGGGATTGAATTAAAAGGTGCATTGCACACTACCTCAGTGTCACAGGAAATGCATACAGCAGGCAATTAGAATTTTCTAACCTATTTACACACTCAAAAAGCGAGACATGCTGTTCACTCACACTATCCTAGACACGTCGCCTACAAGGTGAACTTTGAAACCTTTATGCCATCAGATACCCACCTAAAGTCCCCCCCCCCTCGAAAAAGAGGGTGATTTACTCCACCCTCAATGTGAGGTTACATTTGGAAGGGGTGTCATAATCAGGCCATTGAGATCACAGACATAGGCTACCTGACCAAATAGACACCAATACCACCTACCTCCTGCTGACTTATCAAGACAGCTCTTAGATAGTCAGCCAGTGATATTTATGTTGATCACATAAACCCACACACAATAGAGATGAGGTCCCATGGGAGGTGCATAACATCTCACCTAGAGCAGACTTCAGAAAGGACAGATTTTTTCCAATTGTGAGTCAATAGTTTCAGGTAGATTAAAGAGACTGTCAAGAGACTGGAGGATGGCGCCATAACTGCCATTGGGCAAAACCAAAGGTTCCCTATCAAAAGTAACCCAATGCTCTACACGGAGTGACACCCACTTCTCTTTCCCTCATGAGAATACGAAATTCCAAATTCCATTATGCTTCACTAACGTCTCGGGCTCTTTTAAGTTTTTTAAATTTGGCACAACAATAATAATTCCAATGGCTTCAAAGTTTCCACTTCTTTGCATGACCAAAATAAAAGGCATTGTTTAGGTAATGCCAAATATGCGGGGAACACACCCAAGAGTGTGTTAGGATAGAGACTGACTAGGGTGGGGATGGTGTGTGTGTAGTAGTGAAGGGAGGAAGAAAAAAATCATAGCTACATATTTCAATATTCTTTTTCGACAATATAGCGTATTTGACTCCTTTTAGTCATCCCTAATGTAGGTAGCTTACCTAGCGGTAGTCGGCTGTGCCAAAATTCTGATATTTTTCATCGTATAGCTTGTTCTCCTTTTTAAAATAGTTAGCCAACATGTTTTCAGCACTTTTATTTCCCCGACTTATCAAAACTAGTTCTCATGCTCTCTCGTCTCTCTGCAGCAGACATCAGTGTTGTGTTTGAGACCACCTAAACCGATTCAAGACCAAGACCGAATCGAGTCAGAGTCAAGACTGAGAGGGGGACGAGGAGTCTGAGACAGAGTCAAGACCAGAAAATTGCGAGTCCAATTCAAGACCATGATTGTAATTGTCAAGTCACCACCATAAGAGTTCAAAATGTCCAGTATTTCTGTGTTCATATTTCAGGAGAACATATAGATTCTTTAGACATTCAGAATGGTGAAAAAAATGCATGCTGAGGGCAAATAGAGCCACTTTACAAGTTGTTACTAACCCAAACACAGTGGGGAACAACAAGGGCCTTCTAGCCCATCAGGGAAGACCTAAGGATTTATAAAATAATACAATAATAATAATAATAATTTCAATGATGTTCTGCTTTAATCCCTTCAGTTTTTGTTGGAAAGGGATAACTAACACTGGAGAAAAAAATATCCAAATCAGGATTTGTTTTGGTGGTCTCTGGGGAGATAAATCAAGCTAGCTAAATCAGCCATTGACTAGGCCATCTGCCATTGAACTGTATTTGGGCCAAATTTTAGAGTGACAGCAGAATCAACCAATCCCATTTTGACTTGTAATGGGTGGCACCGTTTTTACAAAAACCTCCTGCCTTCTCCAAGGCCAACAGGTCACTGCACAATAGTGAGCTGTAGTTCTCACGGTCTAGCTAGCTTTTGTTTTAGCTTAGTTTGCAGTTTCAAATGATCATCGTCTGATGAGGAAAACTGTATTTATTGCAGCTTGGTTGCTGTTGTTTGCCATCTCTTTGAAAATAACTTGTGTGTGAAACATTGTTGCATTTAAATTAAACTTTAGATCACCGGTTACTTTGCGTGCTGAACATTAATATGTTTTTTGCAAGGGGAAGTAATAGTTGTCCATTTTGATTGGGAAATGCTTAGCCTAATGGTTGTATTTTTGTATTCTTATGATTGGGACCTACTGGCCTTTTATGTGAGTGAATGACTGCTTATCCTTAAACCTCATGCTGTGTGTGACTGATGTCTTTCTAGCAGCCCTATGTGTCTCACTAAAAGTGCACTCTCCTACATTGAGCGCGCTGGTATTAAGGTCACTGTCCTTTCAGCATCCTCTGACGTGTCACTGTTGGTGATAGTGAGGGCGTTCGTTATAAGTTGCGTAAGCGGTACAATTGAAGTTGTTGGCAGCATTATCGGTGTGGGTGTTTTCTCTGTGTTAGTGGCAGCCTGAAGCTCGAATCAGCCTCAGGGCTGTTTGATTCAGTAGGGGGCATTAAGTGATGCTATGTTTCTGTTTGCTACAATGTGTTGGACAAATTGTTTTCCCCACTGAAGGCCTAGGTCCAATAGCCACAGTTCACCACTGCACAAAACAAGTCTATAATAAATATAAATACAGTTACAATTCCTCCCGGTCTCCCCTTACTAATAGTGAGCATGCAACTTTCAAACAATTCCCCCCCACTCTTCCCTACCAGGGAATCAAGGAAATGCTATAGTAATGTTACGAGTAAAGTAGGAGGCCCAAGATTCAATAGGCGATAAGATGTTTCATGAAAGGAGTGTATATATTTGGCCTGGCGCAGCGGTTTTATGCACTGACTGAATGGAAGCTGATAATTACTGTATGATTTTTTTACTCCGCTGGTATCGGGAAGAAATTACCAGTTCTCACTGACCAGTTTAGAGCAATACAACACTGGCAGACACCGTGAGCAATATCTTTGGAACATCAAATCGCAATACAATTGCAGTAATACATATAGTATTGTGAGAATCAATGCCATACAACACTTCTTCTGTGGCCTCCAACTGCTTTTAAATGCTTGTAAAACTAAGTGCATGCTCTTCAACCGATTGCTGCCCGCACCCTCCCGCCCGACCAGCATCACTACTCTGGATGGTTCTGTCTTAGAATATGTGAACAACTACAAATACCTCGGTGTCTGGTTAGACTGTAATCTCCCCTTCCAGACTCACATTAAGCATCTCCAATCCAAAATTAAATCTAGAATCAGCTTCCTATTTCGCAAAAAAGCCTCATTCACTCATGCCAAACATACCCTCGTAAAACTGACTATCCTACCGATCCTTGACTTCGACAATGTCATTTACAAAATAGCCTCCAACACTCTACTCGGCAAACTGGAAGTAGTCTATCACAGTGCCATCCATTTTGTCACCAAAGCCCCATATACTACCCACCACTGCGACCTGTAGGCTCTCGTTGGCTGGCCCTCGCTTCATATTCATCACCAAGCCCATTGGCTCCAGCTCATCTATAAGTCTTTGCTAGGTAAAGCCACGCCTTATCTCAGCTCACTAGTGACCATAGCAACACCCTCCCATAGCACGCGCTCCAGCAGGTATATTTCACTGGTCATCCCCAAAGCCAAAACTTCCTTTGGCCGCATGTCCTTCCAGTTCTCTACTGCCAATGACTGGAACGAATTGATTGCACAAATCACTGAAGCCTTATCTAACTCTAACTTTAAGCATCAGCTGTCAGAGCAGCTTCCGATCACTGTACCTGTACACAGCCAATCTGTAAATAGCACATCCAACTACCTCACCCCCATATTGTTACTTAACCTCTTGCTCTTTTGCACCTCAGTATCTCTACTTGCACATCATCTACACATCACTCCAGTGTTAATGCAAAATTGTCATTATTTTGCCTCTATAGACTATTTATTGCCTACCTCCCTACATTTGCACACACTGTACATAGATTTTTCTATTGTGTTATTGACTGTACGTTTGTTTATGTGTAATTCTGTTTTTGTTTTTGGTCGCACTGCTTTGCATTATCTTGGCCAGGTCGCAGTTGTAAATGAGAACTTGTTCAACTGGACTACCTGGTTAAATAAAAGGTGAAATAAAAATGTTAAAATACTATCTTATCGTGAGATCCCTGGTAATTCCCAGCAATAACATGCAGAGTGTGGCATAATAAAGCAGTCGACAGGAACTGTGCAGTAGGTCCAGGGAGATAATTGCTACATTGGATGCCGCCATCACGCCTTCTCTGAAGTTGGCATCTGTGGCGACATGAAGGGGGCTTTAATGTCGGGCCACCATGGGCTCATTAACAACCAAGTCTTTCCTGGTTCCTGGACCCAGACCCTGGTCGTGACCGACTGTCCTACCGCCGAAGGGAAGAACGAGGAAATGCTTAACGGAGTACCAGATACCACAGCCAGCTTGTCATTTCAACCCTTGTCAAGAATAATCAACATGCTGCGAACGGACACATGTTAATGAAGTAGTTGTGGAGGGTGAGAAAGAGGTTAAGGGGCAACTCATAACCAGGGATGCAAACTGGGGAAGGCCCAAAAAGGTGACACTTATTTTTTGGCTTGCACTGAAATTCCTGCTAGGGGGAAATGCAGGTTAACTAATTAAACAAAGAATAGGATCTACATGATCAGTCTCTGTGTAAAATAAGTGCTTCATGTGAACCTAACTCACAGCTAAAACATATAAAGAAAGCAATCCAATGTTATTTGTAGCCTAGAATTTACTGCAAAATGACACTCAAGTCTTGAGGAAAAACAATACACTAATATTGCAGTTAGCCATGATAGCCTTCATAATAGAAAGCTTGTGACCACACACATAAATATTGCACTTGGGGGGAAAACATCTTAAAGTAGAAATAGAATGAAACAAACAGGCATTCTATTTTTGCACTATTATATAGTGGCCACTACAGACATCGAACAAGTGCACAAAAATAACTTTCACTGAGTAAAAAAACATGTGTTGCTGTCAAGTTCAACAATTTGCTATAGTATTAACTGGTATATGACTCCTTACCGTTCCTCAAGTTATAACGCGTTAGTTTCTTACTGGACCCTGGCAATGTGTGTGAAATGTTAACTAGCTTACGAACTAATGTTTTTCCTCTACCGTATGTGGTTCAGTTACAGAATGAATTAGGTGAAAATGAGGCGTTGCTTGTTAAAAAAGTGGATTCAGGGATCAAGTGTGGCTGGAGCTGGGCCTGGCTGAACTGGATGCCACTATAGAGGTGTAAGGAACACAACACACTTCCCTCTTTCTCACTTTTGCTGGCACATTGTAGAACCGGATGTTCACAGGCAGAAAGTGTACAATGTAATAATGTGCAGTGTAGCCCAAAGATGTTGTTTTTGTTGTGGTTAGGTTACTAATGTTAGCTCATCTGATGTTGTAACATTAGCTGTCTAACATTAGCTAGCTAACATTAGCTAGCTAACATTAGCTGTCTGACTAATTTTCACATCAATAACTCAAATATTTGATCAGATTTGGCTAATGTTGCACAACATTTCTCTGGCTAGCTATTACTGCGAAAAAATGCCATGCTATTGTTTGAAAGCGCCTAACAACAAAACACTTTCTTCGTGATAGGTTTGATAAATCCACCTCTGAAGGTCAAATGTGTACTTACATTCTGAAATTTTGCTCTGATTTATCATCCAAAGGGGTCCAGAGATAACATGAAGTGTTAGATACATGTTTTTTTTAGATAAAATCCTTTTTTCATGTCCTAAAAAGATCCAGAGAGCATGCACGACCGATTTTGTACTCATTCAATTTACAAAGAAAGGAATCTGAAAATCTCACCCAAAACTTTGTTTCAACGAGTCAAATCATGTTCATATCTATTCCTCAGAGAACCTAGAAGGTAACAAGACTTATTTGGTCAGAGAGCTACGCCTCCATGGCACGCCGATGACGCGGGCGGTCATCACTCAAATGACGGAATCTTTGTCAAATAAGCACCAAATCGGGGTCAAACAACGCTAGCTAGATGAGCTGGGCTTTACGGGAGTAGTCAAATGTAGCTACTAACCTTGTACAACAGCATGCCTTTTCATTTTGTAAATAATAAGGATATTCAGAGTTATGAAGACTGGTTGAAAGCTAAATCAAAGTCCAAGTATACAGATTTGACAATATTCTTGCAGAAAAACGGAATATGGATGTCTCCTTCACGATTTGCACAAATGTACCTGGGGACTTCATACTAAAAGTCTTGTTCACTAATTTTTCAAGTTATCCATCTGAAACTTTGCACATACACTCCTGCCATCCTGTGGACACTATCATAATTACATCCATAGTGATGGCTAGAACTGGGACCTTTCTCTTGCATTTCAAAGATGGTGGTAGAAAAAGACAGGTTGGTATTTTCTTCTATCAAATCTATTGTTATATTCTCCTACATTCAATTCACATGTCCACAAACCTCAGTGTTTCCTTTCAAATGGTACCAAGAATATGCATATCCATGCTTCAGAGCCTGAGCTACAGGTAGTTAGATTTTGGGAATGTCATTTCGGCGAAATTTAAAAATAAAATAAAAATAAAAAGGGGCCTATCCATAAGAAGTTTAACAATGCTAATATTTGTTCCACCACACTTTCTCCGTCACCTCAAACTTTACAAATGCCAGTAGTTTTTCCGTTACAGCTCATGAAGTATTCTTCATCACCTTCTCACCCCTGTCTCCATGGTCAGGCTTCTCACCTAACGCTACCTCTTCGTTAACTGGCAAGCTGCCTTTCCAGAGTGTTCGCTGATGCTGTAACTAGTAAGTTGGTTGTCTCTTCTTCAATCGTGTGCTGCGCTGCATTCTGTTATGTAAACAATTGGCTGAGCCTTGGATACAGCAGCTAGTATTGCGCCAAACGCACATCACTCATTTGCTCACAAAAAAATTTCTCATCCGATCTACACGAATCACGTAGGTCACACATTTTGGATTCAAAACGGCGAATATCGCCGAAAGGTGACTAGTATGCATCCCTGAATAACGCCACAGACATCAGTGCGCAAATTAATGTCTTCTTCATCTAGAACAGAGTAATGATCAAATGTCTTGTCAGCATTATCAAAGCATTGAGTTACCATTTTATCAGCCTAATAATCTGTTTCTATTTTATTCACAGACAAAGAAATATTCAATTACAGATTAATCTACTATAATCTATTAGCCTATATTTCAGAGTGGAACCTGAGACCTATGCTTTTAGTTGCTTGAAGCGGATCTCAACTCTGGAGTAGAAGCATTTTAAATCATTTCCTGTTCCCTCCAGGTCTTACTCATCACCGAGAAGAGAGGACCTGCAGGTGTGGAGGTAGAAGGAGATTTTAATCTCCACGTCTGTAAGGGAATCTCCTCTGGACAGCATGCTTTTTATGGACGTAAATCAAATTAAAAACATCTGAGTTTAAAAACTGGATTTATTCTCATTTGAAGCCAAATCCCAAGTGACGTAATATAGGCATATATGCATTTTTATCAGTTGGTTTACCTCCCTTCATATCTATAAATACATCACTAAATATACTAAAATAATGACTTGCCTATGTTTAGTCTTGCCATTGGTGAACTAACACTCACACCCAACTTGCATATTTATTTATACTTCTTTTCTACTAGCACTGACTTTGCTGATAGCTACTTGGAGGAAAAATGTGTTCTATGACAGATGTGTTGTTGTCCCACCGAGCCATCTTAAGATGAATGCCCTAACTAAGTCGCTCTGGCTAAATTACTAAAATCGAAATGTAAAATGTAATCTTCTTTGCACTGTGTCCATTTCATTAATAGAAGTCTTCATAAACACTCACCAGAGATGGCGTTGGTGACGGACATGAGTGGGGAGTGAAGGGCTGGGCTCACCCCCCACACCGTGTGGTAGCCCACAATGGTAGCCAGGCCAAAGATGGTCACCATCTGAGTGAAGGCTGCATTGGGCGCAGCTAGGCCCAGGCCTAACATGGTGCCAAGACCTGAGAGGGGCAAAGGGTTAATAAATAACTTTACACTAACCCATGCTACATATCTAATGTCCATATGTAATATAGATAAGGGCTTTTTACCAATTCAAATGCAAAACAAATACAATTATAATCATTGATCGTCATAAGGTATTGAATTAGGCCATGTCCTAAGAGGCACACTAGACATTATAGAGTAGAAATGCTGACTCTTTCTGATGTCTACTAATTTTCTTAAGTGAGGACAAGAGACAGACGTTGCCGTTAGCAATTTATCTAGGCGCAATTAGACAGCAACCCAAGTATGGTGGTGGTACACGACGCGCCGACCACAGCCAACCTAAAACGAGCTGCTTGGAGGAACGTGTGAACGGGGTTTACAGGCCTGCTGTCTCCAGTCGCCACTACCAGAGCAAGTGTCTGTGGGAAACAGCTACAGCACTACTTCAGACAGACACAGCAGGCGGAGGGAGGGCTCGACATCCCACATTTTATTAGTCCCAGTTTCCTGGCACTAAGGGGCTGCTGGTGGTGGTTTGAGCTGAGAGACAGGGAGGGAGGGGGCATGTTAGGTTAGGTTGAGCTCTAATTAGGTGACCAATCCTAATTTCAAAGGGGATCTCCTCCTCTCTGGCTTCTCGCATGGCTGATCCGGTGGTCAGGACATCACGATGGTCAAGCAGCACCTTCCTTGGCTTCAGCAGGGAGATACGGAGCAAACTCACTCAAGAAAGAACAGGAAGATGAATGTGCCCGTTTGTTAATCTCAGGGTGTAAACACAGTTTGTGGCTCATTTATCTGACTGTTGGGGAAGGAGGACGTGTTCTCTGGATCTCTTTGATGTGATTTTAGAACAGAACAGAGACGACAGTTCCTGCCTGCCTTGTCTGTAACCAATAGAAACATTTCTGTTCAGAGTAGCTTTTATGTCTGATCACGACTGTTGCTGCTCTCAGAATGGGGTCACAGCTCACCTTTCCCACATAAGTCAGATATGCAGAAAGACTTGTGCGTGTGTTAGTAGAGAACGTAACAATGTAATGAATGTGGTAATAAAACATTAACGGGCTGCTTTTAACCCACCCGCCATAGTCCTGTTAACCCAGGTCGTTGTGAGGAGAGCGAGACCACCATAGGAGCTCAGAGAGACTCGTGACACCGCTCAGTTTAGGGGCCATTATCCTGACAGCCAGGGTTGTTCTGCATCCTCTGCTTTCTGCGATGTCAGCCATTTTAATCCCCTTACATTATAATTAAGTAAACAACTGACTTAATTTACGTAAGTATTCACATCCCCGAGTCAATACATTGTTGGCAGCTGTGAGTCTTTCTGGGTAAGTCTCTAAGAGCTTTGCACCCTTGGATTGCACAATATTTTCCCATTATTATTTTCAAAATTCTTCAAGCTCTGTCAAATTGGTTATTGATCAATGCTAGACAACCATTTTCAAGTTTTGCCATAGATGTTCAAGCAGATTTAAGTCAAATCTGTAACTCGGCCACTAAGGAACATTCACTGTCGTCTTGGTAAGCAATTCCAGTATAGAATTGGCCTTGTGCTAAAGTTATTGTCCTGCTTTAAAGGTGAATTAATCTCCCGGTGTCTGGTGGAAAGCATCTTTCCTGTTCTTTGCTCCATTACGTTTATTTTTATCCTGAAAAACTCCCCAGACCTTAATGATTACAAGCAGTCCTTATCCATAACATGATGCAGCCACCACTATGCTTAAATATGGAGTGTGGAACTCAGTAAATGTGTTGTATTGGATTTTCCCCAAACATAACACTTTGTATTCAGGATGAAAAGTTAAATTGCTTTGCCACATTTTTGCAGTATTACTTTAGTGGCTTTAGTGCCAAACAGGATGCATGTTTTGGAATATATTTGTATTCTGTACAGGCTTCCTTCTTTTCACTCTGTCAGTTAGCTTAGTATTGTGGAGTAACTACAGTTTACTATCACAGCCATTAAACTAACGGCTTTAAAGTCACCATTGCATTGGCCTAATGGTTAAATCCCTAAGCTGTTTCCTTCCTCTCCGGCAACCAAGTTAGTAAGGATGCTTGCATCTTTGTAGTGACTGGGTATATTGATACCCCATCCATAATTTAATTAATAACTTCAACATGCTCAAACAGATATTCAATGTCTGCTTTTTATTTTTACCCATCTACCAATAGGTGCCCTTTGCGAGGCATTAGTAAACCTCCCTGATGTTCGTGGTTGAATCTGTGTTTGAAATTCACTGCACGACAGAGACCTTACAGATAATTGTATGTGTGGGGTACAGAGAATAGGTAGTCATTCTAAAATATGTGTTCAACACTATTGAGTCCATGTAACTTATTATGTGACTTGTTAAGCAAATGTTAACTCCTGAACTTATTTAGGCTTGCCCTAACAAAGGTATTGAATAGTTACTGACTCAAGACATATCAGCCTTTCATTTGTAAACATTTTGAAAAACATAATCCCACTTTGACATTATTGGGTGTTGTGTGTAGGCCAGTGACCAAAACATCTCAATGTAATCCATTTTAAATGCAGGCTGTAACACAACAAAATGTGGAACAATTCAAGGGGTGTGAATACTTTCTAAAGGCACTGTAAGTATAAATGAATGAAGTGTCTAGGCAGTCAGTAATGATGTGTCTCACCTCCAGTGTACATGCCAGCGGTGGTTAGGGTAGCCTTGAAGGGGGACACGGCAGCAGCCTTCTCCTTAGCCAACTCCTGCTTGCTCTTGGGTTTGGGAGGGGCTGCCACTGGGATGTTATCGGGCAGAGGAGCTGGGAAGAGGTTGGTTCCATTCTGCACCAGATAGAAAGGTGGAAATCATAGAGAACGCCAAACAAACAAAAGTCAACCATGCATGGATGTACATTTGAGATCAAAGTTTAATTTTCACCAAACACTATCAAAACACTTCATTATCACCAAACAAACCAACAAAGACTATTTTAATTTGTCAACTGTAGAACTAGAGTATAGTGTCAACATTATCTAATTAACCAGTCTTATCTAACATTTAACATTTAACATTTAAAAACAGATAACCAAGGAAACCAAACCCATTTAACCCAGATGATTCACCTGCATGACAACAGATCCTCTGATGACATGGTCCATGGTTCCGTAGTTAAACTTCTCCTTGACCTCATAGTTGAAGTTCTCAGTAGAAGGGCTGATGGCACGGATGAGTTTGGTCAGGTTGTTTGAGTACAGGGTGCTGGATTGGGTGGGCAGGCGGCTGGGAAGGTCGGTGAAGCCAATGTGGGTCACACCCTAAGAACAAATCACATAAGCCATTATTTTATTGAAGACCAAAATTGTGCACTCTCACTTTGACCGGTTAAAATGGGACTGAATTACAATACTGCAACAAGGTGACCTGGTGGTATGATTTCAGTGCTAGGGAAACCAAACACAAAATGACTGACAATAAGGAGCCGGTTCACCACAACATCACAAGGGAAAACAGTGATAATGAAATTGAAGGTAATAATGATAAGCAACTGTGGACAGGCCCATCTGACCTTGTGTACAGACAGTTCTCCAGGCACCGTGGTCTCAATGTTTCCTCCAGCCTCAGCAGCCAGGTCCACCACCACAGAGCCATCCTTCATGCTCTCCACCATATCCTTGGTGATCAGGATGGGAGCCTTGCGACCTGGCGACAGGACACATCACCATGGTGACAAAGGGGTCTTGTCTGCAGTACCAACAGGGTGCTCTATCAGCAGCTGACCTCTATTCAGCCTTCTGTACAATAAAGTCTTCAAATATGGATTTAAATGACAATGAATCTAACCCTGGCAAATAAACAAATTGCAGTTTGTTGTTCTCGGTTTACTCTAGGCAATGTTCAGGTCTCTTCTGATCTTTACACTAGCTTTCAAGTCAACAGATCTCATGAGAACACAGAGAAACTCTCAAAATCATGTCGAACTGGTCAGAACAGAAGACATCAGTACTGATCAAGCTAGGGTGGGCTGGTGTCAACCAGACAAAAGGAGTCGGTCTCTCCAAGCAACAGGACAGTAGCATTAGTATAGGGGACAGGACAACATGCCCTAGGGCACATGAAGTCAGTGGAGAGGAGAATGTCATTCATAACCTCACAACTTGCAGGCTTGTTTTTCGAGTTGCTGTGCGTTTTGTTGCCAACGTATTTTGCTACCTGACAACTTTACGGTTTTCACTTTTTAATTACCGTTCATATATTTATTTATTTTTTCCTCAACTTTTTCACTCCGGACGCTTTATCTGGACACGATTCGTCAGGACCTCCAACAGCCAAAGCTAAGTAGTAACATTAACATGATGCCTACTATTTGTAGTCGCTGTACTCGCCTTACGGCGAGGATAGCTGTGCTACAAGCCCAGCTTCAGACGCAATCGTTAGGCAAGGGTAATTTCAGTGTAGGAAAGGATGAAACCGCGTCTGTGCCACCAGTAAGTACAGATAGTAGTATAAATCCCCTGGCACAGTCCCCGCAGCTGGACAACTTTCTCACGGTTTCTGGAAGGAAATGCTGTAGGAAAGCTCAACCGGTGTCGCTCATTCAGCAGACAGAAACTTTCAACCGGTTTTCCCCATTAAGCAGCGGGTCGGAGTCAGAGGCCGAGTCTTCTCTGGTCTCTACTCCTCCCGTTACGGGGTCTGAGACGCCGAAGCTTCCCACCATTAGCTCTGACCAATTGAAAACTCTAGTCATTGGCGACTCCATTACCCGCAGTATTAGACTTAAAACTAATCATCCAGCGATCATACACTGTTTACCAGGGGGCAGGGCTACCAACGTTAAGGCTAATCTGAAGATGGTGCTGGCTAAAGCTAAAACTGGCGAGTGTAGAGAGTATAGAGATATTGTTATCCACGTCGGCACCAACGATGTTAGGATGAAACAGTCAGAGATCACCAAGCGCAACATAGCTTCTGCGTGTATATCAGCTAGAAAGATGTCGGCATCGAGTAATTGTCTCTGGCCCCCTCCCAGTTAGGGGGAGTGATGAGCTCTACAGCAGTCTCACAACTCAATCGCTGGTTGAAAACTGTTTTCTGCCCCTCCCAAAAGATAGAATTTGTAGATAATTGGCCCTCTTTCTGGGACTCACCCACAAACAGGACCAAGCCTGGCCTGCTGAGGAGTGACGGACTCCATCCTAGCTGGAGGGGTGCTCTCATCTTATCTACCAACATAGACAGGGCTCTAACTCCTCTAGCTCCACAATGAAATAGGGTGCAGGCCAGGCAGCAGGCTGTTAGCCAGCCTGCCAGCATAGTGGAGTCTGCCACTAGCACAGTCAGTGTAGTCAGCTCAGCTATCACCATTGAGACCGTGTCTGTGCCTCGACCTAGGTTGGGCAAAACTAAACATGGCGGTGTTCGGCTTAGCAATCTCACTAGGATAAAGACCACCTCCATTCCAGTCATTACTGAAAGAATCCCTCGTGCATCCCGCAAAGGCGGAGGTGTTGCTAACATTTACGATAGCAAATTTCAATTTACAAAAGAAAATGACGTTTTCATCTTTTGAGCTTCTAGTCATGAAATCTATGCAGCCTACTCAATCACTTTTTATAGCTACTGTTTACAGGCCTCCTGGGCCATATACAGCGTTTCTCACTGAGTTCCCTGAATTCCTATCGGACCTTGTAGTCATAGCAGATAATATTCTAATCTTTGGTGACTTTAATATTCACATGGAAAAGTCCACAGACCCACTCCAAAAGGCTTTCGGAGCCATCATCGACTCATCGGTTTTGTCCAACATGTTTCTGGACCCACTCACTGTCACAGTCATACGCTGGACCTAGTTTTGTCCCATGGAATAAATGTTGTGGATCTTAATGTTTTTCCTCATAATCCTGGACTATCGGACCACCATTTTATTACGTTTGCAATTGCAACAAATAATCTGCTCAGACCCCAACCAAGGACCATCAAAGCTCGTGCTATAAATTCACAGACAACACAAAGATTCCTTGATGCCCTTCCAGACTCCCTCTGCCTACCCAAGGACGCCAGAGGACAAAAATCAGTTAACCACCTAACTGAGGATCTCAATTTAATCTTGCGCAATACCCTAGATGCAGTTGCACCCCTAAAAACTAAAAACATTTCTCATAAGAAACTAGCTCCCTGTTACACAGAAAATACCCGAGCTCTGAAGCAAGCTTCCAGAAAATTGGAACGGAAATGGCGCCACACCAAACTGGAAGTCTTCCGACTAGCTTAGAAAGATGGTACCGTGCAGTACCGAAGAGCCCTTACTGCTGCTCGATCATCCTATTTTTCTAACTTAATTGAGGAAAATAAGAACAATCCGAAATTCCTTTTTGATACTGTCGCAAAGCTAACTAAAAAGCAGCACTCCCCAAGAGAGGATGACTTTCACTTTAGCAGTGATAAATTCATGAACTTCTTTGAGGAAAAGATTATGATTATTAGAAAGCAAATTACGGACTCCTCTTTAAACCTGCGTATTCCTCCAAACCTCAGTTGTCCTGAGTCTGCACAACTCTGCCAGGACCTAGGATCAAGAGAGACACTCAAGTGTTTTAGTACTATATCTCTTGACACAATGATGAAAATAATCATGGCCTCTAAACCTTCAAGCTGCATACTGGACCCTATTCCAACTAAATTACTGAAAGAGCTGCTTCCTGTGCTTGGCCCTCCTATGTTGAACATAATAAATGGCGCTCTATCCACTGGATGTGTACCAAACTCACTAAAAGTGGCAGTAATAAAGCCTCTCTTGAAAAAGCCAAACGTTGACCCAGAAAATATAAAAAACTATCGGCCTATATCGAATCTTCCATTCCTCTCAAACATTTTAGAGAAGGCTGTTGCGCAGCAACTCACTGCTTTCCTGAAGACAAACAATGTATACGAAATGCTTCAGTCTGGTTTTAGACCCCATCATAGCACTGAGACGGCACTTGTGAAGGTGGTAAATGACATTTTAATGGCATCGGACCGAGGCTCTGCATCTGTCCTCGTGCTCCTAGACCTTAGTGCTGCTTTTGATACCATCGATCACCACATTCTTTTGGAGAGATTGGAAACCCAAATTGGTCTACACGGACATGTTCTGGCCTGGTTCAGATCTTATCTGTCGGAAAGATATCAGTTTGTCTCTGTGAATGGTTTGTCCTCTGACAAATCAACTGTAAATTTCGGTGTTCCTCAAGGTTCCGTTTTGAACCACTATTGTTTTCACTATACATTTTACCTCTTGGGGATGTTATTCGAAAACATAATGTTAACTTTCACTGCTATGCGGATGACACACAGCTGTACATTTCAATGAAACATGGTGAAGCCCCAAAATTGCCCTCGCTAGAAGCATGTGTTTCAGACATAAGGAAGTGGATGGCTGCAAACTTTCTACTATTAAACTCGGACAAAACAGAGATGCTTGTTCTAGGTCCCAAGAAACAAAGAGATCTTCTGTTGAATCTGACAATTAATCTTAATGGTTGTACAGTCGTCTCAAATAAAACTGTGAAGGACCTCGGCGTTACTCTAGACCCTGATCTCTCTTTTGAAGAACATATCAAGACCATTTCGAGGACAGCTTTTTTTCCATCTACGTAATATTGCAAAAATCAGAAACTTTCTGTCCAAAATGATGCAGAAAAATTAATCCATGCTTTTGTCACTTCTAGGTTAGACTACTGCAATGCTCTACTTTCCGGCTACCCGGATAAAGCACTAAATAAACTTCAGTTAGTGCTAAATACGGCTGCTAGAATCCTGACTAGAACCAAAAAATTTGATCATATTACTCCAGTGCTAGCCTCTCTACACTGGCTTCCTGTCAAAGCAAGGGCTGATTTTAAGGTTTTACTGCTAACCTACAAAGCATTACATGGGCTTGCTCCTACCTATCTCTCTGATTTGGTCCTGCCGTACATACCTACACGTACGCTACGGTCACAAGACGCAGGCCTCCTAATTGTCCCTAGAATTTCTAAGCAACCAGCTGGAGGCAGGGCTTTCTCCTATAGAGCTCCATTTTTATGGAACGGTCTGCCTACCCATGTCAGAGAAGCAAACTCGGTCTCAACCTTTAAGTCTTTACTGAAGACTCATCTCTTCAGTGGGTCATATGATTGAGTGTAGTCTGGCCCAGGAGTGGGAGGGTGAACGGAAAGGCTCTGGAGCAACGAACCGCCCTTGCTGTCTCTGCCTGGCCGGTTCCCCTCTTTCCACTGGGATTCTCTGCCTCTAACCCTATTACAGGGGCTGAGTCACTGGCTTACTGGGGCTCTCTCATGCCGTCCCTGCAGGGGGTGCGTCACCTGAGTGGGTTGATTCACTGTTGTGGTCATCCTGTCTGTGTTGGCGCCCCCACTTGGGCTGTGCCGTGGCGGAGATCTTTGTGGGCTATACTCAGCCTTGTCTCAGGATATCCCTCTAGTGGTGTGGGGGCTGTGCTTTGGCAAAGTGGGTGGGGTTATATCCTTCCTGTTTGGCCCTGTCCGGGGGTGTCCTCGGATGGGGCCACAGTGTCTCCTGTCCCCTCCTGTCTCAGCCTCCAGTATTTATGCTGCAGTAGTTTGTGTCGGGGGGCTAGGGTCAGTTTGTTATATCTGGAGTACCCCTCCTGTCCTAATTCGGTGTCCTGTGTGAATCTAAGTGTGCGTTCTCTAATTCTCTCCTTCTTTCTTTCTCTCTCTCTCGGAGGACCTGAGCCCTAGGACCATGTCCCAGGACTACCTGACATGATGACTCCTTGCTGTCCCCAGTCCACCTGGCCATGCTGCTGCTCCAGTTTCAACTGACCTGAGCCCTAGGACCATGCCCCAGGACTACCTGACATGATGACTCCTTGCTGTCCCCAGTCCACCTGGCCATGCTGCTGCTCCAGTTTCAACTGTTCTGCCTTGTTATTATTCGACCATGCTGGTCATTTATGAACATTTGAACATCTTGGCCATGTTCTGTTATAATCTCCACCTGGCACAGCCAGAAGAGGACTGGCCACCACACATAGCCTGGTTCCTCTCTAGGTTTCTTCCTAGGTTTTGGCCTTTCTAGGGAGTTTTTCCTAGCCACCGTGCTTCTACACCTGCATTGCTTGCTGTTTGGGGTTTTAGGCTGGGTTTCTGTACAGCACTTTGAGATATCAGCTGATGTACGAAGGGCTATATAAATACATTTGATTTGATTTGATAACTATAGTGGCGTGCGAAAGTATTCACCCCCCTTGGCATTTTTCTTATTTTGTTGCCTTAAAACCTGGAATTAAAATTGATTTTTTTTTGGGGGGGGGGGAGTTTGTATCATTTGATTTACACAATATGCCTACCACTTTGAAGATGCAAAAATATTTTTTCTTGTGAAACAAAGAAAAAAAACGGAAAACTTGAGCATTATTCACTCCCCCCAAAGCCAATACTTTGTAGAGCCACATTTTGCAACGACAGCTGCAAGTCTCTTGGGGTATGTTTCCATAAGCTTGGCACATCTAGCCACTGGGATTTTTGCCCATTCTTCAAGGCAAAACTGCTCCGGCTCCTTCATGTTGGATGGCTTCCGCTGGTGTACATCAATATTTAAGTCATACCACAGATTCTCAATTGGATTGAGGTCTGGGCTCTGACTAGGCCATTCCGTGCCATTTAAATGTTTCCCCTTAAACCACTCGAGTGATGATTTAGCAGTATGCTTTGGGTCATTGTCCTGCTGGAAGGTGAACCTCCGTCCCAGTCTCAAATCTCTGGAATACTTTTTTTCTGGCCACAGCTCTGTGGCCTAAGCCCAGCTCTGTGGAGTGTACGGCTTAAAGTGGTCCTATGGACAGATACTCCAATCTCCGCCAAATAATAATCCATTTAAATTACAGGTTGTAATGCAACAAAAATAGGAAAAACGCCAAGTTGGTTGAATACTTTTGCAAGGCACTGTACGGCTGCATATCTTATCACAGCCGTCAACCAATGTAAACAAGGGATGAGAATGTAGAGTTTTGCTTTTCCTTGTGTGCTATTTAGTCGTTCAGTTTTTATTGCTATTCTTTTGTATCATGTTTTTTTTTTTATCACATTGAGTTGCATTCCATGTCTGAAATGAGCTGTTTACAAAGCTTGATTTGATCATAGCAATATCTATATGGTGCCTCTGTGGTCTGTTATAGGCTGCTACAGGAACGGAATAATATCAACTCAGCCTTGAGGGGCAGAGTTAACCAGATGGATAGGACCTAAACACTACCTTAACTACAATAGGTAACTGAGCTGATGGAGCCTTAAAGCAGCTTAGTGTCTCAGAGGATTGGACAGATGAGAGCTGACCATAGCAATACATGCATTTCATACATGATTGAGGTAGAACAAAACAAATGGGTGAAATCAGGGGTGACAATAGCCTGGTTGCCAGATCTCCTGCTCTGAAGACAAACTGTTTGATGACAATGGTGTGAGTAGGCCAGAACACAAACAGATCAGACCAGGAGGACTGCAGTGCAGCTTAAGATGTAAAGGGAAAGTAAAGCCAGTAGATTAAGAGGACAAAGAGATGGGGGTAGTGAGGGACGTTTCCCTGAGGGAGGGGATAGATCGGGGTAGTGAGGGGCGTCTCCCTGCGGGAGAACAGATGTAGCCCTTGGTTCACTCCAGACCTGACTGCCCTCGACCAGCACAAAAACATCCTGTGGCGGACTGCAATAGCATCGAATAGTCCCCGTGATATGCAACTGTTCAGGGAAGTCAGGAACCAATACACACAGTCAATCAGGAAAGCAAAGGTTAACTTTTTCAAACAGAAATTTACATCCTGTAGCTCAAACGCCAAAAAGTTTTGGGACACTAAAGTCCATGGAAAACAAGAGCACCTCTTAGCAGCTCCCACTGCACTAAGGCTAGGTAACACTGTCACCACCGATAAATCCACAATAAGCATTTCTCTACATCTGGCCATGCTTTCCTCCTGGCTACCCCAACTGGGGTGGCAGGGTAGCCTCGTGGTTAGAGCGTTGCACTAGTAACCGGAAGGTTGCAAGTTCAAATCTGTCGTTCTGCCCCTGAACAGGCAGTTAACCCACTGTTCCTAGGCCGTCATCGAAAATAAGAATTTGTTCTTAACTGACTTGCTTGGTTAAATAAAAAGGTTAAAAATATATATATATATATTTTTTTAAATCCGGCCAAAAGCTCCGCACCCCCCACAGCTACTTGCCCAAGCCTCCCCAGCTTCTCCTTCACCAAAAACCAGATGTTCTGAAAGAGCTGGAAAACCTAGACCCGTACAAATAAGCTGGGCTAGACAACCAGGACCCTTGCTTTCTAAAATTATCCGCCACCATTGTTAAAACCCCTATTACCCGTCTGTTCAACCTCTCCTTCGTATCGTCCGAGATCCCTAAAGATTGCAAAGCTGACGCGGTCATCCCCCTCTTCAAAGGGGGTGACACTAGACCCAAACTGTTATAGACCTATATCTAATCTGCCTTTCTAAAGTCTTCGAAAGCCAAGTTAATAAACAGATCACTGACAATTTCGAATCCCACCATACCTTCTCTGTGCAACCCGGTTTCCGAGCTGGTCAATTGTGCACCTCAGCCACGCTCAAGGTACTAAACGATATCATAACCGCCATCGATAAAAGATTGTACTGTGTAGCAGTCTTCATCGACCTGGCAAAGGCTTTCGACCGTCAATCGCCGTATTCTTATCGGCAGACTCAACAGCCTTGGTTTCTCAAATGACTGCCTCGACTGGCTCACCAACTATTTCTCAGACAGAGTTCAGTGAGTCAAATCGGCGGGCCTGTTGTCCGGACCTCTGGCAGTCTCTATGGGGGTATGACAGGGTTCAATTCTCAGGCCGACTCTTTTCTCTGTATATATCAACAATGTCGCTCTTGCTGATTGTGACTCCCTGATCCACCTCTACACAGATGACACCATTCTGTATACACCTGGCCCTTCTTTGGACACTGTTAACGAGCTTCAATGCCATACAACACTCCTTCCGTGGCTTTCAAATTCTCTTAAATGCTAGTAAAACTAAATGCATGCTTCTTCGACCAGCATCACTACTCTGCACGGTTCTGACTTAGAATATGTGGACAACTACAAACACCTAGGTGTCTGGCTAGGCTGTAAACTCTCCTTCCAGGCTCACATTAAGCATCTCCCATCCAAAATTAAATCTAGAGTTGGATTCCTATTTCGCAACAAAGCCTCCTTCACTTCACGCCAAACATACCCTCGTAAAACTGACTATCCTACAGATCCTCGATTTTGGCGATGTCATTTACAAATTAGCCTCTAACACTCTACTCCGCACATTGAATGCAGTCTATCACAGTGCCATCCGTTTTGTCACCAAAACCCCATATACCACCCACCACTGCGACCTGTATGCTCTAGTTGGCTGGCCCTCGCTACATATTCATTGCCAGACCCACTGGCTCCAGGTCATCTATAAGTCTTTGCTAGGTAAAGCTCACTATCTCAACTCACAATAACAACACCCAACCGTAGCATGCGTTCCAGCAGGTATATCTCACTGGTCATCCCCAAAGCCAACACCTCCTTTGGCCGCCTTTCCTTCCAGTTCTCTGCTCCCAACGTCTGGAACGAATTGCAAAAATCGCTGAAGCTGGAGACTTATATTTCCCTCCACTAACTTTAAACATCAGCTATCTGAGCAGCTAACAGATCACTGCAGCTGTACATAGCCCATCTGTAAATAGCCCATCCAATCGACCTACCTCATCCCCATATTGTTTTTATTTACTTTTCTGCTCTTTTGCACACCAGTATTTCTACTTGATCATCATCATCTAATTTGCTAAACTGTAGTTACTTTGCTACTATGGCCTATTTATTGCCTTACCTCCTCACGCCATTTGCACACACTGTATATAGACTTTCCTTATTCTATTGTGTTATTGACTGTACGCTTGTTTATTCCATGTGTAACTACACTGTTGTTGTTTGTGTCGCACTGCTTTGCTTTATCTTGGCCAGGTCGCAGTTGTAAATGAGAACTTGTTCTCAACTAGCCTACCTGGTTAAATAAAGGTGAAATAAAAAATACATAAACATGGGGGTAGTGGGGGGCATCTCCCTGTGGGAGGGGATAGATGGGGGTAGTGAGGTGTGGTTGCTTAGATCACTGTACAAACCAGGGATGAGTGCCGTGCTGATGAGGATGTCTACTTCCAGACACTGCTTAGCAAATAGCTTCATCTCAGCCTCGATGAACTCCTTGGACATCTCCTTGGCATAGCCGCCCTGACCGTCGCCAGCCTCCTTAATGTCCACCTCCAGAGTCTCAGCTCCCAGAGACTTGAACTGCTCTAAGGCTGCCGCTCTGGGGAGGGAACACAGGGAATGTCATGGAAGGCACTGGCAAGAGGAACGGTGTGCTTAATGAAAGACCCTGATACATTCAAAAGCATCACTGCAGGATCTTAGGCTATGTCTATGATTGTTGTAAAATCTCCAAGTAGTAAACAATGTTACACAATGGTCAGGGTGGGGAGATTCAAATCTTTGAATCTGGAGAGTAAAAACAGTAAAGAACAGCGTTTTATCCCATTATTCCACCCTTTAAAGTAAGTGGAAGCAATCTGCAGTTTTCTAAAGACAATGAGCTGCAAGTTGTCATATGTAATGGAGCTACTACCACCAACTGGAGAATTAGCAACATCACACTTTCAAATCCACTAAAGAGACTTAGACAGCAGCCAATCTGGGGTGAGTTAGTTGAAATAAAAGCAAAGGAGAAGGAATCTGGTCAGAAATCCTTTGTAACATTTTATCAGGGTTTTTAAAAAAACAGCTTGTACCCCCAAGCCATAAATAGTTAACCAAATCGCTACCCGGACTACCTGCAATGACCCTTCAAATAGCAACTCTTTTGACTCTGCTGTTACTGTTTATCATCTATCCTGTTGCCTATTCACTTTATCCCTACATGTACCCCTGCACTCGGTCCTGGTACCGCGTGTATGTAACCAAGTTATCGTGACTCATTGTGGATTTATTCTTCCTGTTATTATTTTCCTATTATTTCTTTCTTTTTCTCTGTGCTTTATTGGGATGGACCCATCAGTAAGCATTTCACTGTTAGTCCACACCTGTTGTTTACGAAGCATGTGACAAAAAAAATTATTAATTAAATCTCAAAACAAATATGGGGGCAGCTCTATAATGTGATAATGAACCAACCAATGACTGACTCCCAGTGATTTCATTGGTAAAGTAATAACTGAATGTCCAGGGTTGGGTGGTCCCACTCACCGAGTGTCAAAGCCCCTGACAATAGCACCCATGGATCTGGCAGTACCAGCAGCAGCCAGGCCTGCTACTCCTCCTCCAATGATCAGCACCTTAGCAGGTGGGACCTTCCCAGCAGCAGTGATCTGTCCAGTGAAGAAGCGCCCGAAGCTGTTGGCTGCCAGCACCACAGCTTTGTATCTGGAAACACAGAGACAGAAAAATGGCCAATTACAAATACTGTCAGACCCGTCTACCCAGCCTCAAAACACATCACAAGCAATTTACTCTGCCAAGTGGACCACACACACAGAGACACACACACAAGATGATGCAGCTGTACAGACACAGTAGTGAGCTGACCAAGAGAAGTGCATTCAACACAAATGTTTTCCATTTACTGACATGACAACCTCCCTCATTAAAACAAACTGCCTCAGACACAGGCTCGTTCATTCTAGTTGCATTTCAAAATACTTGTCTTGGACATAAATTTGTACCTTTGAAGATTCAGCTTTTACTTGGCTCTCTAGTCTTCCAGCATCATCTCACCATTTAGCCATTTGTAATTGTAAGCTACACAAATAAAGCACATTAGCAAGAAAAAGGCCAGTGGCACAGCTCTGGGAGTCCACCCTCCCCTCCCTCACACCACCCATACCGTCTTCACCCTGCAATGTTAGCCATGGAGCTGAGAGCGTCGTAGCCCTGTGCGATGGTGACGCGGGGCACCTGGTCCATGGCCAGCACAGTGGCCTTCCTCTGGGACAGCATGTCCATCAGCTCAGGGTTCTGGGCCGGGTAGATGAAGCTGAACAGAGTGGCTGCCTCCTTCATCAGCTCCACCTCATGGGCTCCCAGCTCAGGGTTGAAGACGGGAGCACGCACCTGAGTGAGACAGACAAACACAGACAGAGACAAGCAATAGAGACGTTTGATGTAAAAATCCCTTGCGCGATACAATGGTTACCATGGCAGCAAAAGAGGGTTGAATGACTATCCACCCTATTTTCATCACTTACACAGCCTCTTCCCTTACCTTGACCAGCACATTAGAGGCCAGGACATCTTTGACATCTTTGATGGTGGCTCCAGCCTGGATGTAGTGTTGATCGGGGAACTTGGAGGGCTCTCCTGCCCCAGACTCCACCACCACGTTGAAGCCCTGTTTGATAAGGGCCTGCACTCCGGCCGGGGACAGAGCCACACGACGCTCATTCTGGAAGATCTCCTTCGGTACACCCACTGTCAGCTGCTTATAGGGAATACCTGGAAGAACAGTAACACAATTCTAAGGTAAGTTTTATTCATTCAGCAAAGAGTAACCTGTAAAGATATGTTGAAGAAAACTAGGTAAATCTTAAAAACATCCGCATTCAGAAAACTAGAAATACCACATTATGAAGCTGTGCTGCCATTTTCATATGTTGACATGTATTGTAATAAATTTACCAATTTGCTGAAGATGATATCAAGTTGGAGCCTTGGGTTTCAAAACGTATTATGTACAGCATTCAACATTCATAAAACAGTTGACCAATTTAAAACTAAATATCTACTACTAGTGATGGGGGGATTACATAGTTACATATTGGGATATTATTTAATGATATATCGAATCGTATAGTTTTCACAAGGTCGCACCAAAACTCAGCTTGTTGTCCATTTTTCTTTTTAATTAGTGAGCCAATATGTTTTGAGCACTTTTATTTCCACGATTGATAAAAAAAACTTGTTCTCGTGGCTCCATCTTGTCCCTCTGTAGCAGACATACGGTGAGAAATGTTTGGTATATCGAATAGCAATACATTTAGAATCGTGATACATATCGTATCGGCACCTAAGCATTGCGATAATATTGCATAGTGAGGTCCCTGGCAATTCCCTGCCCTATCAGTTACTCTGCACTCATGAATGAGGTGGAATTGGGAGGGGTAGGATATATGATGCACAGTAGTTTACAACAATCGCTGCTAATCAGAGGGACATTTTACACTACTTTGGAGACCTTTGAGACTTCTGTGTTCAATAAACCACTCAACTGTCTGTGACAAATCCTCCTTATAAGACATAAGCTTCCTCCTCTACCATCTGAACTGTGTGGCCATGTTTGGATACTGGTAGATGCATTCTACTATCAGTGCAAAACATAAATAGATGACTTAAGAAGAAAGACCCATTGCTTACGACAAAAATATATATATAATACTCTTCATTGGGCATTGGTCAAAATCACATTTTCACCTTTTTATAGGCTACAATTTGTCAATTCTACCAAGAGTGAGTTTACTGTGACGGTGTCTACTGCCTTCATTGTAAGAAAGATCACATGCCCCCTTCGGAAATTTCCACTCTTGGTCTATAGATAAACAGCATTGGAATGTCTGGCTGTCACCACCCTATACTGACTCAGAGCAGAGTGAACCACAAGACTGACCCCAAGAACAGGAGTTTTAGCTCTAATTGTTATTCTGAAAGCAAATGACGATTTGCTGGCAGTAATGTGCATTCCAGTATAGATATCAATCAGACATTGAAGTATCAGATAAGCAGTGCTGCTACTGGTTAATGAGGCAGAGATATAAGGCTGATGTGGTTCACCAATAGGTGAAAGCGACAGTTATGGAGACAACAATGTAAAGATGTGTTTAGCAGACGTGTCTTCTCAGATAGCTGCTACGCCCTGGCCCCTTCAGTTGATACTCTGCCAGGAAAAGCATCTGCCAGCAGTCAGAGTGCCAAGAACGTCAATCATGACAGGCCTGTCTCAAAAAGACTTGCAGAGTACAGCTACAACCACACCAAACGAACACATCAGCGCACAATTACACATACAAGATCACTAAGGCATGCAATGGAGACTCCTCCAAAGAGGAAGAGGACCATCCTAGGTGAATTTGATAAAAATTGAAACATTTTAAAAAGTTTGCATTTTTAGATAAAACTATATACATTCACGTCACCAAATAATTGATTCAAACACACCGTTTTGCAATGAAGGTCTACAGTAGCCTCAACAGCACTCTGTTGGGTAGCACCATGGTGTGGAACGTCCTCCTCTGGGTACGTTCCACAGACTTACACAGTAACTATGACAACTTCCGGAGGATGTCCTCCAACCTATCAGAGCTCTTGCAGCATGAATTTACATGTCAATCCAATCAAAGGATCAGAAAATGAATCTAGTACTGAAAGCGAGAGGGCAAGAGCTGGCTAGCTAGATTTGGTTGTATTCACTCTGCTAGCTGAATGCAACTAGCTAGTTTAGCCTACTCAAACACCCGGCTCAAACAAAGAGGGATGCTATGTTAGCTAGGTGGCTATGGCTGTCCAACACTGGAACTATTTCAAGGCAAGGTAAGCTTTTGGTTTTATTAATTTATTGCCACCGGGGCCTGCCGGTATAACTGCTAAACTGCTTTCTGACTACACTGTACCATGTGATTGTAGCGAGTTACTAACATGTTAGTTCTAGTAGCTACAGTGCTTTCGGAAAGTATTCAGACCCCTTTACTTTTTCCACATTTTGTTACGTTACAACCTTATCCTAAAAATTGATTAAATCCCCCCCATCAATACCCCATAATGACAAAGCAAAAACAGGATTTTAGAAATGTTAGAAAATGTATTTATTTTAAAATCAAAACTGAAATATCACATTTACATAAGTATTCAGACCCTTTACTCAGTACTTTGTTGAAGCACCTTTGGCAGCAGGTAGAGCCTCAAGTCTTCTTGGGTATGATGCTACAATCTTGGCACACCTGTATTTGGGGAGTTTCTCTCATTCTTCTCTACAGATCGTTTCAAGCTCTGTTAGGTTGGATGGGGAGCGTCGCTGCGCAGCTATTTTCAGGTATCTCTAGAGATGTTCGATCGGGTTAAAGTCCGGGCTCTGGCTGGGAAACTCAAGAACATTGAGACTTGTCCCGGCTGTGTGCTTAGGGTCGTTGTACTGTTGGGAGGTGAACCTTTTCCCCAGTCTGACGTCCTGAGTGCTCTGAAGCAGGTTTTCATCAAGGACCTCTCCATACATCTATCAGGATTAGCCTCCCAGTCCCTGACGCTGAAAAACATCCCCACAGCATGATACTGCCACCACGCTTCACCGTAGGGATGGTGCCAGGTCTCCTCCAGACATGACGCTTGGCATTCAGGCCAAAGAGTTGAATTTTGATATCATCAGACCAGAGAATCTTGTATCTCATGGTCTGAGTCCTTTAGATGCCTTTATGCAAACTCCAAGTGGGCTGTCATGTGCCTTTTACTGAGGAGTGGCTTCCGTCTGGCAACTCTACCATAAAGGCCTGATTGGTGGGGTGCTGCAGAGATAGTTGTCCTTCTGGTTCACCCATTTCAACAAAGTAACTATGGAGCTCTGTCAGAGTGAGGCCCTTCTCCCCTGATTGCTCAGTTTAGCAGAGCAGCCCGCTCTAGGACGAGTCTTGGTGATTCTTCCGGTTAAGAATGATGGAGGCCACTGTGTCCTTTGGGACCTTCAATGCTGCAGACATTTGTTGGTACCCTTCCCCAGATCTGTGCCGACACAATCCTGTCTCGTAGCTCTACGGACAATTCCTTCAACCTCATGGCTGGTTTATTGCTCTGACATGCACCGTAGACTGTGGGACCTTATTTCAACAGGTGTTTGCCCTTCCAAATAATTGCAATGTTAACAGGATGCACCTTAACTCAATATAAAATACCATAGCAAAGGGTCTGAATACTTAAGTAAATAAGGTACATTAGCTAAGGAGAATCGCTAGTTAGCTAGCGAGCTAATAAATGTACTGAGTCAGGGCAAACGTAGCTAGCTAATACCAGTGTTGGTGTAGGCCGAAATCAGCATGTTGTTTGAGCAACAGTATCTTCTAAATCAAAGAGGAATAGGCTAAGCATGAATATGTTGGCTACATGAAGAAACATTTAATGTAGCCAAAGATTATATGGTCCTCTAGGAAACACTGACCATCACTTTGGTTCCAACCCTGTCACAATAACTCCTCCCTGGCATTTTCACTAGTTGTCATGTCAAATAACACAGTATTCAAAGTGCCCACTATTATTTATAGTCTAACAATAGAATTAGAATAAACATATTTCCATGATTCAGACAGTTCACCCAAGTAGCCCTACATGACATTTTTGAAATTATCTCAAATGAGTGTAGGAAATGAAGAAATTGATGAAATGCAGGAAATTATTTTAGGCTGAAGTTGAATTGAACAGTAGAAAACAATCAGAATGGAGAAAGACCCATTGAACAGTTGAAGTCGGAAGTTTACATACACCTTAGCCAAATACATTTAAACACAGTTTCACAATTCCTGACATTTAATCCTAGTAAAAATCCCCCATCTTAGGCCAGTTAAGATCACCACTTTATTTTAAGAATGTGAAATGCCAGAATAATAGTAGAGAATTATATATTTCAGCTTTTATTTCTTTCATCACATTCCCAGTGGGTCAGAAGTTTACATACACTCAATTAAGATTTGGTAGCATTGCCTTCAAATTGTTTAACTTGGGTCAAACGCTTTGAGTAGCCTTTGTTGTCCTTAAGCCATTTTTCCACAACTTTGGAAGTATGCTTGGGGTCATTGACCATTTGGAAGACCCATTTGCTACCAAGCTTTAACTTCCTGACTGATGTCTTGAGATGTTGCTTCAATATATGCAAGTAATTTTCTTCATGATGCCATCTATTTTGTGAAGTGCACCAGTCCCTCCTGCTGCAAAGCACCCCCACAACATGATGCTGCCACTAGAGGTTGACCGGTTCATTGGAATGGCCGATTAATTAGGGCCGATTTGAAGTTTTCATAACAATTGGAAATCGGTATTTTTGGCCGATTTATTTTTTACACCTTTATTTAACTAGGAAAGTCAGTTAAGAAAACATTCTTATGTTCAATGACGGCCTAGGAACAGTGGGTTAACTGCCTGTTCAGGGGTAGAACGACAGATTTTTACCTTGTCAGCTCCGGGATTCAATCTTGCAACCTTATACAGTTAACTAGTCCAACACTCTAACCACCTGCCTCTCATTGCACTCCACGAGGAGCCTGTTACGCGAATGCAGTAAGAAGCCACGGTAAGTTGCTAGCTAGCATTAAACTTATCTTATAAAAAACAAATCAATCATAATTACTAGTTAACTACACATGGTTGACGATATTAATAGTTTTATCTAGTGTGTCCTGCGTTGCATAATAATCGATGGCGTGCGCATTCGCAAAAGAGGACTGTCGTTGCTCCAACGTGTACCCAACCATTAACATCAATACACAGAAGTACATATTTTTAAACCTGTATATTTAGCTAAAAGAAATCCAGGTTAGCAGGCAATATTAATCAGGTGAAATTGTGTCACTTGTCTTGCATTCAGTGCACGCAGAACCAGGGTATATGCAACAGTTTGGGCAGCCTGGCTCGTTGCGAACTAATTTGCCAGGATTTTATGTAATTATGACATAACATTGAAGGTTGTACAATGTAACAGGAATATTTAGACTAAATAGATAAAATACTGAACAGTTCCGTATTTCACTGAAATAAATAAACGTTTTGTTTTCGAAATGATAGTTTCCGGATTTGACCATATTAATGACCCAAGGCTCGTATTTTTGTGTGTTATTATGTTATAATTAAGTCTATGATTTGATAGAGCAGTCTGACTGAGCGATGGTAGGCACCAGCTCGTACGCATTCATTCAAACAGCACTTTCGTGCGTTTTGCCAACAGCTCTTCGCTGTGCTTCAAGCATTGCGCTGTTTATGACTTCAAGCCTATCAACTCCCGAGATGAGGCTGGTGTAACCGATGTAACCGGGGTGCGCGCAAATAGCGTTTCAAACGTCACTCGCTCTGATACTTGGAGTAGTTGTTCCCCTTGCTCTGCATGGGTAACGCTGCTTCGAGGGTGGCTGTTGTCGATGTGTTCCTGGTTCGAGCCCAGGTAGGAGGAGCGAGGAGAGGGACGGAAGCTATGCTGTTACACTGGCAATACTAAAGTGCCAATAAGCACATCCAATAGTCAAAGGTATATGAAATACAAATCGTATAGAGAGAAATAGTCCTATAATTCCTATAATAACTACATCCTCTTCCCTGGGAATATTGAAGACTCATGTTAAAAGGAACCACCAGATTTCATATGTTCTCATGTTCTGAGCAAGGAACTGAAACGTTAGCTTTCTTACATAGCACATATTGCACTTTTATTTTCTTCTCCAACACTTTGTTTTTGCATTATTTAAACCAAATTGAACATGTTTCATTATTTATTTGAGGCTAAATTGATTTTATTGAAGTATTATAATAAGTTAAAATAAGTGTTCATTCAGTATTGTTGTAATTGTCATTATTACAAATAGATTTTAAAAACATTTTTTTTTTTTATCGGCCGATTAATCGGAAATCTGCTTTTTTTGGGTTCTCCAATAATCGGTATCGGCGTTGAAAAATCATAAAATCGGTCAACCTTTAGCTGCCACCCCCATGCTTCACGGTTGGGATGTGGTTCTTCAGCTTGCAAGCATCCCCCTTTTTCCTTCAAACATAACGATGGTCATTATGGCCAAACAGTTATATTTTTGTTTCATCAGACCAGAGGACATTTCTCCAAAAAGTACGATCTTTGTCTCCATGTGCAGTCTGGCTTTTTAATGGCAGTTTTGGAGCCTATATCTATATAGGACTGGTTTTACTGTGGATATAGATACTTTTGTACCGGTTTCCTCCAGCATCTTCACAAGGTCCTTTGCTGTTGTTCTGGGATTGATTTTCACTTTTCGCACCAATGTACGTTCATCTCTAGGAGACAGAACTTCCTGAGAGATATGACGGCTGCATGGTCCCATGGTGTATATACTTGCGTACTATTATTTGTACAGATGAACGTGGTACCTTCAGGCCTTTGGAAATTACTTCCAAAGATTAATCAGACTTGTGGAGGTCCAACATTTTTTTTCTGACATCTTGGCTGATTTCTTTTGATTTTCACATGATGTCTAGCAAAGAAACACAGAATTTGAAGGTATGCCTTGCAATACATCCACAGGTAAACCTCCAATTGACTCAAATGATGTCAATTAGCCTATCCGAAGCTTCTAAAGCCATGACATAATTTTCTGGAATATTCCAAGCTGTCTAACGGCAGTCAACTTAGTGTATGGAAACTTCTGACCCACTGGAATTGTGATATGTTATTTCACTAAAAATTCACTGTCTATAAAAAAATTGTTGGAAAAGTTACTTGTGTCATGCACAAAGTAGATGTCCTAACCGACTTGCCAAAACTATAGGTTGTTAACAATAAATGTGTGGAGTAGCTGGAACATGCAAACAGCCAGCAAATTCTGGCTATACAGACACACACCCCATCACATTTCTGACTCTAATTGCAGGTTTTGCTGTCCGCACAGTCAAGAGAGAAGGGGGTGGGAAGAGGAAGACCTGTGAGTGTACGCTGTAGTATCTATAATATGACCTTGGTTGGTTGCAACAAAAGCAAAAAAAGAGGTGGCAAAAGAAATGGCCCCTGCCATGCTTCCTCTCCGGACAACTACCAAGACAGCCATTGTCTGAGTAAGCAGGCGACTGTGGATGATAGGCTACATGTTTGTCCAAAATCTATGGATAACATTTTGATCAACGATCAACTAAGCATAAGAGAAGGCAATCCTGTGTTTTACATTGGTGTGTATGTGCATTGAAATTGCTATTGTGCTCAAGCTGTTACCTGGGTTACTGTAGCATAGTGCTGGGTGCTGTCGGAGGGAGAGTAGTTATGCTAGTTACCTGGACTGGCGCAGCGGTTGAGAGCTTGCTGAGTCCTGAAGAAGCGCAGGCATGGCGCCTTCACTGACCGGGCACAAGCCTGCAGCGAAACACAGGCCACCCCACTGAACAGTGGAGCAGAGCAGCTGGTAGCCACCACACGCAGAAGGCTCGACGCCATCGCAGACACACAAGGAGGAGCAGTGCAGCCGGATCGACCTCCTCCTATAAACACACACACACCACAACAAGGGAAAGAGAAGAGGGGGGCAAGACTGTGAGAGTGAACTGTGAACAGTAGAGAAACCGACTGACCTATCGTGGCATGCCCAACTCTGTTCCTAAACAAAAGCCCCTATACCACTGCCTCAGCTGGTCTATCTTTACACACAACTCTGTAGTTAATACAATAAGAATGTGCCCCAGTGTGCTATACACAGACATGCCCATTTAACCTAAAATCATGCAGCAACAGGAAAATATTTGTCCTTATACTGCAAGTAAATCATTGCTAGCGTCACAAATATCCCCGTTTAACTGTTTTCAGCATATCAGTTCAACTAGTAATAGGCTTTCATATTGACAGGGATCCAGCTGTAAAGTAAGGGGGGGGAAAGGCAGTCAAGGACACTCCAAATATAATGTCCACAAACGTCCGGTGACCCGGTGTAGATGTGTGTAATATGTTTGGCTTAGTCACTTCAGAGGCCTGATGTGTCGAGATAAGAGCTGTTACCAGAGTGAACCTCTTGACTGGAAGACTCTGGTGTGGTTCAGGCCCTAGGGGGTTCCAGGCAGTATCGATTAGATAGTACACCATTACAGAAAACAAGGTCAGTTCAGCAAGAGTTGTTTGAGCATTCAAAATAATGATCCCAGATATTTAGTGCCTTTCTATCCTATATACAGTGCTTTCAGAAAGTATTCAGTCCCCTTGACTTTTTCCAGTTACATTAAAGCCTTATTCTAAAATTAATAAAACTTTATTTTTTCCCTCAATCTATACACAATGCCCCATAATGACAAAGCAAAAACAGGTTTAGAATGTGTTATTTTTTACATTTATTTTTAATGAATTATGGAGTAATCAGACACTTTACTCTGTACTTTGTTGAAGCACCCGTGGCAGCATCAAGTCTTCTTGGGTATGACGCTACAAGCTTGGCACACCCGTATTTGGAAAGTTTCTCTTTCTCTGTTCATCTTTAACTCGATCCTGACTAGTCTCCCTGTCCCTGCCGCTGACAAACATCCCCACAGCAGGATGCTGCCACCACCATGCTTCACCGTAGGGATGGCGCCAGGTTTAATCCAGACGTGACGCTTGGCATTCAGGCCAGAGTTTTCAATCTTGGTTACATCAGACCAGAGAATTTTGTTTCTCATGGTCTGAGAGTCTTTAGGTGCATTTTGGCAAACTGCAAACGGACAGTCATATGTGGCTTTTACTGAGGAGTGGCTTCCATCAGGCCACGACCATAAAGGCCTGATAGGTGGAGTGCTGCAGAGACAGTTGTCCTTCTGGAAGGTTCTCCCATCTCCACAAAGGAACTCTAGAGCTCTGTCAGAGTGACCATCGGGTTCTTGATAACCTTTTGACCAAGGCTCTTCTCCCCGACTGCTCAGTTTGGCCGGGCGGCCAGTTCTAGGAAGTCTTGGTGGTTCAAAACTTCTTCCATTTAAGAATGATTGAGGCCACTATGTTCCTAGAGACCTTCAATGCTGCAGAACTGTTTGGGTACCCTACCCCAGATCTCTGCCTCGACATAACCCTGTCTCAGAGGTCTACAGACAATTCCTTCAACTTCATGGCTTGGTTTTTGCTCTGACATGCACTGTCAACTGTGGAACCTTATATAGACAGGTGTGTGCCTTTCCAAATTATGTCCAATCAATTTAATTTACCACAGGTGGACTAATCAAGTTGTAGAAACATCTCAAGGATGATCAATGGAAACAGGATGCAGTTGAGCTCAATTTCGAGTCCCATAGCAAAGAGTCTGAATACTATAAGGTAGATAGATACACACTTTTTTTAATTCGAAAAAAACTTTTTTCACTTTGTCATTATGGGGTATTGTGTGCAGATTGAGGAAAATGTTTTACTTAATCAATTTTAGAATAAGGCTGTAACAATGTTACAAAATTGAAGGGGTCTGAATACTTTCAGAATGCACTGTAAATGTCAGATATTGTGAAACCATGAACTTGAGAGAGTGCGTTTACTGTATAGGCTTACAATTAATTAGGCCTAGTTTACCAACCAGTTTCAGTGCTAGAAGGAGGAATGCATTTGCTAATGCTACAAATTCTGTCCTGACATAGCTAGTTAGCTACTGAATGAAGGCAGACATGCTACCTGCAGATTAAACTTGAATTTATTGCACTATATGCTGATCAAGCAGATTTCATAGAAACAGTGGGTTTCCTTTCCACACTGTAAACTTCAACTTGTGTGTGACCTCATTTCTTCAGAATACCAACATTACCGGGCTTAATTTAAAAACTAACGTTAGCTAGCTACCGAAATACATACCACGTCAGCAATATGATTCGCCTGGCAGGCTTAATAAACCAAAACCGTCTACTGACCATTGTTGTTCAGCTATCTAGCTAGCTAGTCCAGCCAGATATCTTTGGTTTAACGTTAACTACCTATGTCGCTTTTGATGTGAATTTAAGTGTTATGACATATACGTTAAATCGGCATTTGTTTATATTACCAATATAATTATGCAAACATACGTGCATAGCAATCTCACGAGCCAACAAAAGCGAATGACGAAAAGAATCAAATTCATTCATTCATTCATTGCAACAGCACCAATTTGCCATTTGGGTTATGATAGTTAGCATATACTGATTATTTGCTGTGTAAAAATGCATGACATTTGTAGTTTTCGCCTCAAAATACTGTGCATTAGCTGGACAGATAGCAAGCCATCTGTTCAGAACGGATTTAGATGCCGAACATCACTTCCCTTTTTTTATTGAATGAAAGGACTCGGCAGCAAAACTAGCTAAATGCTAACAAACAAAAACTAAGCTTTTTTGCATCAAACTGGAGGCCATCGAGGCTTTCACTTTCCACAACACAGCTGTTTGTGTGTAAAAAATAAATAAACCAACAGGTCTAAAAAATAAATACGCTTTGTTTAAATAACACAACTGACCTTTGCAGACTGTCTTGATTTTGTGAACCACAGCACAGCCGAAAATTCTTTCCAACCGGAAGAAATTACATGAATTGGACAGAACCGCCCACTTCATACAGTCAACAACAGTACAGCATATTACCTACCAGGGTATTGAAATAGATAATTTTGAATAGACATTTAAGCGTTTTTGAGGTGGTCACCATAATGAACAATAGAAGGATTTACTCCATACTTATTTGTCAAAGTGGTGCTCAATAATAAAACGTTGAATTGTGGGTTTATCTTTTGATCATATTGGGAACATAATGTAGAAATTAAATCATGGTTGCATAAACATATAACATGAAATAAGATGTGGCTTTTCTTATCTTGAGAGTGAGTAATTAAAAAAATAATACAAAATATAGACGTTGGTATTTCTGACGTCTGGATGTTTGGCGTAAGATGTTAATGTCTACAGCAGATGGTACTGTTGGACACTTTTAAGTAGGCCAAGCCCTCCAAACTGGGCCAGTCATTTACCCATGTGGAGGCTGCAACAGTGGATAATTACAATTTGAATGGGAGACATGAAATACAAAACATTAAGGACACCTGATCTTTCCATGACATAGACTGACCAGGTGTATTCAGGTGAAAGCTATGATCCCTTGATTGATGTCACTTGTTAAATCTCTTACAAAAAAAAAGTCATATTGGAATCCAGAATGCAGAAATACAAATCCTGCAGGAAAACAAATATCTCAAAGGATTTTGTGGGCCACTTCTGCAGGAATCCTGCAGGGTCCAGCAGGAATCCTAAAGGTAGCCCTTCAGGAGAAAAATCATGCATGAATCCTGCAGATAGTCCTAAAATAAATCCTGCAGGATTGTTTCCTGAAGAACTACATACAGGACTCCTGCAGGAATTGTCCTACAGCAAAATGGCCCCAAAATCTTGTGGGATATGCTGTAGGTAAGATTCCTGATTATAATTCCACAAGCTTTTCAGGGCCATTTTCCTGTAGGACAACCTGCAGGGTCCCCTCATCATCCTTCATAGAGAACTGTACTGTAAGACAACACATGTAAGACAACACATTTTCAAAATAATGGACAGAAAGCACAATATATAATATTCAATTTCAATTGTATTATTCAATGGAGCAACAAAGGATGATTTTGATTGTCCATTTCAGCTCCAGGGTTGTATAAAAGATGATTCCTAGGAAAATCACCTGCATGGCTGTCCAGTGCTGCATTCTCTGTTAGTCAGTCTCACTGTTGTTGGAGAGGAGATAGATAAGAGGGGCAGAGCGTCTGCTAAATGGCATATATTATTATTATATTATTATGTAACAGCAGAAACTGTGTGTGAATGTTTGGCTCCGTTTTAACAGTTGTTATAGAACTGCACCACTAATGACTCAAACTCAATGTAAATTAATCCATCTTTATTATCACGGCCGGAGAGGTTCACAAACTCAATCCAAGCTTGATGAAAACTCTAATAAAGGTGTTCCCTTTCGGTCCTTATATACTGCTACGCAAACAAGTCATATAAACATGATTTACATTACTCATTATTAATTTTTGTTCTGCATGTGACTGACATGGCTTCTTCTCTCAAAGCTGGGACCTTGAAACCGACATACTCCTTTCGGATCCCAGAGCAATGTTATGGATTCCTCCCATGTACAATAAATCAGATTGTACAGTCAATCAGTCACTCACAAACTCAACAGCATTGATCTGATACACACAAACAGAAAATGTCAGTATAACAGCTGAAACAGTGTATTTTGTTACCTTCGCCTGCAAGTGTGTCCAGTGCTGCGAACCTGTGAGTCTCACTGTTGTTCATAGGCTCGGTCATACCTGGGGAGGAGAGGAGAGAGATGAGGGTCATAGGAGTTCATGGGATATAACAGAAGAAATGCTCTCTCTGTGTGTGTGTGTGTGTGTGTGTGTGTGTGTGTGTGTGTGTGTGTGTGTGTGTGTGTGTGTGTCATGAGGGATTGTGACAAAGGAAATAACAAGTAACAGTTAGGTCACTTACCAGAAAAGTACTTACTGTAATAAATCTACATCAATGAAAGGGGTCATCTTGGAACAGCAACAAACTTGATTGATGACGATGTTTAACAACAATCAAAATCATTTATAAAGACCATCTTACATCACCTGTAAGATGGCCTTTATAAACCCAGCCTAAAACCCCAAACAGCAAGCAATGCAGGTGTAGAAGCACAGTGGCTTGGATTTAAGGCCATTAAGTTGTATTACCAATAGGTTGTTAACTCAGTCACATGGGTAATGATTGACCTATGTAATTATATGCAATTAAACATGATACAAAAGAACACCGAAGACAACTTATTTTTTACTTTTATTAAATATTGATATTATCTTTCTCTCTATGCTGAAATTGAAAAAAAAGCACAACACAATGGTCCAAACCATGCAAATAGCCTCATTGTGACAACAATACAAAGCTCAGGTGTTGTGGCATGCCCGATCACTGCTGTTACGCACACCTCTATGAAGAGGGAACACAACACCCTGCTACAACTAAACTCTCCGTGAAGTGAAAAAGGTATGGACTGTAGGTGCGAGTAAGGATGACAACAGACAGAATGTGGTACCGTTTACAAGGACTTTATTCATTTACACGGTAATATGGGGAAAAGGGGCTGGACGGAACCAAAGCAAAGAAAGTAAATCTCAAAGCCCCCCCTCTCCTATCTTACCTGCCTACCCACTACTTACCTAATTTAGCACCACCTGGTGCCCTAACCAAAATACAGGGGGTGGTCCGCCCAGGTCTTACCTAGTGTGCCTAGACAGCGAATATGCTACGGGTATATGTATGCCCGCGGGCCTCTTGCCTAAGCACTCCCTAGGTGCCTTCCCCTTCCCCCCTGGGAACAAATGAAACCGAATATTAAACAATTTTCACAAACTAAGAAGCAAAGGACATCAAATAAGCTCTATCTGAGCAACAAACTCACAAAACATACCAACTCTCAGCAATGAACTCCCAGCAAAATCTCTAGCAAAATCTCTGCAATGACCTCCCAGCAAAACTCTAGCAAAATCTACCTCTAGCAAAATCTACCTCTAGCAAAATCTACCTCTAGCAAAATCTACCTCTAGCAAAATCTACCTCTAGCAAAATCTACCTCCAGCAAAATCTACCTCTAGCAAAATCTACCTCCAGCAAAATCTACCTCCAGCAAAATCCCTGCAATGACCTCCCAGCAAATCTCTAGCAAAATATCTGCAATGACCTCCCAGCAAATCTCTCCCTCCTGAACAGAACACTGGCATTTATATAGCTTCAGAATGAATGGGTAATTGGAGACAGCTGTGTCTTGACGAGGGGGCGGGGTCAGCTCTCCAATTAGCCATAGAGTCGACCAATCAGCTGCTTGAGGGATTTCAGGAAGCCATTTCCTGAAATAAACACATGCAAATACACAAACTACAACACATAAACTGGGGAACGTAACAACTGCACATAATGTGGTTGACTCCCTGGGGATATGCCATCTCTTGTGAAGAGTGGATCAGTTTTCATGAACTTGTCAGTCAAAAATCAACTAGAGGAAAAGATATCAGAGCCCAAATTCTGTAAAGCATAAGAATATAAGTATTCTTATACAAAGTATGCCTTTGTAGATGAGATTTTCAGGGACCTGCACGGGCAGGGTGTAGTGGTGTATATTGATGACATTCTGATATACTCCGCTACACGCACCGATCATGTGTCCCTGTTGCGCAAGGTGCTTGGTCGACTGTTGGAGCATGACCTGTACGCCAAGGCTGAGAAAAGTTTGTCTCATTCCTATGGTACCGCATTTCCACCTCAGGGAGATGTGGAGATGGAGAGTGACCGCATCTCAGCCGTGCGTAATTGGCCGACTCCCACCACAGTAAAGGAGGTGCAGTGGTTTGTTTGCGGTGGTTGGCTGAGGCGGACAGGGCTTTTGGTCACCTAAGGGCTCTGTTTACCTCGGCTCCTGTGCTGGCCCATCCGGATCCCTCTTTTGCAGTCATAGTGGAGGTGGACGAGTCCGAGGCTGGGATAGGAGCCGTACGCCACCGAAGCTCCGCCCCTGGGCGTTCTTCTCGAGGAAGCTCAGCCCGGCGGAGCGAAACTATGACGTGGGGGAACGGGAGCTGTTGGCTGTTGTCAAGGCTTTGAAGGCGTGGAGACATTGGTTTGAGTGGGCTAAACACCCTTTTCTCATCTGGACTGACCACCGCAATCTGGAGTACATCCAAGAGACTGAACCCTCGCCAGGCAAGGTGGGCCATGTTTTTCACCTGTTTTGTTTTCACCCTTTCTTACAGACCAGGTTCCCAGAACGCGAAGGCAGACGCACTGTCCCGGCTGTATGACACAGAGGAGCGGCCCATGGATCCCACTCTCATACTCCCGGCCTCCTGCCTGGTGGCGCCGGTAGTGTTGGAGCTGGACGCGGACATTGAGCAGGCGCTACGTGCAGATCCCGCTCCCCTCCAGTGTCCCGCTGGGCGTCTGTACGTTCCGTCTACTGTTCGTGACCGGCCCACACGTCACCCTCCTCTGGTCATCCAGGCATCAGTCAAAGGGTGCACTGTCTGAGTGGGAAGTACTGGTGGCCCACTTTGGCTAAGGGCGTGGGGGTTTATGTTTTCTCCTGCTCGGTGTGCGCCCATTGTAAGGCTCCTAGACACCTGCCCAGAGGTAAGCTACACCCCTTACCCGTTCCACAGCGGCCATGATCACACCTGTCGATCGATTTCCTGACCGATCTTCCCCCATCACAGGGAAACACCACAATCCTGGTCGTTGTGGATCGTTTCTCTAAGTCCTGCCGTCTCCTCCCGCTGCCCGGTCTCCCTACAGACTGCGGAGGCCTTGTTTACATACATCTTCTGGCACTACGGGGTGCCTGAGGGCATAGTGTCTGATCGGGGTCCCCAGTTCACTTCGAGGGTCTGGAGGGCGTCCATGGAACGTCTGGGGGTCTCGATCAGCCTTACCTCGGGTTTTCACCCCGAGAGTAACGGGCAGGTGGAGAGAGTAAACCAGGATGTGGGTAGGTTTCTGAGGTCTTATTGCCAGGACCGGCCGAGGGGAGTGGGCAACGTTCGTGCCCTGAGCAGAGATGGCCCAGAACTCGCTCCGCCACTCCTCCACTAACCTCTGCCCCTTCCAGTGCATACTGGGGTATCAGCCGGTTCTGGCTCCTTGGCATCAGTCAGACCGAGGCTCCTGCGGTGGACGACTGTTTTCGGCGCGTGAAGGAAACATGGGATGCCACCCATGTTCACCTTCAGCGCGCTGTTCTGAGCCAGAAAGCCAGCGCAGACTGTCACCCCAGTGAGGCCCCGGTGTTTGCACCGGGGGACCGGGTCTGGCTCTTGACCCGAAACCTGCCCCTCCGCCTGCCCTGCCAGAAGCTGGGTCCGCGATTTTACAGGTTACAACTTCCCCGGATTACCGAATTAACCCCTCGTTCCATGTGTCTCTCCTCAGGCCGGTGCTGGCCGGTGCGGGAGGTTCCTCCGCCCCCTCTGGACGTCGAGGGGGCCCCGGCGTACTCCGTTCGATCCATACTGGATTCGAGGCGTCGGGCGAGGGTCCTTCAGTACCTTGTGGACTGGGAGGGGTACGGTCCGGAGGAGAGATGCTGGGTTCCGGTGGAGGACGTGTTGGACCCTTCAATGCTGCGGGAGTTCCACCGTCTCCGTCCAGATCGCCCTGCACCTCTCCCTCCGGGTCGTCCCCAAGGCCAGTGTCGGCATGCTGCTGGAGCCGCACGTCAAGGGGGGGAGGGGGTACTGTCACTTCTTCCACCGAAGTTGTTTCCTCTCCTTGTACGGGCGGTGTTCGGCGGTCGGCGTCACCGGTCTTCTAGCCATTGTCTACCCACTTTTCATTTTCCATTTGTTTTGTCTTGTTTTCCTACACACCAGGTTTCCATTTTCTTCATTAAGTGTTGCGTATTTAACCCTTTGTCCCCCCCCCCCATGTCCTTGTGTGGAATTGTTTGTTTGTAAGTGCTTGTGCAGTATGTTACTGGGGCGCATCGGGTTTTTTACCCATTCAGGTCATTTTTTTATTGCCGTTGGTTTTGAAATTAAACTGCTCCGGCTATTACCTATTTCTGCTCTACTGCATCTGACTTCACTGCCACCAGTTCCACAACCCTTACGTAGACCTTTGTGATGTGGGCTGCTTTGTTCTTGTGTAACCTTGAGGACGGGACTGAGAAAAGTGTGACATTTGTGAGCCTTTTCCACCACGTGCATCACTGACCTTGTGAACACCTTTCTGACGTTCTGCATGTCCCAATAGCTCAATAGTATCCCTGTGGGCAAGCTCGAGTCCAAATACGATATCACAGGCTTTCTTAAAGGTCCTTCTCTGACAGAAGCTGTCAGGACCCGGTTGCGAACCCGGGTCTCCGGAGTGAGAAACAGTCACTTAACCAACTGAGCCACGAATAGTCGGCAGAACCCAGAAGATGAGGCAGACACAGCAGTACTTGAGACGTTGTATTTAATGAAGTAAAAAGTGAAGTTCTTCAGGAAAACATGTAACTCCACAACCTCAAAAGGAATTCCACAAGAACAAAGGTAATCCTCCAAGACAAAAAAGGTAAATCCACAAGGTGGAAGGTATAGCACAAAAAGCCTCAAAAGATACTCAAAAACAAACAAACAAGAACAAAAAACAGAATTCCACAAGAGAGTCCACCAGGATCAACAAGAGTTCACAGAGTACTAGGGCTGGGTGCTAACATACAAACACAGAGCAAAGAACTGAGGAAAACAAAGGGTTTAAATACAATCAGGGGAAACGAGGCACAGGTGCAAATAATAATGGGGATCAAGGGAAAACAAAAGGTCAAAAGGCACAATGGGGGCATCTAGTGACCAAAAACCGGAACAACCCTGGCCAAATCCTGACAGAAGCCTTCTGTGACATGCTTAACCTGTGAGACCACATACAAACTTGTCTCGGAGAGCGTCATCCAGAAATCATGCAAACTCACATGTACTTGCCAGCCTTTTTAAAGCAAGGATGTAGTCATCCACAGTTTCCCTTTGACTCTGGTGACGTTGGTAAAATCTTAAATGTTCTGCAATGAGAATTGGCTTATGCTTGAAATCCCTTGAAAGCTTTTCAGTCAACTCCACTACTTTTATTGGTTCAATGCGGCCTTTCAGCAATCCATACTCAGTTGGACCCAAAACACTGAGAAATAAGTCTGCTTTCCTTTCATCTTTGATTTAATTTGCAGCATTTTGTAGCCTCAAACTCTGGTACTCGGCCAATGGTTGCCATTTTCACAATTAATTGTTCAGTATCCTCATTCCTTGTATTCCTTAATTTTCAGAATTTTCATGTAATTCTTCACTTTCTTCATTTCAGAAGTTTCTGCAATTACTTAATTCACTGCACTCATTTGTAATAATGTACACACTGTGTTAAGTTTCTTCTTCCTTTTTTTAAACAATATTTCTCCATTGAGATTGCCTAATTTCAATGGGTTCAATGACAGTTTTTAATTGAATCACCAGAGGGCAGTGACACTAGTCTGGACTCCAATAGGCTTGCTACTTGGCAGCTCTAAACTAGCAGTGCTTAGCCTTTTCTACTGCGTAAAAAATGCATAAATAACTGACAATTTACAAAATCATTTTGAGTTCCATTATTCACGCAACATTCTTCCCTTCAAGCAAGGTATGTTTAAGAAGCTTAATGATCTCGTCGCCGCTGTAATACTTGTGTTGTGGAGAAATGACCAGGCAGGAGCCGGGAGTACAGTTAGTTTTGTTTAGTCAAAACCTCTCGTGCTCTACAGCCCCTGGGCCCAATAGTGTGCATGTGCATTTCCTATTAGGTGTAGTAACGTAACACTGCCGTAATAGATTACTGCTTAGTAACAGCATAGTAACTCATATAAACAGATATAGATTACATATACTACAAGCATCTGCTTCATCTGACCACTTTTTTATTGATTGAGTCACTGGTGCTTCCTGTTTAATTTTTTGTTTTTAGCAGGAATCAGGAGGATAGAATTATGGTCAGATTTGCCAGATGGAGGGCGAGGGAGAGCTTTGTATGCGTCTCTGTGTGTGGAGTAGAGGTGGTCCAGAGTTGTTTTCCTTCTGGTTGCACATTTAACATGCTGATAGAAATTTGGTAAGACCGATTTAAGTTTCCCTGCATTAAAGTCCCCGGCCACTCAGAGTGCAGCCTCTGGGTGAGTGTTTTCCTGTTTACTTATGGCGGAATACAGCTCATTGAGTGTGGTCTTAGTGCCAGCCTCAGTCTGTGGTGGTATGTAGACAGCTCCGAAAAATACAAATGAAAACTCTCTAGGTAGATAGTGTGGTCTACAGCTTATCATGAGATACTCTACCTCAGGCAAGCAAAACCTCGAGACTTAAATATCGTGCACCAGCTATTATTTACAAAAATACATAGTCCACCACCCATGTCTTACCAGACGCCACTGTTCTATCCTGCCAATAGAGTGTATAACCAGCCAGCTGTATGTTGATAATGTCGTCGTTCAGCCACAACTCTGTGAAGCATAAGATGTTACAGTTTTTAATGTCCAGTTGGTAGTTTAATCTTCAGCATAGCTCGTCGATTTTATTCTCCAAAAAGGGCATATTTGCTACCAGAATGGAAGGCAGAGGGGGTTTATTTGATAGCCTACGAATTCTCAGAAGGCAGCTCACCCTCCGGCACCTTTCTCTCCACCTTTTCTTCACACAAATGTCAGGGATCTGGGTCTGTTCCGGGAAAGCAGAATGTCATTTACGTCGTGCTCGTCAGACTCGTTAAAGGAAAAAAGGATTCTGCCAGTTCGTGGTGATTAATCGCAGTTCTGATGTCCAGAAGTTATTTTCAGTCATAAGAGATGATAGGAGCAACATTTTGTACAAAATAAGTAAAAAAATAAGTTGCAAACAAGGCAAAGAAATTAACAAAAAAACACAATTGGATTGGAACACATAAAACGTCAGCCTTCTTCTCCAGCACCATCTTAATGATAATGGCTAGAATGGCGTCAATGGAATGGTATCAAACACATCAAAGACGTGGTGGTTTCCATGTGGTTGATTCCACTCCATTGACTCCATTCCAGCCATTGCTATAAGCCTTCACTGCACTCAAGGTGTGACGACCCTCTCACTCTGTCTGCCGTATTCTTTCTGTTATTTCCTAATTAGGATGCTGGTGGGCGGAGTTGGGAGGGTCATCAGCTACATGGGAAACACCTGGGCCCGGTGACTCCCAGGATAAATACACCACTTCACCATTCATGGAGGAGACTCTCTCCATGCAGACACCTTTATAGATTTGGTTGTTTTTCTTGGTGGTTTTTTGGTTGTTTGCTTTGGAACCTTTCAACACCCTGCATTATCACATTCATGCAAAACACTCACTTACACTACTGACTACTGATTACAGACACCATTGTATATTATACTTAGTTACTTATTTAATAAATATATATTTTATTACTCCTTATCTCCACGTTGTCTCACTTTTGTTACGGGCTTTGAGCCGGTTCGTGACAAAGGTGTACCAGGACAAATAGTGGAAATGTTCACTCTCTACGAACACTGTCATGGAAAATTGATTATGTTATAATGTTTGTATTGCATTGTAATTGTTTTTTTATTCTACAGAATAGAGTATTGTGTGTGCCTTCCACTGAGGATGGGCCTCTATGAGAGCACTGACAGAGGAGATTTACGATGTCTTTGGGTGATAAAACCTAAAGAGCATTCCAGATTGGATGAGGTAATGGTTTTGTACTATGAAGTACCAAGAACGAGATTAGAACCTCGTCCGAGGGACCAAACTCAACGATAAATAATAGTGAATGTTATCAGGTTAAGGGATACTCCTTTCTCAAAAATTTTCTAAGATCTGTGGTTCGTCATGTAAGTTGAGAGGGGTGTATCTTGGCTATAAAAGATCTTTGTATTTTTCTGTAGTCACTTTCAATGGTTAGAGAGAGCCTTTTTGACTTTCAATGATGCGCTATTGCAAAGCTTATTATTATAAAATATGTTGTTTACATAACTCTGACTGGTGTGTAGTTTGTAACTCTCCTCATTTGGTAAAACAGAAAAATGCCACCACATTTGGCGATGAGGATGGGATGTGAATCTTCACTCGGTGACCGCTCCTGAAGATCTGGGCAAATCGTGCATGAGGGATCCCTCAAACTTGGGATCTCAAGGAAACAACACTTCGGGAACGAAGCAGATGGACCCACCTTTGATCTGAGAGGCAGCGAGCCGAGTGGATACCACATCTCGAACTTAGTGGATACCACATCTCAAACTTAGTTTTTTTAAGAAAGAGGTGAGCGAACCACACTTGAAGTCGAGTTTTTAGATGAGCCTCTGTTACGTAGGCTCTGAGTGTGTATTCCTTTGTGAGGAGGGCACCTTGGAGGCGTAAGCAGGGCCGAATCAGTGGGGGATGATCTGAGAGTCAATCGACTCAGACACCTATCGTTGGTCGGTTGCGGGCGACCTAGAGCCGTCCTGACACTGAATTGATCACAGTGGGGAATGGTGCGGTCTGTGGAGGTGTGGGGCCAGGGTGGCTGTGTGTTCTGTGTGAAACACAGTACTTGTGAAGCCCTATTGGAAGAAGGACCTCGTTATGAAAGTGTCTGTGTGACTGTCTAAGTGACCCTCAGAGGTGGTGAATTCCAATTATTTTAAATGTGCTAGCCAGGTATGCCCTGGGTTACTATGTGTGAGTATTTTGTTTTGTGACCACTAGGTAATATTTTGATTACATTATGGGTTTCCCTGTACATATAGACAGGGTGTGAAATCCTGTGCCCGGTAGGTTGACTCTTTGTGGGTAACCTTTTAATTATGTTCTGTGTGAACATCTGACCAATCCTGTGTGGGTCATCCTTAAAGTTATGTGTGATTACCTAAGAATTTCTTACGTTTTATATGGATTCTGTGAATATATGAAAACATGATAAATTGTATGTGTGTATAATCGATTACTTAGTGATATCGATGAAAGTCATGCTGAGAATATAATTTCGATACAATTTAAACCACCCCTTCGTAGACGTATGTAGGTTTTGGTATCTTTAATGGATAATTTGATAAAGATGAGGTTTTAAGCACTATTAAACTGTCTACAAAATCTGGGCAATTGTGCTCTAGAAACTGATCGGAGTGTGTACACTTTTGGTTAATTTACTGTAACGATGTAACTATAAATGCTTATTGGATTATTTCCGTCTGGGAACAACATTTGAAATAAAACTGCCCTTAAGGTCTGAAAATGTTTTATTTTTTCTTCCCAGTATGAGAGGAGTTGCGGAATTTATTGAATAAACCGTTTTCCATAAAGTTAGCGAGAAGATTGAATCTCAACGCAATTTATAATGTCGTACAAAGCCTAGGGTATCCATCAAACTAATTATCATTGCGTGATTAATGTTATTTAGTAATGTAATTGAAATAAATTGCATGAGAAAACAATCTACTTTTATTCAAATGCGCAAGATCTGTTTCCTCGTCAATGAATGTCGATTTTACTCTTTGACTGCTAATCTATTCATTTGGCATGTTAGAATCATCACCGGAGTAACGCTTGGACCTTTAAATTAGGGCTATTTTCTGGGAATTGTCTCGGTTGTACGTGTCTGATTATACGATTAGACAATTGTAAAGTTGGTTTATTTGCGGGGAGTCTTAGTCATTCAAATAGCATCGCTGGTGTAGTGGTAGAATTCTTGCCTGCCAAACAGGAAGCCTGACTTCGGTTCCCAGCCAATGCACTGACTAAAATCTGAGTTTCTGATTGTAATTCAACTATTGGTATGTTTTGCCTGGAAAGATACGGTCGCTAGTGTTTGTTTAAGATATAAACTGAAAGTTTTAATAGCTTGTTTGGTTCAAATTGAAAGACGAATTCATTCAATTTAAATAGCGAGGCGAGTTTGATGTGATACGTCTGTTGCCTAAATAACATATTAAATAACATATTAAAAATAGGAGTCATATTTAAATAACTGTCTCTTCCTTGATTCAGTTACCTAAATCTAATGAATACATTTGGCGCTTTACATGTTGTTTTTAAAGTCTTGAACATTTCATAAGTGTGAAGCCGAAAGAGAAGAGACAGTTGTAAAGTTTGGTTTTAATCTTACCATAGAGGTAAGGCAGAATGTTGTTTGAGTAGGGGGTTATGTTTTTACCCACTGGTAAAAAAAATAAGAGGGTTGTGTGCGTTGGGTTATGTTGGGCTGAAAGTGATTCAGGTCTGAATAGTTGAATCGTAAAAGTTTTGTGATGGTTTCTAGTTATTGATTTTTGGTTTGATTGTTGAGGTAACACCAGTGAATTTGAACAGGAAGTTAATGTATTCTAACATTATAATCTGTTTCCATTACGTGGAACAATGTCATGTAATTGAAGTGGATTGCAGTTTGAGTTTATTTGTATTTTTACAGGGACAGTGCATATTAATCACAGTTGTGTGTGTCTAATGGCAGGGTGTTCCAGACATGGGAAGCTCTCACACTGAAAGCAGATTGACTAAAGGTGCTTTTCCTTAAGGGAACTATACAGTCATCTCTCATGGTGGATCTTGTGGATTTGTTGCCATAAGATTTGGGTTATCTGTTTAACAAAAGTACTGAGTGGAGGGGGAGCCTGGACATTTAGAATCTTCAATACAAGATAGTCAGTATATTGCATAAGACTTTTTGCAACTCAGGAGCTTATGCTTTCTATACCTATTGGGTTTCCTATCAAGTACTTTGAGAGCCTGTTTGCAGACAGACTGAATGGGTTTTAATGTTGAACAGCAAGCTTGGGCCAAACTAGTCAAGTAGTATGTTAAGTGGGGGTATCATACATTTGAAATATAGTTTTGTTACCTCTGTAGTCAAAACAATTTCATATGTTTTGGAAATTAGCTAGGTTAAATTTGGTTATTTAGAGTTTTTTTTTTCATTTGCTTTTTAAAAGAGAGGTTGGAATCAATTATGATGCCGTGGTACTTAAACTCCGATACCACCTGGAGCTTTTCCCCTGATACATAGACATCTGTCTCAGGGGCATCAGTTGTTTTCTTTGTGAGGAACATGCAGACTGTTTTTTAAAATTGAGATGCAAACATGAGTCTCTGTGCAACTTTGTCATCTGAACCATTACAGTAGTGAGTTCTTGTGTAGGTTGTTGTTTGTTATTTGCATGCATTTATCACTGCATCATCAGCATACATTGGAACTTCAGACCCTGTACAGACAGAAGGAAGATCATTAATGTACGAGCTGAACAGTATTGACCAATGCAAACATTGTAGATATGAGTGGAAAAAAAAGTTAGTTTTGATTTTTACGCTGATGAGACAGCGCCTACTTTTGAAAGATTTTAGATTTGTTAAGAATCAGGATAGTTTTTACTAAATTTATGCAACAAGTTGAAATGATTAGATTGGTGGAAATGGGTTATGGGTTTGTTTATTTGTTTACTGTTTATTGTTTATTTTAGGTGTTGATTTAACTTAATTAAACATTGTATTATCTGATGTGTTTGAGTAGGTTTCTTTCTTCCGGGACGGAGGGAAGTAACCTAAAGTATGTATGTTAAAGGAGCCATGGGAGAACACGTCTCAAACAACATTTTATTAAATTCCTGGGATTAAATATCACTTATTCCTTACGCTGAGAAATGTACTATATTTGCGACAGAGGAAAAAAAAACATTTAGATAGTAATGATACCAGGATAATTGTATCTAAGGGTATGTTCAATTTAGCATACATATACATTGATGTATATTAAAACGAATGTTTTCGTTTGAATTAATAGAGAATGTTATCTGGCTACGGGATACTCCTTTCTCAAGAAAAATTATTCCTTTATGAACAGTTCCTAAGATCTGTGGTTCGTCATGTTATTTGAGAGGATTGTATATTGGCTATAAAAGATCTTTGTATTTTTCTGTAGTCACTTTCAATGGTTCATTAAGTCAAAAGGCTATTGCAAAGCTTTTATTATTAAAGGTGTTGTTTAAGTATAACTCTGACTACACCTTATGGAACAGTGGTGACTGTGAATGGACACACACAGAGGTACAAACACAGGCATACACCCATAAACACTAGCATACTCACTCTACACACACATACATTGTAATTGTAACGGCATTCGTCTGTTGAAGGAGAAGCGGACCAAAATGCAGCGTGGTGGTTACTCATGTTCTTTAATAAAGGTGAACGAGACATGAAATAACTTATAATATACAAAAACAACAAACGGAACGAGAAAACGTATACAGCCTGTCTGGTGAACAACTACACAGAGACATGAACAATCACCCACAAAAACACTCACAGAATATGGCTGCCTAAATATGGTTCCCAATCAGAGACAACGAGAATCACCTGACTCTGATTGAGAACCGCCTCAGGCAGCCATAGACTCCGTCGACGCCCCACAAAACCCCAAGACAAAAAACACACCACAATAACCCATACCACACCCTGGCCTCACCAAATATATAAAGAAAACACAAAATACTAAGACCAAGACGTGACAGTAATATTGTTGTATGGTGGTATTATACATTTTGTATTGTAGATATGTAATAATGTACTTTGTTGTTATGTGTAATGTAAGTGCCTTAATGTGTTTGGACCCCAAGAAGAATAACTGCTGCCTTGGAAGCAGCTAAGGGGGATGCCTAATAAATTCAAATAAGTACATTGACTGAACAGTGGGCCTACTGAACCGTTATCAATTGTTTTGGTATCTATTAAATAAAAGTAGCATACACTATATCTATTACATGTAGACATTATCCAGTATTTATGCTGCAATTTTTTATGTGCTGGGGGGCTAGGGTCAGTCTGTTATATCTGGTGTAATTCTCCTGTCTTATCTGGTGTCCTATGTGAATTTAAGTATGCTCCCTCTAATTCTCTCTCTCCCTTCCTCCCCTCCCGGAGGATCTTTTTTTTATTTTATTTTTTTATTCACCTTTATTTAACCAGGTAGGCTAGTTGAGAACAAGTTCTCATTTGCAACTGCGACCTGGCCAAGATAAAGCATAGCAGTGTGAACAGACAACACAGAGTAAACAATTAGCAAGTCAATAACACAGTAGAAAAAATGGGCAGTCTATATACAATGTGTGCAAAAGGCATGAGGAGGTAGGCGAATAATACAATTTTTGCAGATTAACACTGGAGTGATAAATGATCAGATGGGCATGTACAGGTAGAGATATTGGTGTGCAAAAGAGCAGAAAAGTAAATAAATAAAAACAGTATAAAAACAGTATGGGAATGAGGTAGGTGAAAATGGGTGAGCTATTTACCTATAGGCTATGTACAGCTGCAGCGATCGGTTAGCTGCTCGGATAGCTGATGTTTGAAGTTCGTGAGGGAGATAAAAGTCTCCAACTTCAGCGATTTTTGCAATTCGTTCCAGTCACAGGCAGCAGAGTACTGGAACGAAAGGCGGCCAAATGAGGTGTTGGCTGAGCTCTAGGACCAAGCCTCAGGCCTACCTGACCTGATGACTCCTGGCTATCCCCAGTTCACCTGGTCATACTGCTGCTCCAGTTTCAACTGTTCTGCCTGCGGCTATGGAACCCTGACCTGTTCACCGGACGTGCTACCTTGTCCTGGACCTGCTGTTTTTGACTCTCTCTCTTGCTCTACCGCACCTGCTGTCTTGACCTCTGAATGACCTTACTGGTGATCTATGAACGTTTGAACATCTTGAGGAGCCATCTGGCCTTAATGGCCATGTACTGTTATAATCTCCACCCGGCACAACCAGAAGAGGACTGGCCTCCCCTCACAGCCTGGTTCCTCGCTACGTTTTTTCCTAGGTTCCTGCCTTTCTAGGGAGTTTTTCCTAGCCACCGTGCTTCTACATCTGCATGGCTTGCTGTTTGGGGTTTTAGTCTGGGTTTCTGTATAGCACTTTGTGACATCTGATGTAAAAAGTGCTTTATAAATAAACTTGATTGATTGAAATTTGATTGATTGTCATTTCTTTCCTTTCTCACATCCACTGAGTTTAAATGTATGATATTGCACTCCATTTCAAAATTCTCTTTTCTCAGTATGTCAAATCCTGTAGTTAAATTGAAATTGCTGTATCCTACAGGAATTTCAGCATCCTGCAAGTTTTGATCTTGCTGGATTCCTGAAGGTATGTTCTTTGTCCTGCAGGAATTGTCATATCTTGCACGAATATCAAAATCCTGAAGGTTTCGGTCCTGCATGATTCCTGCAGGAATGTACTTGGTCCTAAAATAATTGCCATAATCTGCAGGTTTTGGTCCTGCAGGATGGCTGCAGGAATGTACTTGGTTGTGCAGGATTTTCAAAATGTCTGTAGGACAAGTCATACACCTGCACAATTCCTTCACAAAGGGTCAAATTCCTGCAGGATTCCTCTAGGAGTTTTTTGTAAGTTACTGTCACATGGGATGACACTGGAGAGACGAAGCAGGTATGGGGAGTCAATCATTTAATATAGAATGGACATGGAACAAGACAGGAACAGCGTCAGCAAACGAGTTATACACACAAAAAACAATTAATGCAGCAGCAGGGAACACAGCTGTGGATCTGACAAATATAGGGGAGGAAATAAACAGGTGATGAGTGAGTCCAATATCGCTGATGTGCATGACAAGGGAAGGCAGGTGTGCGTAATAGATGGCAGGGGTGCGTGATGCAGGGCAGCCTGGCGCCCACAAGCACCAGACGTGACAGTTACTTTTTCTAAATTGCTTCATGATAAATTATCATATCTAAATATGAAATGTCATAGACTACAAATTCAAGGATCAGATCACTCTGGAGTCAGATGTTAACAGAATCTGTAATCTAGCATATTAAACACAAAAACTAAGTTTAAAGTGAGAATTCGGCCGGTCTAATCCCAAAAAACAAAGGGAGTTCTTGCCTACTTCACCCATATTATTTTTCTTTTTTTTAACAGAAAAAGTAGTGTGTAGCTCCAGTAGTTTGCTACACTGCTAAATGGCAGAAACTTTTTTGAATTAACTACTGAAAACACTCTCAAGATTTTAATTTAGTTCAACTTTCCACCAAGCTACTGCAAAATGTACTTAAATTACTATTACGTACTTCACTGCTACCCAACACTGGTTGTTGGTCAGACATAAGTCTGGTGCAACAATTTCAAATTCCCCAATAAGGTAATGACTGGAAAAATGGGTGTGTATAAATAAGTGTGTAAACAGATAATAACACATTACCTGATAGTTACTGCTTCTTTGAAGTTAAAATAGCCTATAGTCAAACTCAGCATGACTGGGGTTGACACAAAGCTAGGAGCCTCACATCAAAGATTATATTAATACTACTGTATGCATCTTTGGTTTTTATTTATCATCTCTTATAGTGGAGAGATGTTTCATCATGTGTTTCTAACTATCTGGCTCTTTATTACTGTAGGAATGTGCGGTGACCAGGGCTTTTAGCGATTACAACTTTATAAGGATTCTGCCTTTAATTGTCTTGGCTCTTATCATTGATTCAAATCAGGAACAAAATATGCAAAACATACTCTTATATTTTTATTTTCTCCGTCAGTACCAGGGGCACAAGTGTTTTCATGCAAACTTAGTATTCATTACCTCCTATATTATTACCTGTCTGTCTCTATATCAATTGAATTCAATTCAAATGGCTTTATTGGAATGGGAAACATATGTTGACATTGCCAAATCAAGTGAAATAGATAATTAACAAAAGTGAAATAAACAATAAAAATTAACCGCAAACATTGCAGTCACAAAAGTTCCAAAGGAATGGAGACATTTCAAATGTCATGTTATGGCTATATACAGTACAGTGTTCTTACATTGTGAAAATAGTTAACGTGCTATATCCCTGTTACTGAGAGGATGCGTGCTTACTCTCATTTCACAAGATTCTGACATCTTCCTCTTTTCGGCTGATTTCTATCCTCCATGTTATCATGGAGTCTTAATTTCCATGGTGCAATGTGCGAAATAAGATGTCTGTGAAGACATACTCCAGACCTGTTCTGTCCTACACCAAGTGTCCCAAAGGAGTATACAATGCAAAGGGATCATTGCCGCTACCTCACTTTCCAACCAAGGTGCATGAATTGAGGAGCAAACGAAGGTAGAGATGGGTGTTGCTGAATCTCATCTCTACCAAGGGAGTATCAATTGGTAGAGCATGATGCTTGTAATGCCAGAGTTGTGGGTTCAATCTCCATGGGTAGATGAGTATGAAACACATGTACACATTCATTACTGAAGGTGAATTATTATGCAGCAGGAAATGTGAATTATTATGCAGATTATAATTAATGTAGAGGGTAATACATTTTCCATAAGGAAAAATCATGACTGAAATTTCAAAGTGGAAATTACAAAGAGGCCTCCACATGGAACTAAAAATGGTTCTACCTGGAACCAAAAAAGTTTTTCCTGGACAGATGGACAGTCGAAGAACCGTTTTGGAACCCTTTTGTCTAAGAATGTGAGGTCATGAATGTCATTGAACAGATGATCTTACTCTGTCTCTCTTTCTTTCAGGAGGAAAAAGCAGATCTTAAAACTGACATACAACATCTGAAAGTCCAGCCAATTCAACATCAGTGAAGTAGAAGTGATAGCACCCCTGTAAAGATTGAGCACGGAAAGGATTTTGCCAGCTATAATCTGGAAAACAACTGCTTTAGTGTGTGGTGTGAGTGTCAAACCTCAAACCTCATGTGGGATGGTGAGTGGGATGGTGAATTAGTAAAAACAATACATTAAAGAGCAAGTTTACCTTTAAAAACATAGATCAAGACGAAAACATGGGATTAAGCTACCTGTTGCTATTTATCACCTATAAAGTCCGCACTTGAATATCTGTCAGATGCTGGGATCAAAACTGTCAAATAAAGCCATTCTCTAAATCTCAGCAATAATGTGAATCATATTCTATTCATAGCATTCTCTCTCCCCCAGCTTGGGTCTGCTGTGCTGGGATCTTGTCCACTCATGGAGTCCAGGCACTGTGGGGTGTATTGTGTAATAATGGGCCCCAGATGTGTCAGCCTTTAAGGCATGAAGGACCAAACAAGCCTCGTGTCTGTCTCTCAAACGTCTCTGGATCGCAATACGATCCCAAGTATGTTTGTTCACGACAATGGAAGAAAGTATGTGTTACTGTGCACTGCATGTTTACATTTAATGTTCTAATTTCAATAAATATATCCTGTGTTTAATTTAGATGTACAATACAGATAAATGCTTGTTTATGTTCCTGCACTGTTTTTATGTTGGAATTTGTAAAAGCTCAGGTTTCAGTACCCCTCCGCTCTCACCCTTTCTTCTCCTCCACTCTGTTATTCTATAGCTCAGCATCGAACACATTGAAGGCAGTCTCAGTCTGAGGAGGAGCTCCCACCAAGCATGCTGCTTAAGAGAGTAATGCTTTGAAGTTGAAAAAATTCCAGGAGTTTCCTGTAACAACGTTGGAGTATAATGTGAACCAGGAGCCGTGGAGTATTCCTCCTTATCCCCAGTCAAGCCAATCTGCTTGGAAGAGACATCATCACTTCAGCTGTGCGCTGCGTCTGCTTCAAGGCAGTTTCCCTGTGGATTATAAAGTGACCACCACCCCACCAAGGATGTCGAGGTTGCTCTGTGCTCTGCTTGTCCTTATGTCTCTGTGTAGTCACAGCCTAGGGGTTTCTGCCTCACAGCCAGGGAAGGGAAGACATAAGACCAGACCTCAGTATAAAGAACCTGCTGGTCTCCTGGCTCCGGAGGATGATCATGGCGGAGAGGGAGACCATGAGACCAGGACAGTCCTTGACCCAGAACAGGAATTCCTGGCTGATTTTGCAGGTAAGAAGCGTTTGTGGGTAATCACGGCCCCGTCGCACAGTGACAACTACCTCCGCATGATGGAGAAACAGATTCAGGACATGGAGCAGGAGGGGCTGAACTGTCGCCTGGCTGAGAGGGACACCTTCATCGTCACCATCATCCAGAATGCCATGATGGAAGGCAGGATCCAGAAGACCACCTTCCAAGGAGAGGCCACCATGGAGAGCATTGACTCAGACATGGTCACCAAGCTGCTGCATTACCTTGAGCTGGGGGATCAAGGCTTCGCCATGCTAGTCATGAAGAAGAACCTTAGGGTGAGTGAGCGGTTCCCCTACCCTGTCCGTGTGGAGGCCATCCTAGAGGTCATTGATCAGTTCCCCTTGCGCAAGCTGGAAAAACTCACCAGGAAGGGCTCCCCTCTGAAATGTAAAATCACCAAGAAGAGGCTGATGAAGAAAAAGATTCCTGTGAAAAAGAAGGTGTTCAGTCCCCATATGCAGGGAAACGTTACCTCTGTCACCCAGAGGAATACTGTGGCCAAGAAGGCTGCACTGAAGAGCAAAATTCAGGACATTCTCAGCGGTCGCTCCAGGTTCATCATTCGAAAGACGACCACTGATTCAAAAGGAACACAAGTATTCATCACAGGGAAGGCAAACTCCAAAGCTGTGGGAAAGGACAACCAAAAGAAAAATGGAAATGTTTTTACAGAAATAAGCACATATCCTTCTACTGTAGAGAAAAGAGAAAGAAAGACTGTAGCCAACTCTAGAGATAATAAACCAGAGAACGTTGGTGGGGGAGAAGAATCCTTGGAGAAAAACAACTCCCCCAAAAAAGGCAAGGGAAAGAAAGATGGGAAGAAAGGGAAAGGGAGAGGGAGAGTGAAGAAAAACCACAGAGAAGTGAATGAGAACAATAAGAAAGCACTGATGGACTTTGTAGAGCATTTGAAGGGGAAGAAAAGACTTATGGTACGTGCTTTTATAGGTCTCTTATAAGTATATCAAATCATTTGTTTGTTTGTGATAGATGTGTTCATCCATTTGTGATACAGGTGATAGCCACGCCCAGTGCCAGCACACCTCAGTATGTCCAGCAGAGGGAGGAGAACAAGCTTCATTTCTGTGACCTTGCCCTGAGAAAAGTTACTATGGCAACCATCCTGAGCTCAGGGCCTGACACTACCCTCATCCTGCACCACTACCAACTTGGTACTACTATGTGTGTGTCTGTGTCTACTGACTCCATTTCCCTTAGATAGATCCTACATTGATCCTATATCATATTCTCTTCAGAACTATAGTGTCATTATTGTCTTAAAGAGATTATCCTGTACTTTAAAAAATACTTTTTAGCCAGTAGTTCTGAAAGTAGCCCTCACAAGCCAAAAGTGGAACCCGAAAATTGCATAATGCATCACATATGTGCAGATATCTATATGTGCACCATTTCATTGCTCTCTCTTTCTCGCTCTGCTGTGTGAGCATATTTCTAGCTGTCACTCAAATGGCGAGGGGCTGAAGCTCATTGACTAGAACTTGAATTTCTAGGGGGTTGGCCCATGTGGGGGAAAATGTAGGGGAAAAGGCGTAGCACAGCTTCCAGAAAAAAGTCGCTTTCAAACTAGGGATTTCGTAGATAGTTGAGGTAAGACAGTAATAGTGCTCATAGATTATGTATATATGAACTACACATAGACACATTCAGCCCAAAGTGGGAGGTTTCAAAAATACTTGGCAGCCGCCAAAGTTGCAGATCATGTCTTCAACAAAAAATCAGGTTCCTCTTTGGGCTTTCATACAGTAAAACTTCATTTCTATATTCCAGATTCTGAGACGCCATTCACCTCACTACCAGAGAAGTTCACTGACCCAGATCTCATCTCTCAACTGATGAAGCAGTATGGGATGTCCTCTAAGGTTTTCTCTATGACTATGACTGACTATGACCTGAAACCCAATGTAAGCATAATCTCTATCTTGCCAGTGATTATTTGATAACACAGATCACTTTCCTCAGAAAAGTGTATATATTTTTCTTGTACTTAACGTGCCAATTATAAATGCAGTATGTGGTATTTGTATCCTAATTATTTATATCCCTTTTAGAAAGTATTTGATGTACCTCCACCCTCATCTGCGTTGATGGAATATGTTGACACCTTTCCATCGCGACGATCTGAAATGGAAAGAGAGAGAAAAACTCCACTGACCTGCTCCAAATCCCAAGAACAGGGCGGGGCATTGTTGAGGTATGTGATTAAGACTACACAGTATCTGTAATGACACCATAGTACTTAAAAACTTTAAAGCTGCAAAAAAGCATTGTAGTACTTGGCAGCATGTAGCCTAGTTGTTAAGAGTGTTGGGCCAATAAACAAAAGGTTGTTGGTTCATATACCCTTACCGACTAGGTGACAAATCTGTCGATGTTCCCTTGAGCAAGGCACTTAACTCTAATTGTTCTGCATTAAATTATGAACTCAAATGTAAATGAAGTGGTTATAGTGCTTTATAATGCAGTGCACAGATAATGATGCTTCAAGTGTAGCGTACAGATAATACTAGAGCCATTTATCCCTACCAGGTTCATGTCTAAAAGGAGACTGCTGATCATCTCTACTCCATCTGAGGACGACTACTCCTTCCAACAGCAGCTCCAGGGGCTGAGAGGACAGGCCTGTCCCATGGGTTAGTATTAGGCTCCCTGTTAAACATCTCCAACCAGACTAGTCTAAAAGTTATTGTGGGTTAACCTCAGCAACATTATGCTATTATCACAATAGTACTCAGTCACAAGTAATGGAAGAATAATGACTAAATTCTTACATTTCATTGTTGGTCTTTCCAACAGGCGTCCGTCATTTTGCCTTGTTGAAGTTGATCGGAACAGGACCAACCGCCTCAGGCACTGTGGAACTGTTTCCACTCAATGGTGAGTTGTTTTCTCTAAAGATGATACTGTGTACTGACTGTCAACAGGTAATGTCAACATGTCATGCATTCTGTGTTGTTGGGCAGGAAATGGAATCCAACTCCCTTTGAATGATCTAACCATTCCTATACACAGACCTTTTCCAAGAGATATGCTACAGAAAAACAATCTGTCTATGCTCCCCTTCCAAGCAAAAAGACAGTAACTGCTCATTTGGTCGAAAATGAGTTAATGTCATTTTTTCTACATTAAATACATGCTTAATCATGTGGACAAGTATCCCGCCTCTATTGTATTGTGTTCTGGAGAAATGTTGGTTTATGCTAGCAGTAATTGCATAAAGTTACTGTGAAACCAGGGTAAATAAAAGCTTCTTTTTTTTTCAGTTCAACGCTATGAGCAGTTACTGCCTTTTTATTTGGTAGGGAAGTATGTTCTTCTGTCATGTCCCACACTAATTCATACTCAGACTCTGGATTGATAATTTGACCAGTTCTGTCATTTCTTGATTTCTTGTTTCGGTTGATTTATTATTTGTATTGTATTTGATAGACGTTCTCCTTCACTGTTGGAGCTAGTAGCATAAGCATTTAGCTGCACCTGCTATAACAGCTGCAAATCTTTGTACGTGACCAATCAACTATGATTTGATTTATTAACAGTCAAATGGTGATGGCAATAATGGGGAAATAGCATGACAAACACCTTTCCTTTATCCTTGACAGGAAAGAGCCAAACGGAGAACGAGCCTTTGTCACGGGACGTGGTCACTGGTCTCCAGGACCAGCTGAAGATCAACCGGGAGTACTTCAGTATGCTGGTGGTGGGGAAGGACGGGGACGTGAAAGCCTGGTTCCCCTCGCCCATGTGGTCTCTGGCCAACATCTATGACCTGGTGGACTCCATGGAGCTGCGGCAGCAAGAAGAGAAGCTGCAGAGGACTTTAGGTATTCGCTGCCCTGAGGACACTGGCGGTAGTTACCAAGGTTATAATGAGGAAGCAGATTACCACAGGTCAGAGGAGTAAAGGACAGTAAACAGCCCAAAGGCCTCAAAGACCCCATGGCAGCCAGCTCAAATGAATGGTTGTGGGTAAAAGTTTGACACAATAACAGATTGAACCATGAAAGGCTTTTTATTTTAAATGTTTTTGCAAACATTTATCAGAGGCGTGGCATTTGTAGTTAGAAATGGCCGACATTACATAAAATGATCTACAATTGAAGAGTTGCATTCCAAAACGCTGTATATCCATTTTCAGAAATGTTGGTAAATTAGCTTTTATTGTTTAATGTAATATCAAATCATGACATGGGATTGTTCAATAACAAACATGTATTTCTTTAAAATCTATCTTTTGATGCTTTCAGAGGCAAATAATATATATATACCGGTCTCACTCTCAGAGAAATACACAGGTTTTACACAGTGAAATGTTACAAATAACTACATTTGTAATAAAGAACAGTACAAATTATATATTTATATGACATTTTTAAATGTATAATTCACTACAGTAATATGAGATCTGTATGGAAAACATTTACATTTGACATTTTAGTCATTTAGCAGATGTTCTTATCCAGAGTGACTTACAGTTAGTGCATTCATCTTAAAATAGCTAGGTGAGACAACCACATATCACAGTCAGATATACAGGATACAAACTTTCCATTCCAGCTAAACAATGGACATATACTGTTTTACCCCCCAATAAAATAATCTAACAAAAAATAAAAATCAGAGAACAAAATTTTACACACATTATGGTATCAATCAAAAAAACACAAATGTAAAAAATTGATGGATGTAACGTTTTGGAAATAAACTCTTCAAATACTTAATGTTTCTTGAAATTAAAAAAAGGTTTGTTTTTATAATTGTGATGTTGACATCTGTTTCTTTCAAAATTACAGACGTGGAAAGCTGTAAAAAAGAAAGTAATGAAAAACTATGCCTGAAAGTGTGCTTCAACAACTCCCCTATTTGGCCACATCAATCACACATGTCTACATTGTCATGGAAAATAACTACAAATCTTACAGTTTGTTATAGACTAATATCTAGGTAGTAGGATAGGAATTGGTTTGACGACAGAAGGTCAGGTCATTAGCTGTAAGCTAATAGTAATCTGTGTTTCATCGTGGCCTACAGATGTAAGATCTTAATTTAATCACCCTGTTGTAGGTGAACTTTTCTGCAATGCAGGAAATGCAAAACGTATAATGTATTCAAGGATTAAAAAGGCTTCTGATTTTTGTAATTTCCACTTTCAGACTTGACTTTCCCTTGTGAAAAATGTATCAACCCCTACAAAAATGTCCATTAGTTATAACCCTGTTGCGTCGGGATTATTTTCCTGCTGTAGCAAACTGGCTCAAATTAAGATCCTACATCAGTAAACATATAATAGGAATAAGATGGGTCTAAGAAATGTGGTTGTACAGTATTTGACCTGGATTTTGGGCTGTTGTTTTTCAGCTATGCTGGGAGCAATTAAAGTAGGATTTGTGGAGAGAAAAAAGCATGTGTTCAGCAGCTTTGAAATGGACGCTGATAACTAGGTGCAGCACATAGTAAAAAAGAAAGTTACAGCACGCCGGGAAAAATTTGCAGTAATAACTGTCAAAGACAGACCTTCATCTTTCCATTATTTCAGTTTGGACAAATCAGTTGTTAATTTCAGATCAATCTATTTCATTAAAGATCTTGGCTAGGTACTATCTAAAATTTCACACAGCATTCATCCAGACACTTTTCATTTAATTTCCACAGTCTCTTAGAACAATGACAACAACAACATCAACCCTTCATTCACATATTGGCGAGCCCTAAGGTTTGACTGCATTGGCCAGTGGACTTTCTGTCTTTGTGTCTCTGATCCTCTTGTCACATAATACAGTCAATTGTATTACAGGGTTTTGTATACTAGTCCATGAAGTACACTACCAGTCAAAAGTTTAAGAACATCTACTCATTCAAGGGTTTTTCTTTATTTGTACTATTTTCTACATTGTAAATAATAGTGAAGACATCACAATTATGAAATAGCACATATGGAATCATGTAGTAACCAAAAAATTGTTAAACAAATATACATATATTTTCCATTTGAGATTCTTCAAATAGCCACGCTTTGCCTTGACATCTTTGCACACTGTTGGTATTCTCTCAACCAGCTTCATGAGGTAGTCACCTGCAATGCATTTCAATTAACAGGTGTGCTTGTTAAAAGATCATTTGTGGAATTTCTTTCCTTCTTAATGCGTTTGAGCCAATCAGTAGTTTTGTGATAAGGTAGGGGGTATACAGAAGATAGCCCTATTTGATAAAATACCAAGTCCATATTATAATATTATGGTGAGAACAGCTCAAATAAGCAGGGAAACAACAGTCCATCATTACTTTCAGACATGAAGGTCAGTCAATCCGGAAAATGTCAAGAACTTTGAAAGTTTCTTCAAGTGCATTGGCAAAAACCATGAAGCGCTATGATGAAACACACACACACACACACACACACACACACACACACACACACACACACACACACACACACACACACACACACACACACACACACACACACACACACACACACACACACACACACACACACACACACACACATTCAGTACACACAGAGGAACTCATTCACATGCACAAACAAAGACACTCCTCTACCCAAGGGCCACCAGCCCACGTACAGACTAGATAGATACCCTGGGCGCTGACTGTACCCACTATGGTGAGTACCAGACTTGCAATCATATCATCGTGAGTTGGGACCCTGAGAAGTAAATGGTACTGTATCTTTATTAGCTACTGTATAACTAGCTCCAACTTTCAAAGTTTATTTGCCATGTGCACAGGATACAACAGGTGTAAAACAGTACAGTGAACAGGAGGGTGCTGAGGGGAGAACCTAGACCACTCCAGTATCCCTGTAAATTGAGTACAGGCACTGGCACTGACCTACATATACTTGCATTCTCATGTTTCTTTAACTCTCATCGTTGTTCTTGTATAGTTTTTATTCAGACTTATTTTTTTAAATGTTATCTATGTTATCTAAGTTATTATCTATGTTATTATTATCATTGCATTGTTGGAAAGTTCTCTCAAGGTTAGAATTCCACTGTACCACAGGATGTTGTAGGCACCTTTAATTGTGGAGAACGGCTCATAATAACGTCCTGAACGGAGCAAATGGAATGGCATCAAACATCTGGAAACAATGTTTTTGATGTATTTGATACCATGCCACTAATTCCACTCTAGTCATTACCATAAGCCCATTCTTCACAATTAAGGTGCCAACAACCCCCTGCCCAATATCCTGGCATTTGGGACTGGCTCAGCCAAACCCAGTCGGCCTCCTAGGTTCAACTTGGAAAAGTTCAAGAAGGGCATAGAGGCTTGTACCGATGGTAAGTGTTCTATCTCAAACATAACTAATAAGTCACAAGAGGCCAAAATCTGACAACTGAGAGACAGATTAGAGCTGTTGAATTTGCTTTACAGCACAGTGCGTTGCTTTATATAAGCCCTGTTACATAAAGAATAAGTGAAGTTAAACACACAGCTGTGCTGTAATTTAATATCAAAATGTAAAACCAAAGATGCAGAAATGAATGCTTCCCCTAAATAAGTTCCCTCTAGTTTTTCTTTTTTCTTCCTCCTTTCTACAGCTGATGTTTACACCCTAACTGGGAAGTTCATCTTTAAACTGGCACATATTCAAGTGAAAGGTTTCTGGTTTGGATCCACATGGGGATATGGTTTTGACTAAAGACAGATTTCAGCATGGTTTGCATGCATTGCTGTTAGTCAGCAGAGAGAAGAATCCAATGTGAATTCCACACTCCCCCTGGTGAGAATGTAGGCCAAAGCTGTTACAGACACTATTTATCGATTTGAGTAATGATTGTTGCCTACATGCAGGTTGAAAATCAACATATTCAGTAACCAGGTATCCAAGAGTACAAGGGTCATCTCAAACTCTGCTATTCTCCCTTTCAACTACAGAATAACTTCCACAGAACAAGTTGGACTGAGACTTGATTCAAATAAAATCATTTGTATTTGTCACATACCAGTTTTGCAGATGTTATTGCGGGTGTAGAAACATGCTTGTATTCAATCACTATATACAGCTGATTTGAAAATAAACATGTTCATGCAATTTCCTTCTTCACTGTATGCGTGAGGAGGTCATCTAAAGGCCTGTATTGTCTCCACTGAAGGTCCTGCTGGGTTAAAGAAGGGATCTGTTCCCCCAACCCCTGCCTCTCACTCCAGTAACCATATGGCCCCACCCCTGCACTCTCACCCCATGGCCCCTAGCCTGCCCCCGCGACCACCAGAAGCCATGTGAGTGCCGGACTCTGATAATCAGAGGAGAGTCGTGTGAAAGCCGGACGATATTTGAGAATACCACTACTGGCATTGAAGTACATCACAGGAGGCTGCTGAGGGGAGGACGACTCATAGTAATGGCCAGAACAGAGCTAATGGAATGGAATCAAACCCATGGAAACCATGTTTGATGTATTTGATACCATTCCACACCAGCCATTACCATGAGCCCGTCCCTTCCAGTAAAATGCACATAAGGCTCTAGAGACACACTGTACTTGCTTCAGAGCATAGAAACAGCACACCTTCCCTTTCACAAAACCCAGGTCTTTGTTTATATCCTACTATTAATTATTTCCTTGAGTAACTTTCACAGTTGAATCCCACTGGGCACACAGTGGTTGAATCAACATTGTTTCCACATCATTTCAAATAAATTACAGTGAACCAACATGGAATCGACATTGAATTGATGTCTATGCCCAGTGGCATACTTGTCCACTGATCTTGTTTCCATTGTGTTGTGCTGAGTCATTTTGGCCAGTTGACTGACTTTGTGACTCTGCCTCCAGAATCCAACCAGACCCAGAAGAGAACTGATGATGATGTTACGTACGCCTCTAGGAAGAGGGAACACAACACCCTGCTAGAATTCAACTCTCCGTGGAGTGAAAAAGCTATGGGATTGTAGGTGTGAGTAAGGATGACAAAAGCAGATAATTTATTCCTTCACAAGGTAAATTTGGGGAAAAGGGGCTGTAACAGAACCAAAGCAAAGAAAGTAAATTTCAAAGCATTCTCTCCTACCTTACCTGCCTGCCCACTACTTACCTAACCTACCTTCTCCTACCTACTTACCTAACCTACCTTCTACTACCTTACCTGCCTGCCCACTACTTACCTAACCTACCCTCTCCTACCTTACCTGCCTGCCCACTACTTACCTAACCTACCCTCTCCTACCTTACCTGCCTGCCCACTACTTACCTAACCTACCCTCTCCTACCTTACCTGCCTGCCCACTACTTACCTAACCTACCCTCTCCTACCTTACCTGCCTGCCCACTACTTACCTAACCTACCCTCTCCTACCTTACCTGCCTGCCCACTACTTACCTAACCTACCCTCTCCTACCTTACCTGCCTGCCCACTACTTACCTAACCTACCCTCTCCTACCTTACCTGCCTGCCCACTACTTACCTAACCTACCCTCTTCTACCTTACCTGCCTGCCCACTACTTACCTAACCTACCCTCTCCTACCTTACCTGCCTGCCCACTACTTACCTAACCTACCCTCTCCTACCTTACCTGCCTGCCCACTACTTACCTAACCTACCCTCTCCTACCTTACCTGCCTGCCCACTACTTACCTAACCTACCCTCTCCTACCTTACCTGCCTGCCCACTACTTACCTAACCTACCCTCTCCTACCTTACGATTTCAATAATCAAAAACACACATACCTTAATAGCAGCGGCTACAAAGTATTTAACAATAACATTTCACTCTCACTCTCACTCTCACTCTCACTCTCACTCTCACTCTCACTCTCACTCTCACTAACCAAAATACAGGACATAAACCTCAGCTCTCTGTAGCAACAGAACACTCGCTTATATAGAAGGAGTCTGTAATGGGATACAGCTGTATCCACTGACGAGGGGGCGGGGTCAGCTCCAATTAGCAAAAAGGGCTGACCAATCAGCTGCTTGGGGGAATTTCAGGAAGCCATCCTGAAACACACACACACATACAAAAAAAAAACACAACACAGAAACTGGGGAACGTAACAGATTATATGGGGTTAATGAACAGCCCTCCAGCCCCTCCAGTATTCTGACTGCATCTTTTTCATCCAATAGGACAGTGAAAGTGATGAAATGTATGAAGATCTTGATGAAAGATGGTGAGAAAGATTCCCTCCAAGTTCTATTCAACTTTTTCTATTGTACCAATCTGTGAAATGTGCAACAGGCTTTAGACATAGAGACAGAGGACTCTATAGCGACTCTATAGCGCCCAAAAGCTGATGAGATGTCTGAGACAAGTCTATAGTTTTATATAAACACTGCCCTCTAGTGAGCATTAACACCACTGACACTTATTTATTATCAGGGGGGCAGTGGAATCAAAGGAGCAAGAGAAGAAGAGAGAGAGGGAGGAGACAAAGCGATAGGAGGTGGGAAAGACAGAACAAAAAGAATATGAGACAAAATAGACCAAAAGGTAATTCAAAATAAGTGTTCCCAAAAGCCTGCTGTTCAGTAGTTCCCCTAGATCTAGTTGTATTGTAGAATCCATCCGGTAGACTATAGAGAGAATAAAGTAGACCGATTTATGACCCTATGTCCGGATGACGTGTACATACCCAAATATCGGTATCCGGCCAGGACATCCTGTTCCTGTTGTCACGTGTTAGAGGGTGTGTTAATTTATATCTATATTGCATCTATACCTTTGGGGGTTGTGGCAGACGCATTATAAATAAGGCCCAGAACAACACATGCGGCCCCAGAACACTAAACAAGATTTTTTTAAATAAAACCCAGAACATTAAACAGAAAAGTATGTCTCCTAGGCCAATTCTCGGGGTGCTATGCATCTCTTGTCACGAACCCAATGATAAAAGCATTGAGGACGTTTTGTGTGAGGCCCCTGAATGTTTTAAATTAGTTTTGGATACGAGTGATGGACATATGTCTTACATATTCCAACCTGAGAATTCTACGGTTAAGATATTCACAGACAGCGGCCCCAAACACCTTTATCAGGCAAAACCCGGGAGTTTTTCTCCTGCGCTGCGGATGAGAGAATGGCTTAAGATAAGGCTAGCGCTCTGTCAAATTGAACAGGCCCTGAGCGGTACAACCCTGCAAGGATATGCAATGGAAGAACTTGTGTGCGGGCGCAGTGATTTGAAGGCCCTAAGAATCGCTTCAATAGCGTATAGCCCCGACTCTAAAGTGACAATTTTAGCATGTGAACAATTTGATAGTACAAATGCGACGAAGTCTGTCAATTCATATGTATTTTCCAAAGCCTGCAAGGATGTACACTTTTTTATGCCAGTGTTTAGCTTTAAATGGATTGATTACCCTATATACATAACCCCGATGAATAAGCTGGACAGTCTTTTCCAAAATCGTGAACAATTACGGCGCTGGCCGCGTCTATCCTTAAAACATACCCAGGATCTACATGCCAGACGTTTGATCTATCCCTGGAGTGAAAACTTACGGAGCCTTGACGGAGAGTGTGTGGGATATCCTGAGAGCAAGAGAGCATGTCTTGATGTGGGTGAATTGGAGACGGATGGGGGTCAGGGCTAACCGGCCCCTTTATCTGTAATAAATTAATAGTAAAAATGTTAAATTAATTATAACATGTTTTACACTGTATGTACTAAATATAATGAATTAAATAAATGGTTTTAAAGAGGTATCTCGCCTTTAACGAAGGGGCTCTGTCTTTTAGATCTATCATCATGCATGTCTCTGAGAAAAGTAATTTCGGAAAAGATGTCTGTGTGAGGGCATCTGCGTGCGAGTGTAGGTGTGTGTGTTTCAAAACAAAAGGGGGTGGGGGTGTGTGTTCAACAATGCCATGGCATTTGCACTCAAGGCTCTCTCTCTTTCTGTCAAGATATCTGGCTACCCTCAATCAAAAAGTGTGTGGGGTTGTGTTTGTGCGACTCTTCAAATGGGCACTTTCGATTCATTTACCACACAAGCCTTTCAAATACGTATTTATCTCATCCCCAAGGACGTGGGGGGCTAAAAAGTCAAACACCTCGGCAGAATATATATTTTCTAGACAACCTCCTACAGTTTAAAACATATGTTATTTGTAATCAGTGCATATACAAACGGCCTCCCACCCAGGTTCATACATTTATATCAGACACTCCCCAAAGCTGCGACCAATGATGTTGTAGGAAATCAAAAGGAAATACGGGCAGTCAATATGTCGAGACAACCACCTGTGGTTTTGGAGTCTCTAAACATTCAGAGGTCCTGCCACCCGAAAAAAAACGTCATCCCCGCTCTGTAAGATCATTACAGAACATCTCTCCTTTGAGCCAAGTCCGCGGAGTGAGGCTAGTGAAACAGATACTATCCCCTCTGTACGAATGGCCAAAAGCTTAACTCCAGACACCAGGCCAACAGCCCAGAACAGCTAAAAGATCATCCTTGTAATGAATTTCTTCTTCTTCCGAAGAGGAGAGGCGAAACGGATCAGAGGACCAATACGCGGCGTGGTAATTGTCCATGGTTCTTTTTAATACGTTAAGGTACACATGAACAACTGACTACAAAAAACAAGAAATGTGAAAACTCAAAACAGTCCTATCTGGTGCAAAGACAGAGACAGGAACAATCACCCACAAACACACAGTGAAACCCAGGCTACCTAAGTATGATTCTCAATCAGAGACAACTAATGACACCTGCCTCTGATTGAGAACCATACTAGGCCGAAACATAGAAATACCCAAATCATAGAAAAACAAACATAGACTGCCCACCCAACTCACGCCCTGACCATACTAACTAAATACAAAACACAGGAAATAAAGGTCAGAACGTGACATATATGTACACATGAAGACAATTGAAAGGGTGAAATGAGAAACGTCATTGTTTGCTAACTGATCGACTTTGATACCAAACTAATGGGGATTATAGATTGAATAACCATTCACTGTTTGTATTCTTTCATGATTTATGATAAATAGTTACGAGCCTAAATTACTTACGGATGATTACTATTGACTTATTAATGAACTGGATTGTTGACTTCCCTAATTATGTTAATCATGAATGATTGTTATGATATAATCTTTGGGATGAGGAATTTGAACGGATACATGTTATTTGTTTCATTAGTGATGCAGCACAGACTACTCAGTAAATATACCACTTTATGGTTAAAGGAATTCCTGCCTCAGTCTCATCCATTCCTCTGTCACCTGACACTTTGATTTAACACCTCACTGTCAGTCATCCTACCTGTCCAGCTACCCACACAGATTCCACTAATCCTTCAGATGGCTACTTTGAAGAATCTCAAATATAAAATATATTTTGATTTAACACTTTTTTGGTTACTACATGATTCCATATGTGTTTTTTCATAGTTTTGATGTCTTCACTATTATTCTACAATGTAGAAAATAGTAAAAATAAAGAAAAACCCTTGAATTAGTAGCTGTTCTAAAACTTTTGACTGGTAGTCCAGAGGAGGAGAGAGGCCGTATTTCACATGACAAACATTACAGTAGACATGTGACACTGGTGGTTCAGTGGAGATGGAAACAGCAGTGGGGCTGCTTGGAATAGGCAAATAAAGCAGATGAATAGAAAGTGATAAGGCTGCCGTACTTATGACTCAATAGGAGTCCCTCTGCAGAGAGGGGAAGTTGTTAAAAGCACACACACTGAGGTCACAATTGCTTACACACACACACACACACACACACACACACACACACACACACACACACACACACACACACACACACACACACACACACACACACACACACACACACACACACACACACACACACACACACACACACACACACACACACACACAGAGGAACTAATTCACATGCACAAACAAAGACTCTCCCTACCCAAGGACCACCAGCCCACGTACAGACTTGATAGATTCTCTGGGCGCTGACTGTTCCCACTATGGTGAGTACCAGACGTACAGTAAATGGTACTGTATCTTTATTAGCTACTGTATAACTAGCTTCATGTTTCAAGTTTTAAAGTTTATTTGCCACGTGCACAGGATACAACAGGTGTAAAACAGTACAGTAAACATGAGGCTGCTGAGGGGAGAACGGCTCATAATAATGGCCGGAATGGAGCAAATGGAATGTCATCAAACACCTGGAAACCATGTGTTTGCTGTATTTGATACCATGCCACTTATTCCACTCTAGTCATTACCATGAGCCCATTCTCCACAATTAAGGTGCCAACATCCTCCTGTGGTACAGTAATATTCTAACCTTGAGAGATCTTTCCAACAGTGCAATGATAATCATAACTTAGATAACATAGATAAAATGTTAAAAAGTCTGACTAAAAAACACACAAGAACTGCAATGAGAGTTAAAGAAACATGAGAATGCAAGTATATACAGGTCAGTGGGTTTATACATAAGAAGTGAATGGTAGTAGGATATACATGTAACAGGGCAGAACATTTCAGTTGGGAAAGCTTTACTGTTTGTTTACCGTCCTTGTTGTACAACGTAGTGTAGTGGCAGGTAGGAGCAGGAGTTTTGTAAATATATACTATTCTATTTTAATGTTCTTTGTTATACGGTGCCCTGTTTTCTTTGCACATTTTTCTTGGAAGTTTTATGAAAGCGCTATGAGACGGAGATTAGAAAAGTTTGTTGATGTCTTTTTGTTTTTTCTTATTAGAGTAGCTCTTAACCTCTGCATTATAGAAGTACTTGTTCAAAGCAGTTTTGCTTAACAGGGTTGTGGCAGTCTGGATTGTGTAATACAGCCTTTTCAACTTGAAACCTTTGGTTCCTCTTTGCTTTTACTCAATACATGTTATCCTTTATTGAGCTATAAGAACAACATCTAAGACACTGACCTCTCCTTAGCGTGTCAGGAGGTTAGTTATATTGTTGGAAAAATCATTAATACTAAGTAATCTTAATTACAACAGCCTACTTTTTTTTTGCTCAAGGCCATGTCATATCAAAATAATTCCCAGCTCACAGCCAACTCACAGCCAACTCATCTCATGTATCAAAAAAGTCCATGTGTTGCTGTAGAAACTCTGTTATTGGCTGTAATTTACTCCTGCTAGACATGCAGCACACTCTGGTGAGGTGACTATAGACAGAAGGATGCTGAAAGGACATTCTTTAATGTCTTTGTGACACATACAGTAGCCGTTAGACAAGTGAAACCCACTGTGTCTGTAAAGTCATAAACATGAAATAGCATTGTCACACAGTCTTTAGCACATCCATAACAGACACATTCCCCTTTAGATCTTTGTTTAATAATGATTAGCTTCCAAATGGCTACATTTGTAAGGGACATGAACTAGTTAGTGGCAAGAAAAAGTATGTGAACCTTTTGGAAATACCTGGATTTCTGCATAAAATGGTCATAAAATGTGATCTTCATCTTGGTCACAACAATAGACAAACACAGTCTGCTTAAACTAATAACAAACAATTATAGGTTTTCATGTCTTTATTGAACACACCGTGTAAACATTCACAGTACAGGGTGGGGAAAGTATGTGAACCTTTGGATTTAATAACTGGTTGCCCCTCCTTTGGCAACAATAACCTCAACCAAATGTTTTCTGTTGCGGATCAGACCTGCACAACGGTCAGGAGGAATTTTGGACCATTCCCCTTTACAAAACTGTTTCAGTTCAGCAATATTCTTGGGATGTCTGGTGTGAACTGCTCTCGTGAGGTCATGCCACAGCATCTCAAATAGGGTTGAGGTCAGGACTGGGCCACTCCAGAAGGCGTATTTTCTTCTGTTGAAGCCATTTTGTTGTTGATTTACTTCTGCGTTTTGGGTCGTTGTCCTGTTGCGTCACCCAACTTCTGTTGAGCGTCAATTGGCGGACAGATAAGCCTAACATTCTCCTGCAAAATGTCCTTAATAAACTTGGGAATTCATTTTTCCATCAATGATAGCAAGTTGTCCAGGCCCTGAGGCAGCAAAGCAGCCCCAAACCCTGATGCTCCCTCCTCCATACTTTACAGTTGGGATGATGTTTTGGTTTTGGTGTTGGTGTACTGAGCCTTTTTTTCTCCACACTGTGTTGTGTGTTCCTTCCAAACAACTCAACTGTAGTTTCATCTGTCCACAGAACATCCAGGTGCACTTTTGGGAACTTCAGACGTGCAGAAATGTTTTCTTTGGACAGCAGTGGCTTCTTCCGTGGTGTCCTCCCATGTTTTACATATCGTAGACTTGTCAACAGAGATGTTAGCATGTTCCAAATATTCTGTAAGTCTTTAGCTGACACTAGGATTCTTCTTAACCTCATTGAGCATTCTGCACTCTACTCTTGCAGTCATCTTCGCAGGACAGCCACTCATAGGGAGAATAGCAACAGTGCTGAACTTTCTCCATTTATAGACAATTTGTCTTACTGTGGACTGATGAATATCAAGGCTTTTAGAGATACTTTTGTAACCTTTTCCAGCTTTATGCAAGTCAACCATTCTTAGGTCTTCTGAGATCTCTTTTGCTCAAGGCATGGTTCACATCAGGCAATGCTTCTTGTGAATAGTAAACTCAAATCTTGTGAGTTTTTTATAGGGCAAGGCAGCTCTAACCAACATCTCCAATCTCGTCTCATTGATTGAACCTCCAGGTTAGCTGACTCCTGGCTCCAATTAGCTTTTGGAGAAGTCATTAGCCTAGGGTTTGACATATTTCTTCCAACCTACACTGTGAATGCTTAAATGATGTATTCAATATAGACAAGAAAAATACAATAATGTGTGTTATTAGTTTAAGCACAACATTTTTGTCTATTGTTGTGACTTAGATGAGGAGCAGATCAAATTTGATGACCAATTGTTGGGGATGAATCAGAATAGTTGGGTAACATAGATAAGATGTTTTATTTTCATTATATGCTTGTCAGTTACTTCTCATTTAGAATGTATCTTGTTGTAATATAGTGGTGGCCATTTGCAGTTATCCTTTCTCTGTCCTGGGTTCAGTTACTTGGGCCGCAGAGAGGGAAGAGGTCAAGCTTGTCTTCATATGTAAACATATCTTTTAAACCATGTGAAGGGATGATTGAGGGGGAACCAATTATCTCTTAGCTCCACAATGTCTGTGTGCCAGTCACTGTGTCTCTGAGATCTTGTCCAGGAGGGGTGTGTTTAATATATGCTAGTGGATAAGGTTTTGTTTTTGGTCCTGAGTGGTACCAAGAGCGAGATAAGAACATAGTTTAGGAGACAAAGCTGAACGATAATTTATAGCCAATGCTGTCTGGCTATGTGTGTCTTTGCTATAAAGGATCTCAGTTGCAATGTGTAAGGACTCTCAGAGAATTCATTTATAGACACTGAATTGATCTGAGAGTCACAGGGTTGTGATGGAGCTCATAATAATTAAAGATGGACTTTATGATAACTCTGACTTGTGTGGTGGTTTGGGTCTCATGATTTGATAAATACAGGATATTTCCACTACACAATTTATCCAGAAATCCAGATAATTCCAAAGGGTTCACATATGTTCACATAAGGCGGTGGCCCGTTCCTGTAGGTTCATGCTCTACAACATCCGCAGAGTACGACCCTGCCTCACACAGGAAGCGGCGCAGGTCCTAATCCAGGCACTTGTCATCTCCCGTCTGGATTACTGCAACTCGCTGTTGGCTGGGCTCCCTGCCTGTGCCATTAAACCCCTACAACTCATCCAGAACGCCGCAGCCCGTCTGGTGTTCAACCATCCTAAGTTCTCTCACGTCACCCCGCTCCTCCGCTCTCTCCACTGGCTTCCAGTTGAAGCTCGCATCCGCTACAAGACCATGGTGCTTGCCTACGGAGCTGTGAGGGGAACGGCACCTCAGTACCTCCAGGCTCTGATCAGGCCCTACACCCAAACAAGGGCACTGCGTTCATCCACCTCTGGCCTGCTCGCCTCCCTACCACTGAGGAAGTACAGTTCCCGCTCAGCCCAGTCAAAACTGTTCGCTGCTCTGGCTCCCCAATGGTGGAACAAACTCCCTCACGACGCCAGGACAGAGGAGTCAATCACCACCTTCCGGAGACACCTGAAACCCCACCTCTTTAAGAAATACCTAGGATAGGATAAAGTAATCCTTCTCACCCCCCTTAAAAGATTTAGATGCACTATTTTAAAGTGGCTGTTCCACTGGATGTCATAAGGTGAATGCACCAATTTGTAAGTCGCTCTGGGTAAGAGCGTCTGCTAAATGACTTAAATGTAATGTAAATGTAATATGTTTTCTTGCCACTGTAAGTGGATTCCAGCTGAAGTGGATTCCGTGTCGTTTCTGGGGGGAAACTACGGAGTTGAGCAATAGTCATGCATGCTCACCAATGAGGCAAAAGGTGTTTAGCTAATAAAAAGTGTTTAGCTAATGATTGAACATGTCACGTGCATTGACTGCTTTAAGCAGAACCAGTGGGAATGATATTCAGATACCTAATAAGTAATCTCCCTCTGTGGCTGTGTTACAAGTTGTTGCTCTTTATATGACATGATACAATTTACAATACATTGTGAAACAAGTGTTAACATGTTTCATTAATTGATTAGTTGATGCCACTTCTTATGGACACTTCTGGCCTCCTAGCTGTCTCAATTGTCTGTCCAAGTTCAACAACAGCACAGCGTGTTCCTCCCTGGCCAGGGGGCCGTCAGCCTTGTGCAATAGGAATGTCTGTCCTCCGGACTTATCAGCACTTCCTCATGATAGGTTGCTCTATCTCAATTCAAACAAACCTCATTAACGTGAGGTGTGGTGCTACAAGAGGAAAGCCATCCACCACTTATCCCTTATTGTCAACAACATGGAGCATATAGTAGTCTTTTACTGCAGCTATCACTAGAGCAGCTTATAACAGATGCATGTTCAAAACCTCACACAGACAGAACACAAATAAACTGATTTTTTGTCATTTGCATCTTGAGCATGGAAATACAGGATTAACAAGAGACTACAGCTACAACAACAATGTAGTCGGACACAGAAGTTAAAGAACTCTTTCACCATAGAGTGGTAATCTGGTTATTTGGGCCTTCTTAGGTCATCGTAATTATATTTTTAACAACCAGCCATTCAATATATTGTTTTTGTCAAATAGTAAGTAGCAGAACCATTATCGTTAGACCTCCTATATTGACTATGAAAAACAAAGCAAAGCATGGGTTAATCAAGTAATGTGAGCACAAAACACTGATGTGTCCACTTCCTGTTTAGCACCATGACTTTGTTGCATTTCCTGTGTGATCTGTCACACACTGGGTCCTGAGGGTCTAAGTGCTCTTAGTACCTCAAGACACGAAGAGGTAAGTGAATCATTGTTGGCTTACTTCAGTGAGATTGAAGTGGCTAAAAAGACCAACATGGTGCAAACACAGTATAGTTTACTCAGGGTTCGGTCGTAAGGCTTAGAATCCTTTTTAGAGTCCGTCCTTTGAGTTTCATCAATCTGAGCTGTAAAATCATAGAGCAACCTTTCTCTTAGATGTTGTGATTGGTTTGGAATGAGTAGCTGTACGTGTGGAAGTTGGAGTAATTTCTAAATGTCAGTTATTGAACAATTGTTACAACCTCCAGCTTTCTCCCCCCTGGGTCCCACCCCTTTCTCTCCATTTTTCTCCCTCTCTAGCTCCCTCGTTAAATGTGTCTGTGTTTGTATAGTAGAGACATTTTCAATGGTGGTTAATGAATCAATAATGCAATATTGATGTGAATGACATTAAATGTTTCCGTCTTCCTCAAATTCATATTTATTAAGGGAAACTCCTGAGAGTGTATACATTAAGCACACTTCCTCCTCAGTAGTCTTTCTCTGTTTCCTGCCAGCAGGACAACAAGTCTGATGTGAAGGCCATCATGGCTCGCTTCAACACGGGGGGAAATGCTACAGAGGGTATCTCCTCAGAACATCCAAAAGCTACAGTGCACCCCACCCTGTCCTCAGGACCCCACATCCAGCCTAAGAAACCTGCCCTGGAGACCAGCCTTTCAGGCAGCGCAGCCTCCACCACGCCCAAACCCAACTTCCTCAAGAGCACCATCTCCACCAAGAACGCTCCAGAAGTCAGGGACTTTCCCAAAATCAAAGTGATCCCTAGTAAGTTTGGAAACGCCCAAGAGGACAGCAAACCCTCCTTTGTCAAACAGTACCCCTTTAAACTCAAACCACCTGGCCCAGAGATATCCCAGGATGCTGAGGTCAAAAGCCCTTTGCCCAAACTCCCTCTCCAGAAGCCCTCTCTGAGCTTGACCTCGTCTGACATCAAGTCTTCCTTTCCCAAACCTCCCCTGGGTGTGGCCAAACCCTCCTGGGTCAAAGACAGCAGCCCCAAACCTGACGATAGTGGGGGTACCTCGAACTCCATCCCACCCAAAATATCCCCTTCCAAAAAAAACATCATCTCCATTGCAAAGATGAGTCTACAGACAGAGGATAGTGTGGATGGAGCAGTGGATTCTACAACCAAACCACTGGGAGCAGCTTCTATCCTCAAACCCTCCAACTTCAGGACTACACAGAACGTGTTCAATAGAGGAGATACCCTATCTGAGAATGGGGTAAAGGAAATAACCAAACTTCCCCTCACTTCCAGCGACTCTTGTCTTCCTATACCTACAGCCAGTAAGAAACCCAGCTTCATTAAGAAGCCCCTGGGTCCCACCCCCCCAGTCGTGGGGGTGAGCAACAGTAGCCCGTCCCCCCCCCAATTGAACCCCATGCCCAATTTCCTGGCAATAGGGACTGCGCCAGCCAAACCCAACCGGCCTCCTAGGGTGACCTTGGATAAGTTCAAGAAGGGCACAGAGGCTAGGACCGATGGTAAGTGTTCTATCTCAAACGTAACTAATAAGTTACATACTGCCAAATCCATCAATAGTGAAGATGCTTCTGCTGTGGTTTTCTAAACATGCTGCAGTTGTTCAGACTTTCCGTCTTGCATCCAGACCAGAGGGGTTTATGTGGTTGTATGCTCCACTGATCAGAACCCCCAGAGACGGGTAGTAGAGGACACGCAGACACACACACACACGCAGGAAGGCAACTTGCATGTACACACACGCGCACACACACACGCAGGCAGGCAACTTGCATGTACACACGCGCACACACACACACACACACACACACACACACACACACACACAGGCAGGCAACTTGCATGCACACACGCATACGCACACACGCACATGCATGCACACCGTAGAGTACACACTCACTCACACACTCAACTGCATCATAGGTCTTCATCACAAACCACAAGACCAAATCTGACAACTGAGAGACAGATTAGAGCTGTTGAATTTGCTTTACAGCACAGTGCGTTGCTTTATATAAGCCCTGTTACATAAAGAATAAGTGAAGTTAAACACACAGCTGTGCTGTAATTTAATGTCAAAATGTAAAACCAAAGATGCAGAAATGAATGCTTCCCCTAAATAAGTTCCCTCTAGTTTCTCTTTTTTCTTCCTCCTTTCTACAGCTGATGTTTACACCCTAACTGGGAAGTTCGTCTTTAAACTGGCACATATTCAAGTGAAAGGTTTCTGGTTTGGATCCACATGGGGATATGGTTTTGACTAAAGACAGATTTCAGCATGGTTTGCATGCATTGCTGTTAGTCAGCAGAGAGAAGAATCCAATGTGAATTCCACACTCCCCCTGGTGAGAATGTAGGCCAAAGCTGTTACAGACACTATTTATCGATTTGAGTAATGATTGTTGCCTACATGCAGGTTGAAAATCAACATATTCAGTAACCAGGTATCCAAGAGTACAAGGGTCATCTCAAACTCTGCTATTCTCCCTTTCAACTACAGAATAACATCCACAGAAGAAGCAGGACTGATGCTTTATTCAAATAAAATTACATTTTATTTGTCACATACAGACAGTAGCGTTTCTAGCTTGCATAGATCCCTGGGCGAATGGATGGATGCCCCCCCCCCCCAAAAAAGCACCATTCTGCACTAACTGCAATATTTATTCAGACATTTGAAACAACACAAATAAATATTGAGAACATTTAAAACGATATCAATGTAAAAACATATACAAAAATAAATATCCAAAATAGATAAATATCCAAAATAAGTAACAAAGACCAATTGAAACAAATTTGTGTTGATTTGGCACTCGAGCATCAATACATTACCATCCCCCAACACTGTCAACCAAGAGTCAAGACTAAACTAATTCACCTTGGTGGTGTGCAGACTGGTTTTATATTATTCTTAACGATTTCACACAAACCAGAAAGAAATGCATCAATTTGTCGGTGAAACTATATATTCACAGTATTATGAATGAATTGTGGTTTATTTGGTAGCATTTTGTAGTGTGACTGATTTTACTAATTGCATTAGTACTGTACAAAGTTAGAGGTGCGCAATTTGATAGATTCCTCCGCTCCCCCTAGCTCAGGCTTCCAGTGGGGAGACCTGAGGTAAACCTACCCCCACCCCCCTCCCCATCTCGTACTTGTGAGTGGGAGACCTTCCCAGGCAGTAGCCTGCCTAGCTCACAAACTAGTATCAGTGCGCCCACTCCGGCAAGGTTAATTGACCAAAAAGTCCCACACGGTGACATGATATATGATCGATAGAAAACCAATCGCGCAAATGTCACCATTCCGCCCTGGGTGGCTGCCCATGTCACCTATGCCTAAATCAGCCACTGCATACACATGTTTAGCAGATGTTATTGTGGGTGTAGCAAAATATTCAATCACTATATACAGCTGATTTGAAAATAAACATGTTCATGCAATTTCCTTCTTCAATGTATGCGTGAGGAGGTCATCTAAAGGCCTGTATTGTCTCCCTTGAAGGTCCTGCTGGGTTAAAGAAGGGATCTGTTCCCCCAAACCCTGCCTCTCACCCCAGTAACCATATGGCCCCATCCCTGCCCTCTCACCCCATGGCCCCTAGCCTGCCCCCGCGACCACCAGAAGCCATGTGAGTACCGGACTCTGATAATCAGAGTGGAGTCATATGAAAACCGGACGATATTAGAAAATACCACTACTGGCATTGAAGTACATCGCAGGAGGCTGCTGAGGGGTGGACGGCTCATAGTAATGGCCAGAACAGAGCTAATGGAATGGAATCAAACCTATGGAAGCCATGTTTGATGTATTTGATACCATTCCACACCAGCCCTTACCATGAGCCCGTCCTCCCCAATTAAGTTGTCACCAACCTCCTGTGAAGTACATACATAATTAAAGTGCACTGTAGACAGACACTGCAAAAAGCCTGTAGACAGACACTGCAATTGCTTCAGAGCATAGAAACAGCACACCTTCCCTTTCACAAATCCCAGTTTTTTTGTTTAGATCCTAATGTTCATTATTTCCTTCAGTAACTTTCAAATTAGAATCCCACTTGGCACACAGTGGTTGAATCAATGTTGTTTCCACATCATTTCAATGAAATTACAATGAATCAACATGGAATCGACGTTGAACTGACGTCTATGCCCAGTGGCATACTTGTCCACTGACCTTATTTCCATTGTGATGTGGTGGGTCATTTTGGCCAGTTGACTGACTTTGTGTCTCTGCTTCCAGAATCCAACCTGACCCAGATGAGAACTATGATGATGTGGGGTTAATGAACAATCCTCCACCCCCTCCCTCTGGAGGACATCCTAGTCAAATGACTAAGGTGAATTTTTTTCCTAATTCCTCATTTGTCCAATTTAGGCCTATGTATTTGATGAAATACCACCATACAGGCCTACAGTATTCTGACTGCATCTTTTTCATCCAACAGGACAGTGAAAGTGATGAAATGTATGAAGATCTTGACAAAAGATGGTGAGAAAGATTCCCTGCAAGTTCTATTCAACTTTTTCTATTGTACCAATCTGTGAAATTGGAAACCGGTTTTAGACATAGACAGAGGACTCTATAACGCCCAAAAGCTGATGAGATGTCTGAGACAAGTCTATAGTTTTATATAAACACTGCCTTCTAGTGAGCATTAACACCACTGACACTTATTTATAATCAGGGGGGCAGTGGAATCAAAGGAGCAGGAGAAGATGAGAGAGAGGGAGGAGAAAAAGCGACAGGTGGAAAGGAAAGAACAGAAAGAACGTGAGAGGAAAGAACAAGAGGCCAAAAATAAATTCAAAGTAAGTGTTTGCAAAAGCCTGTTGTTCGGTAGTTCCCCTCGATCTTGCTGTATTGTAGAGTCCATCCAGTATACTATTTATGAAGTGAATGTGTTTACTCTCCATCTTCTATCATGTATTTATGTTTCCTTTTGTGGCAGTTGACTGGTCCACTACTGAAGGTCATCCACAGGGTCCAGGCCAGAGTGGACAGTAAAGGGAGTAAGACGGACCTGGGGCTGAAGCAGGGAGAGTCTATTGACATCATGCGTGTTTTGGACAACCCAGAAGGACGCTGGCTAGGGAGGTCACAGGACGGCTCCTGTAAGTGACAGCCGTCTCCTCCTCCTCCTTCTCCTCCTCGCTCCTATTCCAGGTTACTTTTCTCCCTCACATCCTTTTGACTGTTCTTCATGTGCAAGACTAACATGTGCTCTGTATATTTGCAGATGGCTATGTGAAGACTGAGTCTGTTGAGATTGACTTTGACATCCTGAAGCGTCAGGGTGTGTCTATATCCAGTCATATGGAGCACGAACCGGAGGTATACGATGATGTGGCCTTTCAGAATGACCCCAGCAGGTAAAATGGCTCTCGATCCTGCTGACACTGTAAAAAACATTTGAGACAAATAACCATTGGAAAGACATGAATATCTTATTATTGTAATGCACTGCATGAATTTCTTTCCGTCTTTTGATTGTGTAATTATGTGACCCAATGGAATGATGTCCTCCTCATTCCAGTGGGATTAAAAGTGCAGGAAGTAAGTTTCAAATGACCAAAACGTAATATTGAAACTGAACAACACAATATGGCAATGTGGTCACAAATTACTTTAGTTAAATCTAGATTACATTTTTATCTTGGTCATTCCTAGTGGTTCTTCCTTCCCCTCCTGATGAGGATAGTGACATATATGATGATCTTGACGATTCAAGCTTCGACGTCAGGTGAGAATATCTTTTTGCACTATGATGGTGTAGATTCATTGGTGTGCATTCATCTGTGAGTGTATGTTTTCTATGCATGTGTCTGTGTAAGTATGTGAATAAGTATGTATGTGCAGCCCTAGCCCCTCAGACTCCAGATCCCCTCCTAAACCTCGCTCTTGGATGTTTATTAAGGGCTTCGACCAGTGGAGGAAAAGCCCAGGCAGCAAAATTGAGTAATACCATAAGATGGATCAGGAAATACACTGTAATTACCTCCTATCCCGATAACCCCAAATATCAAAGCACCAATCAGGAGGGACTGAAGCGATTCATTACCTCACTACTGAATAATTTAATGAAATCATACTTACATCATCAGTGCTTGACTTGGACTGAAATAGGTGCTAGTACTCATGTTGGGTCCCGGTACCATTAATATTTAGGTGCAGGAGCTCCACAATACAATTGAGCTAATATTCTATAAGAGGAACAGGAGCTCAAGCAGTAGAAAGTTTGGGGTAACGGTACTCTGGTGAGCTCCTGCCCAAGTCAAACACTGTAAATCATTAAATAAATACTTATTTTACATCCTTTAATGAATGAACAACCTTCCCCATTTCTGTCTATAAATCTACTGTAGATGCACTCACTTACAATGTTCTATGTACAGGTGTGAAAAAAATAACTAAACTCTAATCATAGTTCCATTGGTTGTGATTTGTTGACCTGTTTTTGTTTTATTATTGCTAGATTCTCTGTATTGATTTGTGTCCTTTTGCTTACAATGAACCCACAACAATAAAATCAACTTGCACCAGACATAACATGGACTAATATTTTAATTCTGTTTTTGTCATTTTCAGAGTATCCCCACCTTCCCAGTTTGACCAGACAGGAAATACTGGTAACTTAATATGATTAATATGCAGAGTGACTATGTGTGTTCTGTGTCGGTGGCATTACAACAACTGAAGAATAGAATTTTGAAAGTACTGTTAACTTCCCTTCCGTTTCAATGTGTTCTTGATGTTATTTCTCTGTATCTTTTGTTGTTCTAAAAATAATCTTCTGAAGTCAGTGATTCAGATATTTATGATGATGTTGACACCACTAACTTCCATCTGCCTCCACCTATTAGCAGGTAATGACAGAGAGGGTATTTTTTTTTACCCGTGTTTAAACAAAGTCGCTGTAATTACATAAGAATGTCCTTATCATCCACTGGGAAGCATTTTGATAATGTCCCGTTTTTCTCTCTTCAATCTCCCACTAAGTAAAACCAAGGGTAAGGCTGAGGACAAAGATCCTAAAAAGCTAAAGAAACTTGAAAAGGAAGAGAAGGAATTCAGAAAGAAGTTCAAGGTAATTTGGCTATCACAATTTAAGTTTATAATTGTACATTTCTTGTACATTCATTCGACCCTCAAACCTGACCTCTCATTCCTATAGTATGATGGGAAAATCCAGGTACTCTATCAGGTGACCATCGTTTCCACCTTGGCCAATAAGAAGTGGAGCAGTAAAGATCTGTTGTTGAGACCTGGGGAGACTCTGGATGTCATCGTTAAGCCTGTAGACAACAAACTCATCTGCAGAAACGAGGAGGGCAAGTGTGAGTAACAATGAATCCTCAGTGTGATACATAGGCGTTCTGCAATAAAACAAATCTGCAAGGGAACTAACTTCAATGATCTCTCCCCATCTCTCTCTCCTTCAGTCGGCTACGTCTTGACCAGCCATATTGTAGTAGAGTAAGTACAACACAAAAACAGATAATACAAAATCACATCTATAAATACACATAATATACTGTATAGTATGTAATTAACAGTTTACTAAACTGCAGAGAAAAATGCTTGGATATGAAATACCCAGAATTTGATACCAATCATCTGTTTTGCTTTTACAGAGATGCTGATATCTATGATGACATTAGTGATGGTATGTTTCAGACCTGACATGCAATGGCATTTAATAATGAATATCATAATAAATCAGAAGATCAAGCGATCAACGCTATCAATTTTATTCTTGCAATATGGTGCTGATGTGTTTTTCTTGTCTGAGAATTATTTTTCAAATGTCAGTCATCTCTAGTAATAGCTGTCATTTCTTTGCAGGTTGCATCTATGACAACGACTGAACACTGTCTACAAAGTGATGTGATATTTGTATTTTGGGGGTTTCTTGTTTATATCAAAAACCCTTATCTAATTTACTGTGATTTTTTTGAGGTGAAGTGATTTTCATTCAAGAACAACACAGTCCACAGACACTTCCTCCCTTTACGAATAACTGTGACTTTGCATTGAATAGGCATAAATGACATACAATGTTACGTTTTTATATTGAAAGTGTATTTCAATGCTTATATTCTGTATTCAACAAGAGATATTACAATTCTGATTGAAAACAAAGGTGCAATGATGATGATAGATTTATCAAAAAAAATATTAACAATTTGATGCCAAATATAGCATGTCTGATCAGTTGTCATATGGTTGGCTGGTTCTCACCTGACAGGTGAGTTATGTCATATTGTAGACCTACTGAAAGTAAGAGTCCATTAGTGATGTGCAGTTCGCAAACGATTTGTTCTTTTTTAACTACTCTTTTTACTGACTCGAGAATCATAATTAGTTTGACTGAGTGACTTGTTCATTTTAGTTCTTTGCTAGACCTGCTTGTGCTGGCAGCAATGTATCCTACCACTGTATCCTACCACAGAGATAATAATAGAGGCCCACAGTGGAGGCGTCATGATACCCAGCAGTCAAACAGAGAAATGGTTCCTATCGCTTCTCCACCAGTAATTTTTCCCATAGGGAATTGTAGAAACACTTAAAATAAGGGTGTGACATTTTGATAACCATGTAAATCTCTAACAAGGTGACTTTCATCAATATATTTGGCTCCATTTACTCAGATTCAAAAATGATCATTAACATCAAAGTAGGCATCATGCAAGACTACAAAACCCTCTTGCACGTCATCTTTAACTGACACCTTTGCTAACAGGTATTGATTCAATTTAAAACCTGCACAAGACAGTTCACAGAATTGTCAATTCAAAGAAATGTAGCCTATTTATTTATTACTACATTTAGCTAACATTAGATAGATCATCCAGAGATTCTTACCTTTGTCTCGAGTCGGCAGTCTCGTCCAGATCATAATGGCATTTGTAGTTCTTTATAATAGCTACATGAACATCTACTTAGCATTTCATTTTGGGGGGTAAATACAGGTGAAAATATTGAGAGATTGACATGGTTATCAAAACATCACGCCAGGGTAAGCCTACAAGCCTAAGTGTTTATAAAATCCCATATGGGAAAAACGAATGGAGGAAATGGTTCCAATTTGTTTTCCTCCATTCGTTTTTCCCATATGAGATTTTATAAACACTTAAATTGCACCTTCTTCTTCTATGATATCATGGCCGTACGGAAACAATCGTTTAAGTGCATGCCGCCACCTACTGTGCTGGAATGCACGATCAATCATGATCTGCCCAAATCTGTACTACCATGAAAATACAATTCAAAACCAAATTAAATCCCTACTAACTTCTAGCAACCCCCCTCAACCCCACTATTCTTGATCTGTATCATACTGAAACACTCCACCCTTAGGATTGTTCAGTATGTCAACAACCATTTGTAACATATGCTGTCTCCACAACAACCTTCAACCTGGCATTTCTGCTTTCCACAACCTGAGTCGTATTGATAACCTTATCAATAACAGCTATGAAGTCAACTTCATTCATTATCAAAGTGTCCTTTGACACTGCACATTCATGAGCACAAGATTTCTGAACAGGCCTCCAAACCATGCCAGGACCAGCAGAAGCACCAGACCAGACAGTAGGTCCACTTACTACAGGTACATCCATGTAAGCTCCATCAGTCTGCACTGTAGTTCCACCAACCTGTTTTAAGGCCTCTGCATATGATACATCATGACTGATCTTATATCTATGAGCCTCTCTCTGTAGCTAACATCCACCAAATGCTGCACTGTGTTCTCCCTCACAATTACAGCACTTAACCATCACATTGCTTCCACATTCACCATAATCATGTGCCCCTCCACACTTGGCACATATTTTCTTTCCTTTACACTGAGCAGCTACATGTCCCTTTCTTTGGCATTTAAAACACTGCAGTGCATATGGGACAAATTCTCTGACATTGACACTAAGGAATCCTATCTGTACTTTTCTCAGCAAGACTTTCTCAAACCTCAGCATCACTGATAAGCTTTCACTTCTTTGACCCTATTTCCTACTGATCAACTTTTTGGCCTCAATAAGTCTGCCTCCATTCACATTTTAATATCATCTGTGGACATAGATATTGAGACCACAGGGACATGGCTTTTAATCTTCTTCCCATTAAGCTTTTCCATTTTCTAAATCTTCTCTTGGTGAGCCTGGATACCACACAATACTAACAATCTGCCATTTCCAATTAACCAAGCTAATTTCATTTCACCTACCTCTTTCTCTAAAGCATTAGTTAGTCGGATAGGGTGTAAGTGGGGCCCTGTGGTCTCATCAAACACTATCACCACTTTCCACTCCAACACATCACTACTCTTGATTCAAACCTTGGCCCTCTTTATGCTTTCTTTACTAGACGCTCCACTGCTTTCTGTATCATTATCTCTCTTCTTCCTGTCGTTCCACTACCGACCATTCTGGTCCTTGACCCTCATCCTCCCATTCCATACAATCAGAACTGATACCCATATTGTTCGTATTCCAACACAGCTGTTGCTTCACCAACTTTTTCTCCATTTAGCCCGCACTACTCGCCGCCATTTCCTATTCCCCGAACTATGGATCAACTCGACACGCTTCACCAATCAAGGAACCTCATGCGGACAACCTGCAGTCAGCAACCTGGTCAGAGCAATTTCCTTGTTTGAAAGTCAGGTTTTATGGGTATTATGACTCATACTGTGGAACTCTATAAGAATGAGGCCTACAGCAGGATAAATAAATGCTCCTCCAGCTCAGTGCCTCCAGAGATGTACCCCAACCACCAACTAAAATAATTGTCTGGTATATGTGCAATCATGAGTATAGAGAAGAAAAATACATGTTTAGAACTGAGAATTGTTTGCATGGTGCAAGAATGAATGCAATTAATTGATTATTTAATGTTATGGTCACAGCTTTGTATAAACAAAACATACACAGCCTCTGCTCAACAACTAGAACATTCATAATTTGGGGGTCTGCAGTTCGCGAACGACACAGTGCTTATAGTTTGGTTTACACCAGCTCTCGAAGTTCTAGTAGTCCCATGTGTCGCGTCAGTAACAATGCATTCCGCCAAATCATTCACAATCTAGTCCATTTGAGGCCACAACTAGACCTGGTTTCAAATATAGGTCTATCAAGAAATAATCGTATTTGTATGCCTAGAAATTAACCAATGTACATTATTTAGAGCACACGTTTACAAGTCACAGTCAAAAATGACAGCTCCAATAAGCCACTTATGGTGAACGAGAGACTTGTAGAATCACGAGTTCTGTTCGCCAGTAGAGGGTCCAGCGTGCTCTGTATGTTCCGTAGCTATGGGCATTACTGTCTCAAATGAACGAAATGAGTCGAAATATTCGTTTCTTTGACTGAATGAATCGTAAAGATCCGAGTCGGTAAAATGAGCCGAACTTCCCATTACTAGTCCATGACCACATTACATTGTATGACATAGCCCTAACCTGTCTGGTTGAAAGCGCGAGAGAACAAAAGTATTGATTGTATATAAAGCCCATGCTATAGAAATAACGTTGAATCACATAATAACAAATACATAAAAGTAAGAATTACTGTTCCGAATAATCGACTTGATCTGCTATCAACACTCCTCCCTGGCATGCGCATTTCCTCAAATTTACAACAGCAATATGGTACCTCCAGTTGTAGTGTCGCCTGTCATCAAGGTAAGTCTATATTTATTTTTATTAAATTGTGTTGTATAACTAACTCCATTGAAATCATATGATGAATACAACATGCTGTTGTTATGTTAAATGTTAAAAGCAGATGTCTGGGCCGTTAGAAAGCTTACTAACGTGAACTTTCATATGACATTGACTGGTTAAATCCAATGAGGGTTAGCCAGCTAGCTAGCTAACGTTGACTAACGATATGCCTGCCATAAAACTAGCCAAACGTAACTAAATAATCCGGCCAACCCAAAATCAATGTTTATAGTAATTTAGTTAATTGACTTGTAATAATTATTGATAACAACGGGCTAATTTATAGACTTGCATGGCTAACTGGGGGCGTTCCAAATCATCTAAGAGGAAACGTTAGTCTTGCTAGCGTGTTAGACTAACTTTGGGTGTGTTCGTAAATTCAATATGGGTGTTCGTAAATGTAGAGCATTGTCCGTTTGTAAATTCAGAGTTTCGCTCTCGGAGAGTTCAGAGCGCACACTGGACGCTTTGCCAGTCAAGCACCCAAGCTAACTGGCTAACGTTGGGTAGCTTGCTGATTGGGTAACTTGCTGATTCGCTTACATCCAGACACACGAGAGAACACTTCACTGACCATTTTACTCTGCTGTTTTTATGTTATCCAGAGCGTTGGTGACTGTAACATGCTGACCACACCGCATACGCGAGCATTGCAAAATCTATTTACACATACATGTTATTCAATCATTGCACCCACACTGCTCGTGCATAATTAAGTTTATGTGTGGCCAGCCGCTAAAATAGAACTTGGTTATTTTTGTGATGCTCAAGCGCTCCCATCTCCTCATTGGTTTTTAGGCGTATATACTACCCACGTGAGTGATTGAAAGCTGAACTGAGGTCCACATTCGGTTCATCTTTATGGTAATGCACCGTAAAGGTGGTTGCCAACCGCCATTTAAAGTCCAAAGAAGAAAAAGAAGCCTGAAGGAATTTACCGTTTTATCTGTGGATTAATTGTTGGAGTAGAGGACCTTGTACATTTCAGGTAAAATAACAACCCAACGTTTATATCCCATGACAAATTATCTAGCAACAGCAAGCTAGCTAAATTGCCATAAATGTTTAATGCGTTTTGACCTGTCCCCAAATGAATATAATTGGTTCAGAGTTTGTTTTGATATTTCAACCTGTGTGTTCTGATCGTGTCTGGTGTGGGTGACAAAGGGTGTTGAGCATTTGCAAATTCATATTATTTTGCGCTTGGTCACGCTCAGACGAGAGTGCTCTGAAATCGGGGTAGATAACCAAAGCAAATTTACCAACGCGCCCTTTAACGAATTATTATGCCAAAAGACGATTGAAAGTCAACCAGTTTAGACAGAGGTCAATAATTTTAAACTGGGTAACGTTAAATCAACTCAATTTTCCTTTATTTCAGACGGCAAGGTGGTCATTCTTGCTCATTGGCATGTTCTATGGCAAACAGAGATATGGTAAGTAAAATTACGTTTTTATTTTATTTAGCATAAGCTCTTATCCAGAGCAACAAACAAGCAATTAGGGTTAAGTGCCTTGCTCAAGGGCACATCAACAGATTTTTCACCTAGTCTGCTCGGGGATTCAATCCAGTGACCTTATATTTACTGGCCCAACACTCTTAACCGCTAGGCTGCCTGCCTCCCTACAATATATAATATTGTGTTAATGTCACCCGAGGGTATTTTGAATGTTCATAATTGCAATGTTACTGAATGTCATCTCTGCATTTCCGTTAGACTATCTGAAGCCAAGAGCTGAGGAAGAGAGGCGTGTTGAGGAAGCAGAGAAGAAGATACGAGAGGAACAGGAAAAAATAGCCAAAGCACTTGCGGAAGGTAAATAGTAAACCCATCAGAATGTTAGGGGAGATGAATAGCTGATGGTATCATACAGGTCTTATCATGCTGGGATAACTGTTGATCTCAGGCAGCTGTATAGGCATAGCACATTTTTCGACCAACCTTTTCTTTGCGATACTTTCTTTGTCCTCGATTAGGCGAGTAATAAACTTGTGTGTCCAGTTACAGGTGGTACTCCAAAAAAACAGAATATTCAGAACAATATTAATCAAGTGAGATTTTTTTAAATGTATTGGACCTTTATTTTAACAGTGTGCAAGTCTTTGTTTTGGTCACACTGAGACGCACTGTCATCTACCTTTACACTTGGCGACGTCGCATAGAAATGACTAGTTCCTGCAAAGATGCTGGAAAATGCGAGATGTGTGGTAGCTTCGATGATGATGAGGAACCTCTTCACGTGGTGCAAAAGTAGATTTCATGTTTTTCTAAAATATTCTCTGGTTTTTGGAGTACCACCTGCAACTGGACACAGAAGTGTATAAGGCAACGGTGCCTCTCCTAATCGAGAACGAAGAAAGGGTTGCCAAGAAAAGGTTATTTGAAAAATCTCCTGCTATGCCTATACAGCTGCTGAGATCAACTGTTATCTCAGCATAAGAACTCAATGATACCATCAGCTAGAGGATGCTGTGAAGATGTAAGTGAAGAAATGTTTGATTTGAGCATGGAGTGTGAAGCATGTTTTTTCTTTTCTCCCCCACAGCCTCTGAAGACACCATCCTGAAATGAACTTATGGATCTACTCTGTCATGTTAGAAGAAGAATACATGCATGATAAACATAATTATTTGAATGTATTACAGAATTCTTCTCTGGTATATCTGTTTAGATGTTAATGTGCTTACAATTATTAGTATAATACAAACTTCCAGTACTCTCAAAACACATCCAAAATGTGTTTTGACATCCAACTTCAACCAGATGTCGAATTTCTTTTACCCAAATGTTTCACAAATTTACTCTAACATTTTGTATAATTTTAATCTCAAATCAGAAAACATTTGTCTATACCTTTGTGTATTCTACTGACTAAATGGATAGGAATAAATAGTAAAGCTTACTGTCTGGTTCCCAGGTGTATACTGTATGTCTGGGACTGTCACCCTGCCCTTCAATGTTAGGAGGAAGGACTAGGTTGTAATCCAGGCCCAGTTTAGCATAAATCCCAGGATTCAGGTCATAGGCCAATCTAGGAAAGTGCTGAGTCAACACTACTGCCACACACTCTTCTGCCTAGGTTCAACCATGGAGATCAATTGAGGACTCTAGTGCTGAAATGCAGATGCCATTTTGGGACAGATAAATTATGTGATGTGTAAGTGTATGGGTTTACCACAGAATAGTCATCTACCTGGCCAATTTGTGATTATATTCATGAATATTTGACATGCACTTCTATCTGTATGCTGCTGGGCCAGGGGTAACTTCGATACTTTGACCCAACCTCTGGCCATATGCATACAAACAATAGTATATTTTACAAATGAGTTTTCCTGTTATATAAAACTAACAAGATACCATTAGACAAAATGCATCCTTTAAAAATAAATTTACTTTATTTTTGTTATTGTAGATACAGAGCTTCAGAATTCTGGTCATGTTTACATGCAAATATTTGTAACAGCAAATTGGGGAATAAAATGTTAGTTGCAATTTTTAATGGTATGGTTATGCAAAAATAATTGCTGCTTCTAATAAATGGGTACTTGATATTTAATTTAATGTCGGCAAAGAGCAATGTTGCACTGACGTTCATAGAGAATCTATGTATTACCTATTAATCATCTGAAAAAATATACTATAATTTAAATATATTTACAAATGATTACATCTATCAAAGCATAGATACCCCATAGAGAGTGGGGCTGCTATAAGAACATGATTATTCTTTGTTCATAACGAGTACTAGGAGATTCAATGGATCCACTGAGTCGGCTCGTATCAGAATCAAGGCCACTGGCTTCAATAACTACAGAGGGTTTGGGACTTTGACCATTATCCTCAGTGGACCATTTGGAAATCCATCCATATTGTTATAGATCATACACACACATCATTTGAGACATATTGTATCTTGTTTTTACCTTAAAAGTATGTCTTCAAATATTCTAAAATAGACAGTGAACAGTTAAATATTCATTTTTTTCAAAATGAAGCATTTCTAGTTCAGTGTCGATAGCCAGGGACTGGAACAGACCTTCCTGAAAATGTCAACTCCTTTCTCTCCTATCTCAGTACAATACATTTTAAATGTACACACAGAGAATCTCGACTGTCTTGACTTCAGACTTTCTATAATATTTATCTTGCTGTACTTAAACAGCTCGGGACAATACAGTAACAATTAGTTGACAGCAAAACGATCACATAGCAACCCACAACAAGGGGTAACATTACCCTGTAATGGAGTGAAATCATAAAACATAAATACTGTGGGTGCTTTTTCTGTCCTATTTCACACATGTACAAGTGTGAATTAGAAATGTGTTTTTTTTGCATATCCCAACCCCATCAGAGAATGGGGTCATGGCCAGAGTTTGCCATTATCAATGGTGACCCTGGAGCAGTTAGGGTTAAGTGCCTTGCTCAAGGGCACAGACAGATTTTTCACCTTGTCGGCTCAGGAGTTCGAACTAGCGACCTTTCGGTTACTGGCCCAACGATCTAACCGCTCGTCTAGCTGCCACCATGGCGTATCAGGACGCTAACCTAACTACTGCATAATCTACTTTTGATTACCATTAGGGTAAACACATTCTCTCATGTAAATGATGACTGACTGGAAGGTATGAAGAACAACATAAGTCACTGTAATTACACTGTTGATGTAATATTGGATTCTTGATGAATCCACCAAGGTTTTGTATAATAACTGCCTCTGATTAAGGCAGTTAACCCACTGTTCCTAGGCGGTCATTGAAAATAAGAATTTGTTCCTAACTGACTTGCCTAGTTAAATAAAGGTAAAATAAATGTTTTAAAAAATACAGAATACTGTTAAAAATTATTTTACGGTATTCTGTATGAAAAAGGTCAAATGAGAAGCAATGCATATTAATGTTATATTCATAGGACATTCCACATGTTTAGAAACAAATATTTCAGAATTTAGTGATTTCTTGTTCCTTCAATTGGTTGATAAAGACCTTCAGGAACTTAGTGTACATAAGACGCATACTCTCCACACGTCTACTTGCAGGATTCCTCCGAAGGTCGTGAAACATATTGACCGGGGTAACTTCTAAAATGTGGATCTGCCAATGCAACTAATGACAACTACCCTTCAACTGAAGGAAGAAACTTGACTGTTGTGTCCATAATGTGCCAACATGGGTCTGTAACCTGCAGGTCCAACGGCTTTTCTGCGTGGCTGCTAAATAGTCCCTCTGGCTCTTCTCCAAGGCTCTGATGCTGTGAGTGCAGGCTGTCTCTCCACAGCTGCTCTGAGGTGAGGCTGGCCCTGCCCCGGCCGGCAGCAAGACTGTGTGGCTGTGATGTATCCTGGAGTGATCTACCTCCAAAACGGGCTCTAGCACACTGAGCACGTCTTGGACCCTGTACATTACAAGAATAGAAAATAAAGTACGTGTTAAGGATCATCTGTGTTACTTTTACTGCAGACAAAATACTCTCTAAACTACAGAGCAATAATGCAATATATCCTCCACTCTGACCTGACTGGGCTTCCAGGATGGCCTGCTTGGCCTCGTACTCTTCCTGCTTGGCCTTCCACTCCTTCCTGTTGTTTAGGAGGCCATCATACATTGGCTGGATGGCCGGATGGAAGCGGGAGAATTCCTGATGGAAAAATAAACTAAACATAAACTAGCGAGCTCTATTTCTGACAGTCAAGCCAGCTAACTAAATAATACTTGTTTGAATGACAGTTGTGCATTTGGTTATTCTATACATCCAATAGAAGGTATGATTCATGGTTTACTTTGTGCTTAGCAATAGATGTGAAACTGAGAGATGTAGCTAGTCTGAAAAAGTGGTAGTACATACTGTACCTTGTAGATGAATGTGCAGACAAAGTCAATGAAACCACACTGCAGCTTGGGGAGTTGGCCAGCGCAGTTTCTGTCCATCATAGTCTGGAGGAAGGAGAGAGAAAAACGTGATTATACACACACACACACACACACACACACACAATGAATATACTCACAATGGGTTGTTTTTCAAGAACTTCCCTTTCCAAGTCACCCTGCTCCCAGAACTCATCTGCTTCAAACAGTGCCACCTGGATGAAGCCAGACAGTCCCAAGTATTTCACTATGTTGGACATCTTTATTGATTTACAGAAACACAAAACTTCTGCTAAAATGTCTTCAAGGTATATAATCAGGCTATAATCTGAGGATCTCCTCACCTTGCTTTGCACCTCCCATGGTTTAGTGATGGCTGACAGGTCACATGCTGTCATCATCATGGCCCTTTGAGGAGAATTATTGGAGGTATCAGAGAAAAGAGAAAAGTAGAAGTGCTAATAAGATACGATCCAATGTGCATGTTATAATCCTAAATATCCCACTATCACTACAATCCTCCCCCTACCATGAACTGCACTCACAAGACAATCTCTTTCCTGGTCGTCTCCAGGGACATCCAGTCCACCCACTTCTTCTCATCTTCGTAGGTCTTTGATAGGTCAACAATCTTCTGGAACATTGTTCGCTTCCTTGTGACATTGGAAAAAACAGATTTATACATTCTGTTAAAGTTGTAAACTGTGCAATGTGAAATCTTGTTTTTCACAACTTTACAGGGCTAAGTAGGCATGATCGTTGCAGCTAAAGCTGTGAAATGCAAACATTTGGATTAACAGTGCTTCAATATGCAGAGAAAGAGTCCACATTAACAACAATACATTCTTCCTAAGATTTGAACCAGGTTATGTAGACAAACAGTGCAATTAGTGCAACCAATGGCAATAGTGAGGGGTGTTTCATAATGATTAAGTTAATTCAAATGAATTAGTTAAACTGTTAAAAAATATTATATGGAATATTAAATATATTACACTATTGCTATCATATAGAAACATCATGGAATATTGTACATCATATTAGCATCAACATACATTATTGTTTCATTCAATTTCACATAATTTCATGTTTGTTACATGTAATCTTTTGGTTCAACCTTAATGTGTAATGAGCATCATCAACAGGGGGAACATATTAGTTGTACACTAATAAGCTGTAGAAATAATATATCAATTTATAAAACTTGTTCATAAAGGAAAAATACATTCATAAGAAGGGCCTGAGATCAAAGTCAATATTCAGGCAACTAGGGGTCAATGTTATTAGATAGGATATCCAGTAAGCCTCCCTTTGTAGTAGTAGGATCTCAATGTTACCTCCTCTCCTTGGTAGAGCAACATGCTCAATACCTGTGTATTTGAGGGAGGGTTAGCTGCTACTGGATAATCAATGTTCTTACACCTGATTGAGCTGCGGTGTTCAGCTATGCGTTGTTTTAATTGTCTTTTCGTTTGTCTTACGTGGGCTTTTCCACATGAACAGGTGATGAGATTACTCCCTCGGTCTTGCATGAGATGATACCCCTAACAGGGATCTTTCAAGCTGTATATGAATGTATGAAGAAATATGTTTTTATAGTGCTACTACACTGTGCGCATGAGCCACATTTGTAGTTCCCATTTGGGCATTAACGCTCCTGCAACCTCAGCAAACACACTGGACCCCAACACACACATACAGTACACAAAATTACATGTTGAAGTCAGAAGTTTATACACCTTAGCCAAATATATTTAAACAATTGCTGACATTTAATCAGAGTAAAAATTCCTTGTCTTAGGTCAGTTAGGATCACCATTTTATTTTCAGAATGTGAAATGTCAGAATAGTAGAGAGAGTAGAGAGAATTAGTAGAGATAATTATTTATTTCAGCTTTTATTTCTTTCATCACATTCCCAGTGAGTCAGAAGTGGCCACTCAATTAATATTTGGTAGCATTCCCTTTAAATAGTTTAACTTGTGTCAAACGTTTTGGGTAGCCTTCCACAAGCTTCCCACAATAAGTTTGGTGAATTTTGGCCCATTCCTCCTGACAGAGCTGGTGTAACTGAGTCAGGTTTGTAGGTCTCCCTGCTCGCACACGCTTCTTCAGTGCTGCCCACAAATTTTCTATAGGATTTAGGTCAAGGATTTGTGATGGCCACTCCAATACCTTGACTTTGTTGTCCTTAAGTCTTTTTACCACAACTTTGGAAGTATGCTTGGGGTCATTGTCCATTTGGAGGACCCATTTGCAACCAAGCTTTAACTTCCTGACTGATGTCTTGAGATGTAGCTTCAATATATCCACATAATTTTCCTACCTCATGATGCCATCTATTTTGTGAAGTGCACCAGACCCTCCTACAGCAAAGCACCTCCACAACATGATGCTGCCACACCCGTGTTTCACGGTTGGGATGGTCTTTTTCGGTTTGCAAGCCTCCCCCTTTTTCCTCCAAACATAACAATGGTCATTATGGCCAAACAGTTCTATTTTTGTTTCATCAGACCAGAGGACATTTCTCCAAAAAGTACAATCGTTGTCCCCATGTGCAGTTGCAAACCGTAGTGTGGCTTTTTTATGGCGGTTTAAGAGCAGTGGCTTCTTCCTTGCTGAGCGGCCTTTCAGGTTATGTCGATATAGGACTTGTTTTACTGTGATATAGATACTTTTGTACCGGTTTCCTCCAGCATCTTCACAAGGTCGTTTGCTGCTGTTCTAGGATTGAATTACAATTTTCGCCCCAAAGTACGTTAATCTCTAGGAGACAGAACGCGTCTCCTTCCTGAGCGGTATGACTGCTATGACGGATGCTCCCAAGGATGACCCAGACTTGTGGAGGTCTACAATTGTTTTTCTGAGGTCTTGGATGATTTCTTTTGATTTCCAATGATGTAAAGCAAAGAGGCACTGAGTTTGAACGTAGGCCTTGAAATACATTCACAGGTACACCTCCAATTGACTCAAATGATGTCAATTAGCCTATCAGAAGCTTCTAAAGCAATGACATAATTTTGGGGAATTCTCCAAGCTGTTTAAAGACAGTCAACTTAGTGTATGTAAACTTCTGACCCACTGGAATTGTGATACAGTGAATTATATGTGAAATAATCTGTCTGTAAACAATTGCTGGAAAAATGACTTGTGTCATGCACAAAGTAGATGTCCTAATCGACTTGCCAAAACTATAGTTTGATTAAAAATACATTTGTGGAGTGGTTGAATAACGAGTTTTAATGACTCCAACCTAAGTATATGTAAACTTTCGACTTCAACTGTACGTCCACACACACATAACACATGCACACATGCATACTGACTACACACACACACTTTCACACTCATCAAATGCGCTGCTACTACTGTCTATGATCTATTCTGTTGCCTCGTGACTTTACCCCTTTTTAAAATGGTTTTTATTTCATGTTTATTTAACCCCTACGTGTGTGTACATAGCTACCTCAATTACCTTGAACCCTGCACACTGTCTCGGTACTCCTTGTATACTGTATAGCCACTCTATTTTTACTCGTTATTGTTATTCACTGTGTATTTATTCCTTGTGTCACTGTTTCTATTATTACACTGAACAGCTGAAGGAAGAATGTGTTGGTCCCATGTTTCATATTCAACCTAATATTAGGTAGGTGTACCACTGTTTGGTGTACTCAGTGTATTATTCATGTCCAGATAGAATTGGGTGAATTTGCTGGACTAAAAATATATACTGATCAAAAATATAAACGAAACATGTAAAGTGTTGGTCCCATGTTTCATAAGTTGAAATAAAAGATCACAGACATTTGCCATAAGCACAAAAAAAGCTTATTTCTCTTAAAATGCTTAACAAATTTGTTTACATCCCTGTTAGTGAGCATTTCTCCTTTGCCTAGATAATCCATCCACCTGACAGGTGTGGCATATCAAGAAGCTGATTAAAGAATATGTGTGCACCTTGTGCTGGGGACCGTAAAAGGCCACTCTAAAATGTGCAGTTTTGTCACACAACACAATGCCAAATATGTCTCAAGTTTTGAAGGAGCGTGCAGTTGGCATGCCTACTACAGGAATGTCCACCCAAGGTGTTGCCAGAAAATTGACTGTTCATTTCTCTACCATAAGTCGCCTCCAATGTCATTTTAGAGAATTTGGCAGTATGTATAGCTGGCCTCACAACCGCAGACCATGTGTGACCACACCAACCCAGGACCTCCACATCCGGCTTCTTCACCTGCGGGATTGTCTGAGACCAGCCACCCGGACAGCTGATGAAACTGTGGGTTTGCACAACCAAAGAATTTCTGCACAAACTGTCAGAAACCATCTCGGGGAAGCTCATCTGCATGCTCATTGTCCTCACCAGGGTCTTGACCTGACTGCAGTTAGGCGTCGGAAAATGCTCACCTTCTACGGCCACTGGCACGCTGGAGAAATGTGCTCTTAACAGATGAATCCCGGGGTTTCAACTACCGGGCCGATGACAGCGTGTATGGTGTCGTGTGGACGAGCGGTTTGCTGATGTCAAGGTTGTGAACAGAGTGCCCCATGGTGGCGGTGGAGTTATGGTATGAGCAGGCATAAGCTACGGACAACAAACACAATTGCATTTTATCGTGTCATTCATCCACCGCCATCACCTCATGTTTCAGCATGATAATGCACAGCCCCATGTCGCAAGGATCTGTACACAATTCCTGGCAGCTGAAAATGTTACAGTTCTTCCATGGCCTGCATACTCACCAGACATGTCACCCATTGAGCATGTTTGGGATGCTCTGGAATGACGTGTACTACAGTGTGTTCCAGTTCCCGCCAACATCCAGCAACTTCGCACAGCTATTGAAGAGGATTGGGACAACATTCCACAAGCCACAATCAGCAGCCTGATCATTTCTATGCGAAGGAGATGCATGAGGAGAATAGTGGTCTGATCCACGTCCCTACCTTTTTTAAGGTATCTGTGACCAACAGATGCATATCTGTATTCCCAGTCTTGTGAAATCCATAGATTAGGGCTGATTTCCTTATATGAATTGTAACTCAGTAAAATCTTTGAAATTGTTTCATGTTTAGTGTATTTTTTTGTTCAGTGTGTTTTTATCTTTAACTCTGCATTGTTGGAAAAAGAGCCATAAGTAAGCATTTCACTAGTCTACACCTGTGGTTTACGAAGCATGTGACAAATAAAATGCCATTACTCACTTGAAATAGAGTTGCAAGTCTGTTGCAATGATGGCAATGTCCAGGAGGTGGATGGCATGCTCGTTCTGTCTTCTGTTGAGGTTCTGGTAGATATTCAAGGACTGGTGGGAGGGAGGAGGAGTTAGACGAAAGCGTCATGTGATCAACATGGAAGTAAAGAGTACCAATAAATGAATAATTGACATCAAAGATGCTACTGCAGTAGTTGAGATTCAAAAGCCTTACGTACCTCGTCTGCCAGAAGGAACTTGCTAAATTCTAGATGATGCCTCTCCAGGACAGACGAGCCGTGAAGCTTGGCTAGTGGGTTACCAGATCTGTCGATGAGGAGGGACCAGACCACTCACTGTACAGGGAGCTCATCATAAGCCATTCATCACACAAAGCTAATTCAAGTGCTTCTCTACATTTACAGTTGCATTGAGAGAGATAGTAAAATAAGAGACCTAGAGATATATGAAGGGCTGGTTGTACCAACTCTCAGAGAGCAGAGATTCTCAGGAGTACTCACTTCACCTGGTAGAGGTTGTTTGTCCCCCTGTGGTCGATATCATGGAGAAAAGCAGATGTGATCATGGCCATCACCTCCAGATCTGTGTAGTACCTTTTCAGGTTCCCTGTCTTGACACAAAAAAACAGCAGTTTGACATTCAGAATTGGAGATGTCTTTTAATTATGTCTTTCAGTTAAGTGTTTGGGCAAATATAAATTGTTGTCGCAGAGAATATTGCTGTGCAGCAGAAAATGCCAATTGTAGTATATTTGAGGTTTAAACAGGCTTCTAAAGTTCATAATACCCACTTTGAAATGTCAGACTTGATTTATCCTAACAAAAAGCATATCAACCCATGTTGCTGCAGGATTATCTTCCTAATGTGAGAATCTAGTAAAATTAGGATATCTGTAAGAAAATATGCCTTTTATTTTCTGTGAGACAAAATAAAGTACATTACTACTGAGGCTTCAGCACTCCTACCGTCAACAGTGTGAACATAGTCTGCCCAACATTGAAACCGTGGCGCCAGTTGTGATAGGTGATTTTCCTGTAGCCTTTGCTGATAGAGAACAGGAAACGCACCAGAACCTGTTGAAATAAATAAAGATGCTTGATGATTTTCATGGGATTTTGAAGTAGAGAATTAGAACATAAACAGATATTATGGGAGAGCAATAAATTAACTAATGACAAACAGCATACCTACATGTTCATATATACAGTATTTTCAGAGTATTTGCTCAAATTGACACTTCCCCAGCATTGAAAGTTGTTGCAGTACAGATCATGATTGTACAGTAACGTTACCTCCTGTGGAACCTGGAACTTCTTGACCACTCCGACCTCATAGTACATCTGGATCCCACACATCACCAGCTCCAGCTCTGTGCAGTCAAAGTCAGAGAACCCGAATTCGTAGATCTCAAACTTCTTGGGGCCGGGTAGCTCTTTTTTCTGTATTATAATGCATGATTATTATGGCATTATTAACAGCAAACTAAACATATGGCCATATGAATGTAGAGGTTTCAAATGCAGGCCTACTGTTCCAGTTAATCTGGAACCAGAGGATGACCAAACTGTTATTCTACAAATATAACGTGGTAATACCAGAATCTGCAGAAACTCATCCTCTTCACAGTCACAGGGCTCTCTGTTGAAATACTGCCTGGTTTTCTAACATATATGAAAAAACAATGAGTTTCCAAACATTAAAACAATACTTCTCGTATAAAGGGGGTTAGATCTTTGGTGTGTACAATATCTTTTCGAGCAAGTCTTCACCAGGATTGTCTGTATTTCGTCATCACGGCACTTGACGTGGTAGAGAACCATGTCCTGGGCTATGTCTTTCCGGTTCTCCATCATTTTCATCCTGTCATTAGTGTCTGTGTTGAGGTGGGACCAGCCCAGGAAGTTAGTCATAGCCTGGGGAGACAGACAGAAACAATGTCATTCAGAGTAGGTTTATTCAGTAGCCAACATGGTAAAACTTGGTGAAGACTTGAAAGTCCTGATGAAGTGGGGAAGGTGGGCAACAACACCTCCGCCACACTGGTCCTCAATACAGGGGCCCCATAGGGGAGCGTGCTCAGCACCCTCCTGTACTCCATGTTCACCCATGACTCACTCCAAGTCAACAAAATGAAGGAGCTGATCGTGGACTACAAGAGACAGCAAAGCGAGCACACCCCCATCCACATCGACGGCGCCGTAGTGCAGAGGGTCAAAAGCAAAAGTTCCTCAGCGTGAACAATACTGACAACTTGAAAGGGTCCCTTCACACAGACAACAAGGAGAAGATGGTGCGACAGTGCCTCTTTAACCTCAGGAGGTTGACAAAATGTTGCTTGGCCCCTAAGACCCTTACAAACTTCTACAGATGCACCACTGAGAACATTGTCGGCCTGTACTACCTGCCTGGTATGGCAATTTCACTTCCCACAACCGCAAGGCTCTCCAGAGGGTGCTGCAATCTGCCCAACACATCACTGCCTACCCTGCAGGATATCAACAGCACCCGGTGTCACAGGAACGCTAAGAATATCATCAAGGACCTCAGCCACCCAAGCCATGGCTTGTTCACCCCGCTACCATCTAGAAGGTGGAGACAGTACAGGTGCAACAAAGCTGAGACTGAGAAACAGCTTCTATCTCCAGGCCATGCAAATAATACAAATAAAATATCAATTATTGGAATTCACTCTGCCCTGAACTTTAATCGATGTTCTAGCCGGCTACCACCCAGTACTCTACCTTTAACCTTTGAGACTGCTGTCCAATTTACACTGAGAACTTTGTTAATATTTACATACTGTTTTACCCATTTTACCCATATATATATATATATACACGCTACCGTTCAAAAGTTTGGGGTCACTTAGAAATGAAATTGTTTTTGAAAAAAAAGCAATTTTTTTTGTCCTTCAAATTAACATCAAATTGATCAGAAATACAGTGTAGACATTGGATGGAATGTCTACATAGTCGTGCAGAGGCCCATTATCAGCATCCATCACTCCTGTGTTCCAATGGCACGTTATGTTAGCTAATCCATCTTTATCATTTTAAAAGGGTAATTGATCATTAGAAAACCCTTTTGCAATTATATTAGCACAGCTGAAAAAATGTTGTTTTGATTAAAGAAGCAATAACACTGTCCTTCTAGACTGGTTGAGTATCTGGAGCATCAGTATTTGTGGGTTTGATTACAGGCTCAAAATGGCCAGAAACAAAGGCTTTTCTTCTGTAACTCGTTAGTCTATTCTTGTTCTGAGAAATGAAGGCTATTCCATGCGAGAAATTGTGTAAACTGTCTCTAACCGGAATAGAAAGAGGAGTGGGAGGCCCCGGTACACAACTGAGCAAGAGGACAAGTACATTAGTGTCTAGTTTGAGAAACAGTTGCCTCACAAGTCCTCAACTGGCAGCTTCATTAAATAGTACCCGCAAAACACCAGTCTCAACGTCAACAGTGAAGAGGCGACTCTGTGATTCTAACCTTCCAGGCAGAGTTCCTCTGTCCAGTGTCTGTGTTCTTTTGCCCATCTTAATCTTTTCTTTTTATTTGACAGTCTGAGATATGGCTTTTTCTTTGGAACTCTGCTTAGAAGGCCAGCATCCCGGAGTCGCCTCTTCACTGTTGACGTTGAGACCGGTATTTCATCAAGGATCTCACCGTACTTGCTCCGTTCATCTTTGCCTCGATCCTGACTAGTCTCCCTGTCCCTGCTGCTGAAAAAATCCCCACAGCATGATGCTGCCACCACCACCATGCTTCACTGTATGGATGGTGCCAGGTTTCCTCCAGATATGGCGCTTGACATTCAGGGCAAAGAGTTCAATATTGGTTTCATCAGACCGGACAATCTTGTTTCTCATGGTCTGAGAGTCTTTTGGTGCCTTTTGGCAAACTCCAAGCAGGCTGTCATGTGCCTTTTACTGAAGAGTGGCTTCTGTCTGGCCACTCTACCATAAAGGCCTGATTGGTGGAGTGCTGCAGAGATGGTTGTCCTTTTGGAAGGTCCTCCCATCTCCACAAAGGAATTCTAGAGCTCTGTCAAAGTGACCATCGGGTTCTTGGTCAGCTCCCTGACCAAATCCATTCTCCCCCGATTGCTCAGTTTGGCGGCCAGCTCTAGGAAGAGTCTTGGTGGTTCCAAAGTTCTTCCATTTAAGAATGATGGAGCCCTGGTCTAAGGCACTGCATCGCAATGCTAGCTGTGCCACTAGAGATTCTGAGGTCAATTCCAAGCTCTGTCACAGCCGGCAGCGTCCGGGAGACCCATGGGGTGGCAATTGGCCCAGCGTTGTCTGGGTTACGGGAGGGTTTGGCTGGCAGGGATGTCCTTGTCCCATCGCTCACTAGTGACTCCTGTGGCAGGCTGGGCGCAGTGCACGCTGACATTTTAGAAAAAGCTCTTGTACAGCAACTCACTGCCTTCCTGAAGACAAACAATGTATGCGAAACGCTTCCGTCTGGTTTTATAGACCCCATCATAGCACTGAGACTGCACTTGTGAAGGTAGTGGTTACCTTTTAATGGCGTCAGACCGAGGCTCTGCATCTGTCCTCGTGCTACTAGATCTTAGTGCTGCTTTCAATACATCTAACACACCACATTCTTTTGGAGAGATTGGAAACCCAAATTGGTCTACACGGACAAGTTCTGACCTGGTTTAGATCTTATCTGTCGGAAAGATAACAGTTTGTCTCTGTGGATGGTTTGTCCTCTGACAAATCAACTGTACATTTCGGTGTTCCTCAAGGCTTCGATTTAGGACCAGTATTGTTTTATTTCATCCATTTTTGAATAACAAAATAATGAAAAAGTTAAGGGAGTACTCACTAAATACTTTCCGAAGTAACTATATATATATATATATATATATATATATATTCTGGTCTCTGACATTGCTCATTCTAATATCTCTTCATTAAAATATATTTCTGGATTATGTGTGTATTGTATTGTTCTTTTTATTGCTAAGTATTACTGAACTGTTGGAGCTAGAAACACAAGCCTTTTGCTGCACCTGCGATAACATCTGCAAATCTGTGTACGCGACCAATAAACTTTGATTTAATTTTATTTGAAACATTGGGAGAGACAGTCACAATATCATTTTGAGTAAGTTCACTAAAGTCAATGTGGTCTACACAAAGCAGGAGCAGAAGAAGGCTTTCTCATGTCACTTTACTTGACCACTTCTCTGTGAAGACAGAAGGAGTTGAGAAATCAACTGAGTGCTGTAGTATAGTAACGTACCTCCATTAGCTCCTCATCCTGCTGGTCGAATGGCTTCCCATCTTTCCTGTTGTAGAATGTAGCCACGCCCACAATCTCTTCCATCATGTTGACAATTGGCATGGACAGCACATTCTTTATGGTCCAACCACTGTCATCCAAGGGCTCTGACTGCATCATGGGAAGACACAAAGTAAATGCTCAACAAGAATTAGGCAAGTTGCTAAACTTTTTGCCAAAACTACATATAAGGATACCTGATTATATAATTAAGCAAAATGTACCTGAAACTTGAACATCTCCTCTGTTGTGGGATTCATGATGTTACATATCTAGATATTAATAATAAACAGTACAGCATCAACAACACATGCAAATCGTGGCAATTTGAATGTTCTCGCATTTTAAGTCAATTCCAAATTCTGAAAGCATTTCAAACACTACTGGAATGCTAGTTAAAAGGGGGAACTTACAAGACCAGTTTCGGCCACATATGTGGGCAATCCAGTACACAACACCCAGTGTTCTAGAGTGGGAGTCCTGTTGACAGGAGACAGTCAGACAACACACATTGATTATCCCTCTATACAGTATCATACAGGGTTGTAACTACTTCAACTATACACAAATGTTCAGAGAAAGGTGAGAGAAACATACGCGATAACTTTGATATCCTCTTTTCCATGCAAAATATAATCAATGACTTTGTAGAATATGACTTCCTGCAATCACAGATAACCCCCCCAAAAAAATCACAAATGAGAATTTGCAGAACAAAGGCAAAACGGTAAAGAGCTGTTCACGTGGTAATAAGTAGATAGATATGAACACTTACTCTGCCATCCGGAGTTACAGGTCCAGCGTAGGGGGGCTGATCTCCCATCAACACTGGCCAGATGTCAAAGAACTCCTATAGCAACAAAGCAATGACACAGATGGATTGTCACACACAGCATATTCATAATATACTGTATAGTGCCATATGAGATATGTCATGTAGGCTACAGTATTACCAGAGGACCCATAATAACTTCTTTATGATGACTAAATGTCTTGGTCATTCTTGAATTGCGGTGGCATTTACGTCCCTCACCTTTGCAACCATGAAAAAACACTTCAACATGACAAATAGTTAGATATCATAGGTATTTTTGTTTATATTTTACTGATTATCAATGATAAAACATAATGCAAGTACTTTATACTGCAAAACCTTATGTTTATGTATTAAAGTACTTGGGGCAAGCAAATGGACTGGTCCCAGTTGTGATGAGCAGAGTTGTAGTGACATGTTTTGGGATTTGGAGATATCTATCTATTATTTTTAATGCAAGAAAGTAATCAAAAGTATTCCATGTATTGTATAGACCAATAAAAACGAAGGCTATAATACCTTTATTTTAAAATGTTTACAAATACAATATGTGTCCCTAAGTTTTATTTCATTGGTGTTACTGCCTTGAAAATCACTCATTGCATTGAGCATTCCCTCCAATGGCAAACTGTTATCGGGGGAGGAGTCTATATTTAAGAAAATTATTTGCTTATCACTGTCACACCCTGGCCTTAGTGTAACGGTTTTCTAGGTGTGGTGAAGGAGAGTCGGACCAAACTGCAGCGTGTAGATTGCGATCCATGTTTAATGAACAAAAAACGTAACACGAATCTAAAACACAAACACTACAAAACAAAGAACGTAACGAAAACCGAAACAGCCTATACTAGTGAAAACTAACACAGACAGGAACAAGGACACTAAGGACAATCACCCACGACAAACTCAAAGAATATGGCTGCCTAAATATGGTTCCCAATCAGAGACAACGATAAACACCTGCCTCTGATTGAGAACCACTCCAGACAGCCATAGACTTTGCTAGATCACCCCACTAGCTACAATCCTAATACATACACCCCAAAACCCCAAGACAAAACACACCACAATACAAAAACCCCATGCCACACCCTGGCCTGACCCAATACATGAAGATAAACACAAAATACTTCGACCAGGGCGTGACAGAACCCCCAAGGTGCGGACTCCCGAACGCACCTCAAAACAATAGGGAGGGTCCGGGTGGGCGTCTGTCCATGGTGACGGCTCCGGCGCGGGACGTGGACCGCACTCAGTTAATGTCTTAGTCCCCTCTCCTTGCGTCCCTGGATAGTCCACCCTCGCCGCCAACCATGGCCTAGTAGTCCTCACCCAGAACCCCACTGGACTGAGGAGCAGATCGGGACTGAAGGACAGGTCGGGACAAAGGCAGCTCGGGACTGAGAAAAAGCTCGGGAGTGAGAGAAAGCTCAGGAGTGAGAGGAAGCTCAGGAGTGAGAGGAAGCTCAGGAGTGAGAGGAAGCTCAGGCAGGTAGATAGATCTATCAGATCCTGGCTGGCTGGTGGTCTCAGCAGATCCTGGCTGACTGGCGGATCTGGCGGATTCTGGCTGACTGGCGGGTCCTGGCCGACTGGCAGTTCTGGCAGATCTGGAAGATTCTGGTTGACTGGCAGATCTGGAAGATTCTGGTTGACTGGCAGATCTGGAAGATTCTGGCTGACTGGCGGATCCTGGCTGACTGGCGGATCCTGGCTGACTGGCGGATCCTGGCTGACTGGCAGATCCTGGCTGACTGGCAGTTCTGGCGGATCCTGGCAGACTGGCGGATCCTGGCCGACTGGCAGATCCTGGCCGACTGGCAGATCCTGGCCGACTGGCAGATCCTGGCGGCGCTGGGCAGACTGGCGGTACTGGCGGCACTGGGCAGACTGGCGGCACTGGGCAGACTGGGGGCACTGGCGGCGCTGGGCAGACTGGCGGCGCTGGGCAGACGGGGGGCACTGGCGGCGCTGGGCAGACTGGCGGCACTGGCGGCGTTGGGCAGACTGGCGGCGCTGGGCAGACTGGGGGCACTGGCGGCGCTGGGCAGACTGGGGGCACTGGCGGCGCTGGGCAGACTGGGGGCACTGGCGGCGCTGGGCAGACTGGCGGCGCAGGGCAGACTGGCAGCGCTGGCGGCGCAGAGCAGACTGGCGGCGCGGGCGGCGCTGGGCAGACTGGCGATGCTGGTGGCGCTGGGCAGACTGGCGGCGCTGGGCATACTGGCGGCGCTGGGCAGACTAGCGGTGCTGGGCAGACTGGCGGCGCTGGGCAGACTGGCGGCACTGGTGGCGCTGGGCAGACTGAAAGATCTGGCTGCTCCATGCTGACTGTCGGCTCTGGCTGCTCCACGCTGACTGGCGGCTCTGGCTGCTCCACGCTGACTGGCGGCTCTGGGCTGACAGCTCATGTGGGCTGACAGCTCTGGCCGCTTCTTACAGACTGGCAGCTCCTTGCAGACTGACAGCTCCTTGCAGACTGACAGCTCCTTGCAGACTGACAGCTCTGGCTGCTTCATGCAGACTGACAACTCTGGCTGCTCCATGCAGACTGACATCTCTGGCTGATCCATGCAGACTGATAGCTCTGGCTGCTCCATGCAGACTGACATCTCTGGCTGATCCATGCAGACTGATAGCTCTGGCTGCTTCATGCAGACTGACATCTCTGGCTGATCCATGCAGACTGACCTCTCTGGCTGCTCCATGTGGGCTGACAGCTCTGGCGGCTTCTTACAGACTGGCAGCTCCTTGCAGACTGACAGCTCCTTACAGACTGACAGCTCCTTGCAGACTGACAGCTCCTTGCAGACTGGCAGCTCCTTGCAGACTGGCAGCTCCTTGCAGACTGGCAGCTCCTTGCAGACTGACAGCTCCTTGCAGACTGGCAGCTCCTTGCAGACTGACATCTCTGGCTGCTTCATGCAGACTGACAGCTCTGGCTACTTCATGCAGACTGACATCTCTGGCTGCTCCATGTGGGCTGACAGCTCTGGCGGCTCCTTACAGACTGACAGCTCCTTGCAGACTGACAGCTCCTTGTAGACTGGCAGCTCCTTGCAGACTGGCAGCTCCTTGCAGACTGGCAGCTCCTTGCAGACTGGCAGCTCCTTGCAGACTGACAGCTCCTTGCAGACTGACAGCTCCTTGCAGACTGACAGCTTTGGCTGCTTCATGCAGACTGACAGCTCTGGCTGCTCCATGCAGACTGACATCTCTGGCTGCTCCATGCAGACTGACAGCTCTGGCTGCTCCATGCAGACTGACAGCTCTGGCTGCTTCATGCAGACTGACATCTCTGGCTGCTCCATGCAGACTGACAGCTCTGGCTGCTCCATGCAGACTGACATCTCTGGCTGCTCCATGCAGACTGACAGCTCTGGCTGCTCCATGCAGACTGACTTCTCTGGCTGCTCCATGTGGGCTGACAGCTCTGGCGGCGCTGAACAGACAGGAGACTCCAGCAGCGCTGTAGAGGAAGAAGGCTCTAGCTGCGCTGAACAGGCGGGAGACTCCGGTAGCGCAGGAGAGGAGAAAGGCTCTGATAGCGCTGAACAGGCGGGAGGCTCCGGCAGCGCAGGAGAAGCGAGGCGCACTCTAGGCCTGATGCGTGGTGCTGGCACTGGTGGTACTGGGCCGAGGACACGCACAGGAAGCCTGGTGCGGGGAGCTGCTACCGGAGGGCTGGTGTGTGGAGGTGGCACAGGATGGGCGAGACCGTGAAGGCGTACTGGAGATCTTGAGAGCAGTGTTGGCACAGGACGTGCAAGGCTAGGGATGTGCATAGGAGGCCTGATGCATGAGGCTGGCACCAACTTCACCAGCCGACTAACACGCACCTCAGGACGAGTATGGAGCGCTGACCCAGGTGCCATAAAATCCGACACGTTCCGTCTGGCGAATTCCATGCAAAAAGCACCAACACAGCAACTCCCTCATTTCTCTCTCCTCCAATTTCCCCATTAACTCCTTCACGGTCTCTGCTTCGCTCACCTCCAACACCGGCTCTGGTTCTGGTCTCCTCCTTGGCTCCTCACGATAAACAGGGAGAGTTGGCTCAGGTCTGACTCCTGACTCCGCCACACTCTCCCTGAGCCCCCCAAGACATTTGTGGGGCTGACTCTCAGGCTTCCTTGCCAACCGTGTTCCCTCATATCGCCGGCTCCTCTCTCCGGCTGACTCTGCTCTCCTCGCTGCCTCCACCTGTTCCACCTTTGGGCGGCTACACTCCCCTGGTTTAGCCCAGGGTCCTCTCCTGTCGAGGATTTCCTCCCATGTCCAGAAATCCTTATTTCGCATCTCCTCTTTGGGCTGCTTCTGCCTGTTGACCCGCTGCTTGGTCCGTTTACGGTGGGTGATTCTGTAACGGTTTTCTAGGTGTGGTGAAGGAGAGTCGGACCAAACTGCAGCGTGTAGATTGCGATTCATGTTTAATGAACAAAAAACGTAACACGAATCTAAAACACAAACACTACAAAACAAAGAACGTAACGAAAACCGAAACAGCCTATACTAGTGAAAACTAACACAGACAGGAACAAGGACACTAAGGACAATCACCCATGACAAACTCAAAGAATACGGCTGCCTAAATATGGTTCCCAATCAGAGACAACGATAAACACCTGCCTCTGATTGAGAACCACTCCAGACAGCCATAGACTTTGCTAGATCACCCCACTAGCTACAATCCCAATACATACACACCAAAACCCCAAGACAAAACACACCACAATACAAAAACCCCATGCTACACCCTGGCCTGACCCAATACATGAAGATAAACACAAAATATTTTGACCAGGGCGTGACACTTAGAGAGCTTTTTATGTCTCTATTTTGGTTTGGTCAGGGTGTGATTTGGGGTGGGCATTCTATGTTCTTTTTCTATGTTTTGTATTTCTTTGTTTTGGCCGGGTATGGTTCTCAATCAGGGACAGCTGACTATCATAGGTAGCTTTTTTCCTCCTATGTTTTGTGGGTAGTTGTTTTCTGTTTAGTGTTCTTCACATGACAGGGCCGTTTCGGTTTTGTGTATTCTCTTTGTTATTTTTGTTTAAGTGTTCAGGTTCAATAAAAGTCATGAACACTCACCACCCTGCGCTTTGTCTGATTCCTCCTCATCCGACGACGACACCCGTTACAATCACACCCTTTTAGTATGTCATAAGGCTTGAGGATTCCATTGAACATTTGGTGTGTCTAAATCAAAAGTGTAATTGGTGTTACTCAATTTAAATGCAGGGAAATTACGTTGTGCACAACATGATTAATTATATCACTTTAATAAATTATTTTTAAGGGGTTATTGACCTTCGATTTGAGCATCTGTGACCATTTAAGTAAATCTTAATTTAAAGTGTGTCATTGTGTTACCGTCAACGGTGTTGCTGCTCCTACTGGTGGCAGAATGTTATCATAATGATACAAATGATACAAATTAAAGTATTTCAACTGCCATATTAGTTGATTTAGAATAGGAAGATGTGCCCAACTACATTTAAACAAAACACATTTTAGACAAATGAAGTCATTTTTTCCCAAAATGCCATGCCGAAATGTCACCGCAATTGAAGAATGACCCGGATACATGCAGACAGAGCATCACCTTCTCCTTTGTCATATCCAGTAGGCCCACAGAGTACCTGTCACAGTTCAGGTATGCCCGCACTGTATACAGGGCTTTATGGAACTGTCTCTCAATGTCTGTCAGCTCCTCAAACACCTTGTTGGCGGACCACAACAGGACCTTTACCCGACAGAAATGAACAACCACAAAGGATTAGTTCAAAATCAGTTGGTTGCTATATCCATAAATGTGTGAAAGCTAAATAAGAGCCTTTTTTGTGTTTGCACCATATTGTCATTGACAACTATTCCTTCCTCTGAATATCAGTGCAGACAGCAGACTCACCTGTCCTTTTCGAGTCTCACAGTTGTACAGGTAGTTCAGCTGGTAAATCTTCAGGTTCAAAGAGGCTATTCTGAGATACTTCAGAAAAAGCTGGGAGACAGAAAATGTGAATTATTCTTAGAGTGAGTGACATACATTGATGTGTAATTAAGGTGGTAGAGGGAAGGCAAGAAGAATGAACGCATGTACTCTATGTGGAAACAGGTGTAAATGTGACCATCCTCTTCATAAAGGCAATACAGTTTGTACGCGTTCCTTGTTGGACATGTTTGTGTTCTACAACAGCATTCAGTGTTTGTATGCTGCATATACTTTCAGTGAACAAACTTTGGGATTGGGGAAGGCCTCTTGATTACCTTTTTAGTAATTTAGCAGATGCTCCTATCCAGAGCAATTTACAGGAGCAATTAGAGTTAAGTGCCTTCACTTGAGCAACCTTTCGGTTACTGGCCCAACTCTCTTAACCGCTAGGCTACCTGCCTCCCATCCCCAACTAATTCAGGCTCTAACGTCATGTAATTTATTTTTGAAAATTTTATTTCACCTTTATTTAACCAGGTAGGCCAGTTGAGAACAAGTTCTCATTTACAACCGCGACCTGGCCAAGATAAAGCAAAGCAGTGCGACATAAACAACAACACAGAGTTACATATGGAATAAACAAACGTACAGTCAGTGACACAATATAAAAAAATCTATATACAGTGTGTGCAAATGAGGTAAGATTAGGGAGGTAAGATAATAAGTAGGCCGTAGTGGTGAAGTTATTACAGTTTAGCAATTTAACACTGGAGTGTGCAGATACTGGGGTGCAAAGGAGCAAAAAATAATAATAAATAAATAACAATATGGGGATGAGGTAGTTGGATGGGTTATTTACAGATGGGCTATGTACAGGTGTAGTGATCTGTGAGCTGCTCCGACTGCTGATGCTTAAAGTTAGTGAGGGAGATATGACTCTCCATCTTCAGTGATTCTTGCAATTTGTTCCAATCATTGGCAGCAGAGAACTGTAAGGAAAGGCTGCCAAAGGACGATTAGGCTTTGGGGGTGACCAGTGAAATATACCTGCTGGAGCGTGTGCTACGGGTGGGTGCTGCTATGGTGACCAGTAATGACCTCATCATAGTATTTCCATTGTGACTGTGTGGGATTTCCCTGCTGACACATAGAGATGTGTGGATCATATTCTCAGAGACTCACTTAATCCTCAGTACTCACATCCTCATCCTCAGTGGTGAAGTGGGGTCCAGTGGTCTTGTTCAGGGCCATGATCACAGCCACCACATCCTCTCCGTTCATGATAGGCGAGGCTAATATGTTCCTGGTTTTGTACTCTGTCAGGTCATCAACAAACGAGCTGAAGTGACTGCTCTGTATGGCAGAAAACCAAACAAATCACTGACATCAGAGATCACACATGGATGTGTTAAGATGGGTCTATAAGTCAATACATAGGCTTGGTGTGGAGCCTTTTTCAGTTTACATATCATTATAGACCACAGATTAATACATGTTAACCTCTGGCAAATTCAAGATAAAAGACCTTGTATAAAAGGGATATATGTAGCTATTCTGTTAAGAAATACACTTCAATATCAAGAGTGAATGTAAATTTGGGCAATGTGAAATATAAATGTATAAATGTATAAATAGCTTCATGCTGACCCCAATGTAAACGCCCCAAGACAGGTGCCATAATCCCAGATACAGCAGGGGGTAATGGGATATATAATAACTGGATTATGTCTGTCGAGAGGATTTATATTGTCTCCAGATATACATTTAGAAGCTCCCCACAGAACAGTATAGTTGCCGTACTACTTTATGTGGCACTATGTTTTAACAAGAATGTGAAAAAGATGTGTATGTTAAAATAGTCACGGAATAAATAACTATTCACTTGTTTGTCTGGCTGAATATGAACTTGATGCATCTATCTATTTTGTATGTGTTTGTTATTTGTGGCAGTAGGTACAGCTAAAATATATTATCATGTGGGAGTGTGTGACAAGGCCCCTGAATAAGGTTATTGACACAATCACACTGAAGCCACTGGCTCCTAGACTCTGGGACACTGTCTGTCTGTATTCATCACTACCACAACATTTATGTCCTAACCTCTGGGACAATGTCTGTCCCCATCACTACCGCTGGCTCCTATTCTCTAGGATATTGTCTGTCTGTCCCAATCACTACCACAACGTTTATTTCCCAACCTCTGGGACACTGTCTGTCTGTCCCCATCACTACCACAACGTTTATGTCCTAACCTCTAGGACACTGTCTGTCTGTCCCCATCACTACCACAACGTTTATGTCCTAACCTCTGGGACACTGTCTGTCTGTCCCCATGACTACCACAACGTTTATGTCCTAACCTCTAGGACACTGTCTGTCTGTCCCAATCACTACCACAACGTTTATGTCCTAACCTCTGGGACACTGTCTGTCTGTCCCCATCACTACCACAACGTTTATGTCCTAACCTCTGGGACACTGTCTGTCCCAGTCACTACCACAACGTTTATGTCCTAACCTCTGGGACACTGTCTGTCTGTCCCCATCACTACCACAACGTTTATGTCCTAACCTCTGGGACACTGTCTGTCTGTCCCAGTCACTACCACAACGTTTATGTCCTAACCTCTGGGACACTGTCTGTCTGTCCCAGTCACTACCACAACGTTTATGTCCTAACCTCTGGGACACTGTCTGTCTGTCCCAGTCACTACCACAACGTTTATGTCCTAACCTCTGGGACACTGTCTGTCTGTCCCAGTCACTACCACAACGTTTATGTCCTAACCTCTGGGACACTGTCTGTCTGTCTATCCCCATCACTACCACAACGTTTATGTCCTAACCTCTGGGACACTGTCTGTCTGTCTGTCTGTCTGTCTGTCTGTCCCCATCACTACCACACCGTTTATGTCCTAACCTCTGGGACACTGTCTGTCTGTCTATCCCCATCACTACCACAACGTTTATGTCCTAACCTCTGGGACACTGTCTGTCTGTCTGTCCCCATCACTACCACAACGTTTATGTCCTAACCTCTGGGACACTGTCTGTCTGTCTATCCCCATCACTACCACAACGTTTATGTCCTAACCTCTGGGACACTGTCTGTCTGTCCCAATCACTACCACAACGTTTATGTCCTAACCTCTGGGACACTGTCTGTCTGTCTGTCCCAATCACTACCACAACGTTTATGTCCTAACCTCTAGGTCATTGTCTGTCTGTCCCAACCACTACCACAACGTTTATGTCCTAACCTCTGGGACACTGTCTGTCTGTCCCCATCACTACCACAACGTTTATGTCCTAACCTCTGGGACACTGTCTGTCTGTCCCAATCACTACCACAACATTTATGTCCTAACCTCTGGGACACTGTCTGTCTGTCCCCATCACTACCACAACGTTTATGTCCTAACCTCTGGGACACTGTCTATCTGTCCCAATCACTACCACAACGTTTATGTCCTAACCTCTGGGACACTGTCTATCTGTCCCAATCACTACCACAACGTTTATGTCCTAACCTCTAGGACACTGTCTGTCTGTCCCCATCACTACCACAACATTTATGTCCTAACCTCTGGGACACTGTCTATCTGTCCCAATCACTACCACAATGTTTATGTCCTAACCTCTGGGACACTGTCTGTCCCCATCACTACCACAACGTTTATGTCCTAACCTCTGGGACACTGTCTATCTGTCCCCATCACTACCACAACGTTTATGTCCTAACCTCTGGGACACTGTCTGTCTGTCCCCATCACTACCACAACGTTAATGTCCTAACCTCTGGGACACTGTCTATCTGTCCCAATCACTACCACAATGTTTATGTCCTAACCTCTGGGACACTGTCTGTCTGTCCCAATCACTACCACAGCATATGTTTATGTTTAATTTCAACAATCTGACTCATACCTCATTGGCATCTTTCAAATTGATGTGTTTCTTGGTCTGGGCCACATTTCCCACCACCCCAAGGTCCAGGGGGAAGACTATCTCGTGGTCAGGGTGAACCACACAGTCATCCAGCTCTGACTCTGTGGTGATGTTGAAAAGACGCGTGGCTAGCTCCGCGATGCCGTTCCTCTCCCGGTACATGAACAGGCTGCAGCGGTCAGCTTGGATCAGGGCGACGATCCTCTTCAGGATCTTGAACACCACTTTCTCCATGTTCACGTTCTCCTGCATTTCTTTGATCAGGTCGAAAAGGATCTGGCCTTCCTCTATCTGGCTCAGCTCCTGTAACATCCCAAAATCCACCTTGGACTCCGGGATCCCCGCCATCACAGAGAGGGCCCCTGGTGTGAGCTTCTTGTTGAAGTAGCCCTGGGCGAAAGCCGGGTTTCCATCCAGGAACTTTTCAACATCTTCCTTTGTCGCACTCATCTTGGGTTAGGGATGTACTGGTTCTACCCCAGTTCCAGTATTCAAACCAACGCTCCCTAAAAATACTACAAAACCAATTATCTATTGATTACTGGCAAATAAAAAAGTAGACACATTCACTCCATGTTATCCCAAAACACCCTGAATAAAGAGGGCAGGCAGGTTAGGCACATTAGTTAGGTCCTGCTGTGAACAGAGGATACACCTGCAATGACAGGGGAGGGAGGGCTGAGTCCAATCCCACTGTCATCAGCAAGCTTTTCTCTTAATAGTGTTGAAGGTGAACCAGGATCTGCTCATGTAAAACTGATCAGGTGATCACTATGAAGGAGGCCATCCCAGTCCAGTCCTATCATTGAGATGTATGGGGGTCTATGAGATAATAAGACAAGCCTGATGATAAAATGGCAATAATCTTTCCACCCCTGCTATATTAAGGTTCCTTAACCATCTTATACAAAAGGTCAGCTGGATAATCTCCACATGAATAGATTCATACTATCAGATTTGCTACCTGTGAGTGAGATGAGGCTGGCGAGGGAGGTGTGTCATAGTCATATGTTTCGTCCATATGAACCTGCACGTGTCTGTCCTCGTTTATGAGGGTATATGCTTACGGGCGTTTGCTTATGAGTGTGTATGAAATCATTTGGTCTGTAATCTTTGTTACTCAGTATTATGTTGGATATAACTACTATTATTTTATAATAAATATAAAATTGATTCAACAGTTCTTTAATCACAATTACAGTATAAACCTCTGAAACTAATGGGGTCAGTCATTACATACTGTATGCATGCAGGAAGGGGAACTGACAGACCTGACAGCAGAGGAACTGTTGATCCCAAGGCATTATATTCATCTGAGATACTCTCTACAGATGGAGATGAGGGATTTAACACATGTACACATCCAAGGATACTAGATGTAATATTAATCCAACCATTACAGGCCTCTATATTACCTGTTCGTCACCAATGAACTGTTGCCCCTTTGTGGTCCCTGGTGCATGGGCCACATTTGAACCTAGAGATACAGTGTTACAACACAAGATGGCAGCCGGCTCATACTAAGGACCAAGCTAATTGTGCTTGTACTGTTAATCATTGCTACTGAGGCTGACCATGCCATTAAGATTCAAGCCATCAAAATAATTGTATTCAAGAGATTTTGTTTAACCAGTACATATTAGAACTGTTGCTTGTTTGTCATACTCCTTCTGTTATCTATTGGCACTATAATTCTTCAATGTTAGTTCAATTAATTTGATATGCCAGATATAGTCAGCAAATGTATGCTCCCTCTCAGCCTCTATCCCAAAGGTTGAATGAATAAAAAACAACACGCCGAGACATACTTTCCACTGGTCTAAATGATTACAGTAACCTGGTAACCAAAATACCAACATTGAACGCCTGTACAGAAAAAGCTGTGCATTGTCGAATGCAGTACAATATCACATGATATTGTCAATAGACATCCATGTGCCAGCAATCTTCCCTGAGGTCTAAGATCAAGTGTGGTGTTACAAGCATAAGTATTGTACAGGCATCAGCTTGGAGTTTGCAAGCACAGTACGTGGCTTTTCAAAGAACTACAGAACAGCTAAAGAACTACAGAACAACTAAACAACTGTATAACATCTAAAGAACTACCAAACTACAGACCAACTAAAGAACAACTAAATAACTACAGAACAACTAAAGAACTGCATAACTACTAAACAACTGTATAACATCTAAAGACCTACCAAACTACAGACCAACTAAAGAACAACTAAAGAACATCTAAAGAACTACCAAACTACAGACCAACTAAACAACTGTATAACATCTAAAGAACTACCAAACTACAGACCAACTAAAGAACTACAGAACAACTAAACAACTGTATAACATCTACAGAACTACCAAACTACAGACCAACTAAAGAACTACAGAACAACTAAACAACTGTATAACTGTCAGGACCCGGTTACGAACCCGGGTCTCCGGAGTGAGAAACAGTCACTAAACCAACTGAGCCACGAATAGTCAGCAGAACCCAGAAGATGAGGCAGACACAGCAGTACTTGAGACGGTGTATTTAATGAAGTAAAAAGTGAAGTTCTTCAGGAAAACATGTAACTCCACAACCTCAAAAGGAATTCCACAAGAACAAAGGTAATCCTCCAAGACAAAAAAGGTAAATCCACAAGGTGGAAGGTATAGCACAAAAAGCCTCAAAAGATACTCAAAAACAAACAAACAAGAACAAAAAACAGAATTCCACAAGAGCGTCCACCAGGATCAACAAGAGTTCACAGAGTACTAGGGCTGGGTACTAACATACAAACACAGAGCAAAGAACTGAGTAAAACAAAGGGTTTAAATACAATCAGGGGAAACGAGGCACAGGTGCAAATAATAATGGGGATCAAGGGAAAACAAAAGGTCAAAAGGCACAATGGGGGCATCTAGTGACCAAAAACCGGAACAACCCTGGCCAAATCCTGACAATAACATCTAAAGAACTACCAAACTACAGACCAACTAAAGAACTACAGAATAACTAAATAAATACAGACCAACTAAAGAACTGCATGACTACTAAACAACTGTGTAACATCTAAAGAACTACCAAACTACAGACCAACTAAAGAACTACAGAACAACTGAACAACATCTAAAGAACTACCAAACTACAGACCAACTAAAGAACTACAGAACAACTAAATAACTACAGAACATCTAAAGAACTACCAAACTACAGACCAACTAAAGAACACAGACCAACTAAAGAACTACAGAACATCTAAAGAACTACCAAACAGGGCTCCGGGCAGCCGAGCGGAAATGGAGGAAAACTCGCCTCCCTGCGGACCTGGCATCCTTTCACTCCCTCCTCTCTACATTTTCCTCCTCTGTCTCTGCTGCTAAAGCCACTTTCTACCATTCTAAATTCCAAGCATCTGCCTCTAACCCTAGGAAGCTCTTTGCCACCTTCTCCTCCCTCCTGAATCCTCCCCCCTCCTCCCTCTCTGCAGATGACTTCGTCAACCATTTTGAAAAGAAGGTCGATGACATCCGATCCTCGTTTGCTAAGTCAAACGACACCGCTGGTTCTGCTCACACTGCCCTACCCTATGCTCTGACCTCTTTCTCCCCTCTCTCTCCAGATGAAATCTCGCGTCTTGTGACGGCCGGCCGCCCAACAACCTGCCCGCTTGACCCTATCCCCTCCTCTCTTCTCCAGACCATTTCCGGAGACCTTCTCCCTTACCTCACCTCGCTCATCAACTCATCCCTGACCGCTGGCTACGTCCCTCCCGTCTTCAAGAGAGCGAGAGTTGCACCCCTTCTGAAAAAACCTACACTCGATCCCTCCGATGTCAACAACTACAGACCAGTATCCCTTCTCTCTTTTCTCTCCAAAACTCTTGAGCGTGCCGTCCTTGGCCAGCTCTACCGCTATCTCTCTCAGAATGACCTTCTTGATCCAAATCAGTCAGGTTTCAAGACTAGTCATTCAACTGAGACTGCTCTTCTCTGTATCACGGAGGCGCTCCGCACTGCTAAAGCTAACTCTCTCTCCTCTGCTCTCATCCTTCTAGACCTATCGGCTGCCTTCGATACTGTGAACCATCAGATCCTCCTCTCCACCCTCTCCGAGTTGGGCATCTCCGGCGCGGCCCACGCTTGGATTGCGTCCTACCTGACAGGTCGCTCCTACCAGGTGGCGTGGCGAGAATCTGTCTCCTCACCACGCGCTCTCACCACTGGTGTCCCCCAGGGCTCTGTTCTAGGCCCTCTCTTATTCTCGCTATACACCAAGTCACTTGGCTCTGTCATAACCTCACATGGTCTCTCCTATCATTGCTATGCAGACGACACACAATTAATCTTCTCCTTTCCCCCTTCTGATGACCAGGTGGCGAATCGCATCTCTGCATGTCTGGCAGACATATCAGTGTGGATGACGGATCACCACCTCAAGCTGAACCTCAGCAAGACGGAGCTCCTCTTCCTCCCGGGGAAGGACTGCCCGTTCCATGATCTCGCCATCACGGTTGACAACTCCATTGTGTCCTCCTCCCAGAGCGCTAAGAACCTTGGCGTGATCCTGGACAACACCCTGACGTTCTCAACTAACATCAAGGCGGTGTCCCGTTCCTGTAGGTTCATGCTCTACAACATCCGCAGAGTACGACCTTGCCTCACACAGGAAGCGGCGCAGGTCCTAATCCAGGCACTTGTCATCTCCCGTCTTGACTACTGCAACTCGCTGTTGGCTGGGCTCCCTGCCTGTGCCATTAAACCCCTACAACTCATCCAGAACGCCGCAGCCCGTCTGGTGTTCAACCTTCCCAAGTTCTCTCACGTCACCCCGCTCCTCCTCTCTCTCCACTGGCTTCCAGTTGAAGCTTGCATCCGCTACAAGACCATGGTGCTCGCCTACGGAGCTGTGAGGGGAACGGCACCTCAGTACCTCCAGGCCCTGATCAGGCCCTACACCCAAACAAGGGCACTGCGTTCATCCACCTCTGGCCTGCTCGCCTCCCTACCACTGAGGAAGTACAGTTCCCGCTCAGCCCAGTCAAAACTGTTCGCTGCTCTGGCCCCCAATGGTGGAACAAACTCCCTCACGACGCCAGGACAGCGGAGTCAATCACCACCTTCCGGAGACACCTGAAACCCCACCTCTTCAAGGAATACCTAGGATAGGGTAAGTAAGGGTAAGTAATCCTTCTCACCCCCCTTCTCCCCAACAAGATTTAGATGCAAGTGGCTGTTCCACTGGTTGTCATAGGTGTTTGCACCAATTTGTAAGTCGCTCTGGATAAGAGCGTCTGCTAAATGACTTAAATGTAAATGTAAACTACAGACCAACTAAAGAACTACAGAACAACTAAAGAGCTGCATAACTACTAAAGAACAACATAACTACTAAACAACTGTATAACATCTAAAGAACTACCAAACTACAGACCAACTAAAGAACTACAGAACAACTAAATAACTTCCGAACAACTAAAGAACTGCATAACTACTAAAGAACTACAGAACAACGAAAGAACTACATAACAACTAAAGAACTACTAATGCCCAAAGAGCTATCCCAGAAATAGACAATAACACTGGGTGTAATGCCTCAAAGTAGTGTTGAGAAAGATTACAGTACACAATGCTCTAACTACTGGAAGTGCCTTTAGTTAAATTAATGAAGATTGAATGAGTGGTGGTGCCACTCCTCTGCAGAGCCCGTTAGCCAATCATTCATGCCCTTTGCCATCATCCTCTGTGTCCACTCCTCAGAACAAAATGTCCCCAGAGAACTCCAGACAGCTCCTGGCAGGAGGCTCCAGGTACTGGGATTACACTCTTATACTGGTAACAGGTGGACAGTGGTGGGAAAAGTACCTAATTGTAATACTTGAGAAAAAGTAGAGATACCTTCATCGAAAATGACTCAAGTAAAAGTGAAAGTCACCAAGTAAAAGTCTAAAAGTATTTGGTTTTAAATGTATTTAATTATCAAAAGTAAAAGTATTAATAATTTCACATTCCTTATATTAAGAAAACCAGACGACACTATTTTCATAATTTTTACAGATAGCGTGGGGCACGCTCCAACAAAGTGTTTGTGTCTAGTGAGTCTGCCAGATCAGTCAATAGAGTCAATAGGGATGACCAGGGTTGTTCTCCGGGGAAATATATGGAGTGAAAAGTACATGATTTTCTTTAGGAATGTAGTGAAGTAAAAGGAAGTTGTCAAAAATAGTAAAGTACAGCTACTCCAGAAAACGACTTAAGTTGTACTTTAAGGTATTTTTACTGAAGTACTTTACACCAGTGCAGGTGGGTGACAAAAAGCCTCAGCAGAAAATAGACTCCATTGACACAGTACATGCTTGTGATAAAAATAGGCCTGTCATGTAAAAAAAAAGGTCTTCTGAAATAACTACGATCATGCAACTATACTAAGATCCTGGTGAGGTCATCTCACATGGCACTTGTTACACAATATTATTAAAGTCACCTGATCAGGGTGAATCTCCCCAGATGAAGAGAGCAATCTAGGACATTTCAGCCTCACCCTGCAGGCTCAAAATGGAAATTGTGTGTGTGTGTGTGTGTGTGTGTGTGTGTGTGTGTGTGTGTGTGTGTGTGTGTGTGTGTGTGTGTGTGTGTGTGTGTGTGTGTGTGTGTGTGTGTGTGTGTGTGTGTGTGTGTGTGTGTGTGTGTGTGTGTGTGTGTGTGAGAGAGAGAGAGTTTTTGTGTGTGTGTGTGAGTGCGTTCATGTGTATGTGACACAACAGAAGCGTTAGTGTTTATTGTATCATGTTGTTTCCAGCTGAGTTCATACACTGAGTCTCCATAGAACACAAGTGTTACGTTACAAACATAACCTTAAAGCCATGCCAGTTATGTACATCACATATACATGGATCAGAGTCAAACAAAGCCTATCTATAAAAACACTAGCTCACACAGCACACCTTGTCCCCAGGCTAATTGCTACCAGATAGCAATAGCTTGACAGAGAGATTCAGCTGATGGATGAGACTACAATATTGTGACTTTTAGCCAGCTGGCTGTTTTATCATACTTCAGGATCTCCAAACTATTGTCAAGGTCTACAACTGAGCAGTGCTGCTGGCAGTGGGTGATTTTTTAATATTTTTGATATATACATTCTGTCACATAAAAAGCACATCTCAAGAAGTTAAATAAAATACATGTAAGTGCCTGTTAAGTGCGAAATAAAGTTACAGGGTTGACCATTTCATTTTCAATTAGCCATAAATCCCATTGTGACAGCAGGAATGGAAGCCTCACAAAATAAAATGCTTTTTTTCCCTTCTTTTTTTGCCTGTCTTTTTATGGGTAACAGGCTTGACTTGTTATGCTCAACCCGGTCAGTTTTTCACCACAAAACACCAGAAAATTGCCAAAAGGCATAGAACCAGCTCACATGCTTTAAACTATGATTTGATTACTAGATGTTCAATGATTCTTTTGAATAATAATAAAAAAAGGAATATGGTTTTAACATTTTAAAATGAGAGTAATCCCGTGTGGCTCAGTTGGTAAGAGCATGGCACTTGCAATGCCAGGGTTCTGGGTTTGATTTCCACTGGGGACCAGAACAAAAATGTATGACCTCATTACTGCAAGTTGCTCTGGATAAGAGTGTCTACTAATTGACTAAAATGTAAAAATGAGATTTAAGTTCACCTATCACACACTTTGGCATTCCCCATAGGGAAACCCTTTTTGGTTCGAGATAAAACCCTTTTGTTTCCATGTAGGACCATTTTGGGTTCTGTGTAGAACCCTCTGTGGATAGGATTCTCCATGGAACCCAAAACAATTCTACTTGGAACCAAAAGTGTTCTACCTTGAACCAACAAGGGTTCTTCAAATGGTTCTCCTATGGGGACAGCCGATAGCACCTTTTTTTCTAGAGTGCGGGGTTGACTTTAAAATGAAGGACATGTTGTTTTTTACTTCAAAATGAATCACTAATCACATGAAATAAATAATAATAATCTTCAGAAATAACTTTGTCAAAGCAACAAAACAACTAGGGCTTTACAATCAGAGTGAAATCTTAAACCTGGGTTAGGTGGGTTAAAATCTTTCTGTAAGTCTCAGAAATGAACATGTCAATACGCTGAATTTTGGCACTGATTTATTGTATTCTCTGTTTGGTCTATATTAAAGAGAACTTAAATTAATATAACAGCTTTTAAAATTCTATTTGGTGCAAAATGTCTACTTAAAATATCAAGGATGATGCAAAATACACTTATTTTGTGGAACGACACTAGTATTCCATCAGCATAGTAATGATTTATGTTCTGGAACACAACAACTAATGCTCATTACTCCTGGCTCTGATTTCTCTAATCTTGCTGGTCCTCTGTGTTTGTAGAATACATTTTCCCATTGTAAGTATGTGTGTGTTTGTGTGTGTGTTTCTTCACAGTTACATAAAGCCCTAATTGTTTTTACGCGAGGCATGAGTGGGTTCAGAGGTGAAGCCAGATTATAGTCGGAATTTCACCAACCGGATTAACCCGCGATTTAATCACCTTATTTACTTACAAGAAGTGAAAATAATAATTAAGCTTGTCTGTGTTCGTGTATATAAAGGACCCCAAACACAAGAGACTCCACAACCTAACGGACAACCACAAAACAGAGATCACTGAGTTCTACTTGCTGCTCATCTTTACAAAGAAAGGTAAGGTCCAGCCACATGGTAAAGAGGAGCCGTGGATATAATATAACTTGATTATCTTACTGAAAACGTAAATATTGTTCCTGAATACAGTATGAATTTATTTTGGAAGATACTAGTTAGCTAAGAATGAGTTGTGCTTTTGTATATATGTGCATGCAAAATATGTGATTGGACAGCTCATTTTTACCTCAGGACCCTATGAACATATAACAGAATGACCATCGTTCCTAAAGATTTTTTTTTGTCTTTTTACTACAACTACTAGTGTGTTTACTAACTTCATTTGAGGCTCTCTCTCCTGATCTAGTGTATATTTTGTCTAGTGTGGTCAGTTCATCCCCATTGTCTCTCTCTCTCTCTCTCTCTCTCTCTCTCTCTCTCTCTCTCTCTCTCTCTCTCTCTCGCTCTCTCTCGCTCTCTCTCTCTCTGCTGTGCAGCATGGGATCCTCAAAGCTGACTCTCCTCATGGTCCTGATGGCCTGCGTGGAACACACCTGGTCTGCCTCCTGCGTGGTCGACAGCTTCACAGTCAAGGAGGACTTTGAACCGAAGAGGGTGAGCTTTGCTACAGTACATACATTATGGGTCACATCCCTAGACAGACAAAAACAAGCAAATGATGTCAGTTCTAAACATGATTGGATAAACATGGCTGTACGAGAATGTTTAACGTAAATGAATATGAGATTATTACAATGATCTACTGATGAAGTCTTACGTCTCCATATATACATTTAGTGCTCTGGATTTCCACCCTCATCTCCATCACTGTCTACGGTATGTGTGAGCATTTCTCACCTTTCTGATTTTGTTCTGTTTCTCTCTGTGGCAGTATGCAGGGAAGTGGTATGCCCTTCAGAAGAAGGACCCAGAGGGACTATTCCTCCAGGACAACATCTCCGCTGAGTACACCATCGATGATGACGGCACTATGACAGCCTTCTCCAAGGGACGTGTCACTCTCTTCGGGTGAGTAGGTCTATATCAACTTGGAAAAACTAGCATATAAAGCATAGAGTCTAAACTAATTGTCTAATTGTACAGAAGAATGTGGTTTGATATCCGAACATTAATCTAAACAATTTGTCTGTTAGACAACAAGATTTTGTGGACAGGAAATATAGACAACAGTTTACAGTGTGTGTTATGGATCGCAATAATGTTGCGTTTGTATTTGACCTCCGGTTCTGTTTTGCGAGAGCTAATATGAGTTTGAATTTGTTCTGGATTGTGTGCTGAATAGTGTGTGTTGTTGTGATGACAGGTTCTGGGTTGTGTGTGCTGACATGG